>NC_140001.1:29401516-29856223 GCF_964263955.1 Coregonus lavaretus
TCAGGGTCAGGACAGGCACAAAGGTCGGAACCGGGAAGACAAGAAAAAAAGAACTTGAGAAACGGGAAACACGCTGGTAAGACCTGACAAAACAAGATGAACTGGCAACAGACAAACAGAAAACGCAGGTATAAATACACAGGGGATAATGGGGAAGAATAGGAGACACCTGGTGGGGGGTGGAGACAAGCACAAGACAGGTGAAACAGATCAGGGTGTGACAACCTTGCTTTTCTAAAGTCTACCAACCTTGCCAGCAGGAATGCCAGCTAAAATAGTTAGACAAGCTAGCTCAAGAGGTATGCTTACTGTAGATATGCAGAAAGACTGACATTTTTTTTTACATAGAACTAAGCATAATGATTATGGCTCTAGATTGCAGGAAAAAGCTGTTTCAGACATCCTCAAGTACTTTGTGCCCCCTCAGACTTTTGGGTGCATGACGCCCCTGCTCTCTCTCCCCACAAGTGAAATTTTAGTCAATTCTCACACCTGCACTTATCTGTCCATCAAACATGTAAACAACTAGCTTATATCCTGGATACCCACCTGAGTGACCCATACACCAAAGAGAAGTTCCCATCTCTTTTATGGACCTGCTGTGAGTATGCAGCCTAAACAGAGAAATAAATGCGGTCAGAGACCTACTTGAGCAGCACCGCCCCTCAAGATTCTGAGCCTGCCTGGCAAAGCCAGAGCCCCCTGATGGGAGAGCATTATATACAAGGAAATTCTCAAAGCTGCTAATGAGAACCTTGACGACTTTGCACCTAGCCGGTGGGGATTCCGGTGGGGTACCCCCACCCAGGTAGTGGCAGTGCTGGCAACACTGGCTGCAGTAACCCATGGGGAGGGGGTCAAACTCGGACAATCAGAGAGGGTGTTTATCATTGTGGCCCAGGTGGCACAAAATAATCAAAGGTCTGACTGCACAGAGATGCTTGGGAAAAATGGTTACAACGGGGGACCAGAGTGTTTGTGTCTCAGGTGAAGAGGGTGGATCTGATCTCCATCACCTAGGACTTGACATAGATTAAGTAGATTAATCAAATCTCACATTGTTGTCAATTTCTGCTCAATCTTGCATGCTTTCTCAATCAGCTGTAACTGTATGTGCACTCGTAAATCAGGTCCTTTCTTGAGTTGGGCTCTGGGATATAACAACCGTTGAGTATCTGATTTTATGGTGGATTGTTGAGGAGGGGTGTTGAGTGTGTTGGAGTATGTGAATATGTGCGTGTGTGTTTGTCCGGCATCTGTTGTGGGGGGGGGGTATGGGATGGACCGTGGTAATTATTTGCTAGGATAATAATTGCTTGTCAATAAATTAAATGTAATATAATGGCAATCCGGGTTATATGTTAAAATCCTACGCATGAACTGCCGACATTATTACGCATATTAATTGATAATGATGGAAAATAAGATATGCAAGATATTTGAATTGACAGAATGTTTAAAAAAGGTATAATCTTCGTAAATGATATCATCGGTAGGACTGGTGGAGTTATGTCGCACATGCAGCTAACAAAAACATATGGAAATGTCTGCTCTACCCAAAATTACAACCAAATAATTGCAGCCTTACCGCAAAAGTGGAAGAGGAAAGTTGAAGGGGGAGAAAGTAAGGAACTTGTCTGTCGGCCTTGCATTAAAGAACATAATTGGTTAAGGAAAACTGTGATAAATAAAAAAGTATATCAGTTTCACTTAAGGACCAAAGGATTGACAGCAGTCCCATATAGATTGCAAAATAGTTGGGAAGAGATCTTTGACGTACCGATCCCATGGCATAGTGTTTATGAACTGACACGCAAAACGACACCGGATTCAAAAATTAGAATCTTTCAATTTAAATTATTATATAAAATTCTTGCTACCAATAGAATGTTATTTATATGGGGGATACAATCTTCCCAGCTCTGCAGATTTTGCTGTGAAGAGATAGAATCATTAGATCATTTGTTTTGGTTCTGTCCATTTGTAGCTTGTTTTTGGACACAGGTCCAGGAATGGCTAAAGGATTGCAATATTTACCTGGAACTAACCTTGCATATAGCATTACTGGGTGATCTGAAAAGTCATAGTCAATCAATCAATAATATAATAATACTTTTAGCAAAAATGTTTATTTTTAATTCACAATCTGTAGAAGCAATGAGAATAGAAAGGTTCAGAACTTTTGTAAAACATCACAGTATGGTTGAAAAATATATGGCAAATAGAAATCCTATATGGATGGTGTTAAGAGATAGATGGGAGGTATTGAATAGAGTTGAAGGATGGGACTAATAACAAATAACAACAAATAATAACAAAGATAGCTAATAATGTAAGCATACTGTGTCCATAATAAGTATATAGGTTGTATGTTGGGAGCTTTTGGTGAAAGAGCACTGTTAGAAAGATATGGCATTTAGAAGCAAACCGGATGGACATCATGAAAATAATCGGAGAGGTTGAGAGTAAAAAAAGTTTAGGAGCAAAAAAATAAATAAATATATATATATATATATATATATATATATATGTGTGTGTATATATGTGTATATATATATATATATATATATATATAGATATAGAATTATTGTAAAATTAACTCTGTCCATAAGGTGTAGATAGTAAGTATAGACCGGAAGTAGAGGCCTGGGCATTGTTGTTCACTAATTTACTCCAAGTAGGGAAAGGATGGTGGGGTTGAAAAGTAATAAAGGGGAATATATATATAAAAAATAAAAAAAACATGGGGGATTGGAAGTGATGCAGACAATTACATTGATAGAAGATACAATCTATCTGCAATATTAAGCTGATCCATAAAAATAAAAAATAAAAAAATTAAAAAAAGATATTTGAATAGATATATATTTTTAAATAGTTATATATAGAGGTGACAGCATTGGAAATGCTTTTGCCGGTTAATCTGCTTCTATTTTGTGTGTGGCACTGTGTGCTGTTTTTGATGGATGGGTCCTGGCCTCTTGGGGCCCTAGGGATCCGGAGGGATGTGGGTGGGATGCCGATCACTGAGATGACGGCTCAACTTGGGATGGGGAGGGGCTTTAGCGGGGGAATTAGTGGAGAACAATTGAAGGGATACTTAGTAGCAATGCAAATATCACGGTACAGCTATATGGACACTCAATCATTACAGTATTTTTTATTGGTAAATTTACAAACATATATAATGATAAATAGACTTGAAACTTGTATCTCATTATGGTGTATGGTGAAATAAGTTTAGCCAGTTATAATTGTAATGGCTTAGCTGATAATAACAAAAGAAGAACAATATTTACATGGCTCAAATGTCACGATCGTCATACGGAGTAGACCAATGCGCAGCGTTAGTTGCAAACATACTTTATTTATTTAATGAATGCACGAACAAAACAACAAAATGATGACGTGACGTCCTCGGTATAACACAACCGACACGGCAACAAACCAAACGGAACAAGATCCCACAAACACTAAGGGAAACAGACTGTTTAAATATGGCTCCCAATCAGAGACAACCAGCAACAGCTGACACTCGTTGCCTCTGATTGGGAGCCACTCTGGCCAACATAGAAAATCAACAACTAGAACTCCCACACAGAACATAAACACATAGAATCTACACACCCTGGCTCAACATATAGAGTCCCCAGAGCCAGGGTGTGACAGTACCCCCCCCCCCCCCCCAAGGCGCGGACTGCGACCGCGCCTCAACAAAACCCAAACAGGGGAGGGCTGGGTGGGCATTCCTCCTCGGAGGCGGTTCCGGCTCCGGACTTGACCACCACCCTTCAATAATCCCCCCGTAGCGCCCCTGGTCCAGTCTGGCCCCGCTGGCAGGAGCTGGACTGGACATCGTAGGAGCGGATTGCTTCAGCTCCGGTGTGGAGCAGCTGACCGGTACCTGACCAGGCACCGGTGACCCAGGCACGGGTTGTGCCGGACTGACGACGCACACCCCTGGCTTGGTGCGTGGAGCAGGAACGGGCCGGACCGGACTGACGATGCGCACCCCTGGCTTGGTGCGTGGAGCAGCAACGGGCCGGACCGGGCTGACGATGCGCAACCCTGGCATGGTGCGTGGAGCAGGAACGGGCCGGACCGGGCTGACGATGCGCACCCCTGGCTTGGTGCGTGGAGCAGCAACGGGCCGGACCGGGCTGACGATGCGCACCCCTGGCTTGGTGCGTGGAGCAGCAATGGGCCGGACCGGGCTGACGATGCGCACCCCTGGCTTGGTGCGTGGAGCAGGAACGGGCCGGACCGGGCTGACGATGCGCACCCCTGGCTTGGTGCGTGGAGCAGGAACGGGCTGGACCGGGCTGACGACTCGCACCCCTGGCTTGGTGCGAGTGGCAGGAACAGGCCGGGCCGGGCTGGCGACGCGCACCGTAGCTTTGGTGCGAGTGGCAGGAACAGGCCGGGCCGGGCTGGCGACGCGCACCGTAGCTTTGGTGCGAGTGGCAGGAACAGGCCGGGCCGGGCTGGCAACGCGCACCGTAGGCTTGGTGCGAGTGGCAGGAACAGGCCGGGCCGGGCTGGCGACGCGCACCGTAGACTTGGTGCGAGTGGCAGGAACAGGCCGGGCCGGGCTGGCGACGCGCACCGTAGGCTTGGTGCGAGGGGCAGGAACAGGCCGGGCCGGGCTGGCGACGCGCACCGTAGGCTTGGTGCGAGTGGCAGGAACAGGCCGGGCCGGGCTGGCGACGCGCACCGTAGGCTTGGTGCGTGGAGCAGGAACAGGCCGGGCCGGGCTGGCGACGCGCACCGTAGCCTTGGTGCGAGGGGCAGGAACAGGCCGGGCCGGGCTGGCGACGCACACCGTAGGCTTGGTGCGGGGAGCAGGAACAGGCCGGGCTGGGCTGGCGACGCGCACCGTAGGCTTGGTGCGAGGGGCAGGAACAGGCCGGGCTGGGCTGGCGACGCACACCGTAGGCTTGGTGCGGGGAGCAGGAACAGGCCGGGCTGGGCTGGCGACGCGCACCGTAGGCTTGGTGCGAGGGGCAGGAACAGGCCGGGCCGGGCTGGCGACGCACACCGTAGGCTTGGTGCGAGGGGCAGGAACAGGCCGGGCCGGGCTGGCGACGCGCACCATCCACTTAGTGCGGGGAGCAGGAACGGGCCGGACCGGACTGGTGACGCACACCACTTGCTTGGTGTGAGGAGCGGGACTGGGTTTCGTCACAACTCTCCGCTCCCTCAGCTGCCTACCGAGTTCCTCTCGCCGTGCCTCAATTCTCACCTTCTCCCTTATCGCCTCCAATAGCTCCACCCTCTGCACCACTAACTCCTGCTCCCTCTGCGCCAATAGCCCCCTTAACCTGGTGGCCTCCTCACCTAACCTCCTACTACGCCCTGTAGCTGCCTCCTGCTGCCCCGTCGCCCATGCCGTATGCCCCCCCCTAAAAAATTTTGGGGGTTGCCTCTCGTCCGTCCGACGACGACACTGTTGATGCCGTTGCTCCTCTCTCCGTCGCGCCTCTACCGTCTCACTCCATGGACGGCGGTCCATCCCGGCCTGGATTTCCTCCCAGGTCCAGGACCCCTGCCCGTCCAATATTTGCTCCCACGTCCAGGCTACCTGCTCTTGGACACGCTGCTTGGTCCTGGGTTGGTGGGATCTTCTGTCACGATCGTCATACGGAGTAGACCAATGCGCAGCGTTAGTTGCAAACATACTTTATTTATTTAATGAATGCACGAACAAAACAACAAAACGATGACGTGACGTCCTCGGTATAACACAACTGACACGGCAACAAACCAAACGGAACAAGATCCCACAAACACTAAGGGAAACAGACTGTTTAAATATGGCTCCCAATCAGATACAACCAGCAACAGCTGACACTCGTTGCCTCTGATTGGGAGCCACTCTGGCCAACATAGAAAATCAACAACTAGAACTCCCACACAGAACATAAACACATAGAATCTACACACCCTGGCTCAACATATAGAGTCCCCAGAGCCAGGGTGTGACATCAAAGAGAAGGAATATAATATATATTGTTTACAGGAAACTCATTTAACAATTCTAGATGATGTTGCGTGGAAAAAGGAGTGGGGGGACGAAATATACTTCTCCCATGGGCAAAGAAATTCAAAAGGGGTGATGATATTAATTAATAGTAATTTCGATCCGAATGTGCAAATTGTCCAAATAGATACGCAAGGTAGATGGATTATTTTAAATATGTTATTGGACAATAATCAGATATGGCTCATTAACATTTACGGACCAAATAATGATGATCCACACTTCTTTGACAATATATACAGTGGGGCAAAAAAGTATTTAGTCAGCCACCAATTGTGCAAGTTCTCCCACTTAAAAAGATGAGAGAGGCCTGTAAATTTCATCATAGGTACACGTCAACTATGACAGACAAAATGAGAAAAAAAATCCAGAAAATCACATTGTAGGATTTTTTATGAATTTATTTGCAAATTATGGTGGAAAATAAGTATTTGGTCAATAACAAAAGTTTCTCAATACATTGTTATATACCCTTTGTTGGCAATGACACAGGTCAAATGTTTTCTGTATGTCTTCACAAGGTTTTCATACACTGTTGCTGGTATTTTGGCCCATTCCTCCATGCAGATCTCCTCTAGAGCAGTGATGTTTTGGGGCTGTCGCTGGGCAACACAGACTTTCAACTCCCTCCAAAGATTTTCTATGGGGTTGAGATCTGGAGACTGGCTAGGCCACTCCAGGACCTTGAAATGCTTCTTACGAAGCCACTCCTTCATTGCCCGGGCGGTGTGTTTGGGATCATTGTCATGCTGAAAGACCCAGCCACGTTTCATATTCAATGCCCTTGCTGATGGAAGGAGGTTTTCACTCAAAATCTCACGATACATGGCCCCATTCATTCTTTCCTTTACACGAATCAGTCGTCCTGGTCCCTTTGCAGAAAAACAGCCCCAAAGCATGATGTTTCCACCCCCATGCTTCACAGTAGGTATGGTGTTCTTTGGATGCAACTCAGCATTCTTTGTCCTCCAAACACGACGAGTTGAGTTTTTACCAAAAAGTTCTATTTTGGTTTCATATGACATTCTCCCAATCCTCTTCTGGATCATCCAAATGCACTCTAGCAAACTTCAGACGGGCCTGGACATGTACTGGCTTAAGCAGGGGGACACGTCTGGCACTGCATGATTTGAGTCCCTGGCGGCGTAGTGTGTTACTGATGGTAGGCTTTGTTACTTTGGTCCCAGCTCTCTGCAGGTCATTCACTAGGTCCCCCCGTGTGGTTCTGGGATTTTTGCTCACCGCTCTTGTGATCATTTTGACCCCACGGGGTGAGATCTTGCATGGAGCCCCAGATCGAGGGAGATTATCAGTGGTCTTGTATGTCTTCCATTTCCTAATAATTGCTCCCACAGTTGATTTCTTCAAACCAAGCTGCTTACCTATTGCAGATTCAGTCTTCCCAGCCTGGTGCAGGTCTACAATTTTGTTTCTGGTGTCCTTTGACAGCTCTTTGGTCTTGGCCATAGTGGAGTTTGGAGTGTGACTGTTTGAGGTTGTGGACAGGTGTATTTTATACTGATAACAAGTTCAAACAGGTGCCATTAATACAGGTAACAAGTGGAGGACAGAATAGCCTCTTAAAGAAGAAGTTACAGGTCTGTGAGAGCCAGAAATCTTGCTTGTTTGTAGGTGACCAAATACTTATTTTCCACCATAATTTGCAAATAAATTCATTAAAAATCCTACAATGTGATTTTCTGGAATTTGTTTTCTCAATTTGTCTGTCATAGTTGACGTGTACCTATGATGAAAATTACAGGCCTCTCATTTTTTTAAGTGGGAGAACTTGCACAATTGGTGGCTGACTAAATACTTTTTTCCCCACTGTATAATACATTATCAACCCTGCAAGCAATTCAAGACAATATTATTATGGTGGGGGATTATAATACTGTTTTAAATAGCTCAATGGACCGTAAAGGAAATCACACCACAAACAATCACCCACATGCTCTTAAGGAAATCGTGAATGTCATGGATACATTAGAACTAGTAGATACAGTGGGGAGAACAAGTATTTGATAGACTGCCGATTTTGCAGGTTTTCCTACTTACAAAGCATGTAGAGGTCTGTAATTTTTATCATAGGTACACTTCAACTGTGAGAGATGGAATCTAAAACAAAAATCCAGAAAATCACATTGTATGATTTTTAAGTAATTAATTTGCATTTTATTGCATGACATAAGTATTTGATCACCTACCAACCAGTAAGAATTCCGGCTCTCACAGACCTGTTAGTTTTAAGAAGCCCTCCTGTTCTCCACTCATTACCTCTATTAACTGCACCTGTTTGAACTCGTTACCTGTATAAAATACACCTGTCCACACACTCAATCAAACAGACTCCAACCTCTCCACAATGGCCAAGACCAGAGAGCTGTGTAAGGACATCAGGGATACAATTGTAGACCTGCACAAGGATGGGATGGGCTACAGGACAATAGGCAAGCAGCTTGGTGAGAAGGCAACAACTGTTGGCGCAATTATTAGAAAATGGAAGAAGTTCAAGATGACGGTCAATCACCCTCGGTCTGGGGCTCCATGCAAGATCTCACCTCGTGGGGCATCAATGATCATGAGGAAGGTGAGGGATCAGCCCAGAACTACACGGCAGGACCTGGTCAATGACTTGAAGAGAGCTGGGACCACAGTCTCAAAGAAAACCATTAGTAACCCACTACCGTCATGGATTAAAATCCTGCAGCGCACGCAAGGTCCCCCTGCTCAAGCCAGCGCATGTCCAGGCCCGTCTGAAGTTTGCCAATGACCATCTGGATGATCCAGAGGAGGAATGGGAGAAGGTCATGTGGTCTGATGAGACAAAAATAGAGCTTTTTGGTCTAAACTCCACTCGCTGTGTTTGGAGGAAGAAGAAGGATGAGTACAACCCCAAGAACACCATCCCAACCGTGAAGCATGGAGGTGGAAACATCATTCTTTGGGAATGCTTTTCTGCAAAGAGGACAGGGCGACTGCACCGTATTGAGGGGAGGATGGATGGGGCCATGTATCGCGAGATCTTGGCCTTTAACCTCCTTCCCTCAGTAAGAGCATTGAAGATGGGTCGTGGCTGGATCTTCAAGCATGACAACGACTCGAAACACACAGCCAGGGCAACTAAGGAGTGGCTCCGTAAGAAGCATCTCAAGGTCCTGGAGTGGCCTAGCCAGTCTCCAGGCCTGAACCCAATAGAAAATCTTTGGAGGGAGCTGAAAGTCCATATTGCCCAGCGACAGCCCCGAAACCTGAAGGATCTGGAGAAGGTCTGTACGGAGGAGTGGGCCAAAATCCCTGCTGCAGTGTGTGCAAACCTGGTCAAGACCTACAGGAAACGTATGATCTCTGTAATTGCAAACAAAGGTTTCTGTACCAAATATTAAGTTCTGCTTTTCTGATGTATCAAATACTTATGTCATGCAATAAAATGCAAATTAATTACTTAAAAATCATACAATGTGATTCTCTGGATTTTTGTTTTAGATTCTGTCTCTCACAGTTGAAGTGTACCTATGATAAAAATGACAGACCTCTACATGCTTTGTAAGTAGGAAAACCTGCAAAATCGGCAGTGTATCAAATACTTGTTCTCCCCACTGTATACAGTGAGGGAAAAAAGTATTTGATCCCCTGCTGATTTTGTACGTTTGCCCACTGACAAAGACATGATCAGTCTATAAATGTAATGGTAGGTTTATTTAAACAGTGAGAGACAGAATAACAACAAAAAAATCCAGAAGAACGCATGTCAAAAATGTTATAAATTGATTTGCATTTTAATGAGGGAAATAAGTATTTGACCCCTCTGCAAAACATGACTTAGTACTTGGTGGCAAAACCCTTGTTGGCAATCACAGAGGTCATACGTTTCTTGTAGTTGGCCACCAGGTTTGCACTCATCTCAGGAGGGACTTTGTCCCACTCCTCTTTGCAGATCTTCTCCAAGTCATTAAGGTTTCGAGGCTGACGTTTGGCAACTCGAACCTTCAGCTCCCTCCACAGATTTTCTATGGGATTAAGGTCTGGAGACTGGCTAGGCCACTCCAGGACCTTAATGTGCTTCTTCTTGAGCCACTCCTTTGTTGCCTTGGCCGTGTGTTTTGGGTCATTGTCATGCTGGAATACCCATCCACAACCCATTTTCAATGCCCTGGCTGAGGGAAGGAGGTTCTCACCCAAGATTTGACGGTACATGGCCCCGTCCATCGTCCCTTTGATGCGGTGAAGTTGTCCTGTCCCCTTAGCAGAAAAACACCCCCAAAGCATAATGTTTCCACCTCCATGTTTGACGGTGGGGATGGTGTTCTTGGGGTCATAGGCAGCATTCCTCCTCCTCCAAACACGGCGAGTTGAGTTGATGCCAAAGAGCTCGATTTTGGTCTCATCTGACCACAACACTTTCACCCAGTTCTCATCTGAATCATTCAGATGTTCATTGGCAAACTTCAGACGGGCATGTATATGTGCTTTCTTGAGCAGGGGGACCTTGCGGGCGCTGCAGTATTTCAGTCCTTCACGGTGTAGTGTGTTACCAATTGTTTTCTTGGTGACTATGGTCCCAGCTGCCTTGAGATCATTGACAAGATCCTCCCGTGTAGTTCTGGGCTGATTCCTCACCGTTCTCATGATCATTGCAACTCCACGAGGTGAGATCTTGCATGGAGCCCCAGGCCAAGGGAGATTGACAGTTATTTTGTGTTTCTTCCATTTGCGAATAATCGCACCAACTGTTGTCACCTTCTCACCAAGCTGCTTGGCGATGGTCTTGTAGCCCATTCCAGCCTTGTGTAGGTCTACAATCTTGTCCCTGACATCCTTGGAGAGCTCTTTGGTCTTGGCCATGGTGGAGAGTTTGGAATCTGATTGATTGATTGCTTCTGTGGACAGGTGTCTTTTTTACAGGTAACAAACTGAGATTAGGAGCACTCCCTTTAAGAGTGTGCTCCTAATCTCAGCTCGTTACCTGTATAAAAGACACCTGGGAGCCAGAAGTCTTTTTGATTGAGAGGGGGTCAAATACTTATTTCCCTCATTAAAATGCAAATCAATTTATATTTTTTTTTACATGTGTTTTTTCTGGATATTTTTGTTGTTATTCTGTCACTCACTGTTCAAATAAACCTACCATTAAAATTATAGACTGATAATTTCTTTGTCAGTGGGCAAACGTACAAAATCAGCAGGGGATCAAATACTTTTTCCCCTCACTGTATCTGCAATATTAAGCTGATCTACCCCCCCCCCCCCAAACAAATAAAAAAATAAAAATAAACTAGTTTACCGTTCCATAGCAAGCTGCTCTATCCACACTAATTGGTGGAGTAAATTAATGTGTTGGTTTCACAGGGGGAAAATGTACGAAAAGGAACTATATGAACCATTACTTTTTGGGGGGTTAGAATTGGTTCAGAACTTTATGCTAGTCTGAACACTAGAATGGAACGAAATAAATAGGGGTTCTGCTCGGAACGGAACGATTGGAAAATAATTTTGGTTCCAACCCCTGGTGGTTGGTTATTCAACCTTAAAATGAGTAACACATCCATGGCCACATTTTGAGGTTCTTATGTAATCATCTAAAGTGTCAGTGGCGATTTTAGCATGTAAATCTTGGTGGGGCAAACTCCCAAAAATGTTTTTAGATGCATGCCAGCAAAGCCATTACACAACACTAAACAATACATTCATTACAATACATTACTGCACCAATTTGTAAGTCGCTCTGGATAAGAGCGTCTGCTAAATGACGTAAATGTAAATGTTAAAAATTATTTGCCTTATAACGGTGACAAACGGTGCCCACAAACTGTTAGGGCCTACATAAAGCTGTCCCAACAGCAGAGTTCCAACAGCAGTCCTAACACCTTACCACTGCTACACCTGGCTATCAGCGGAGCCTTGTCTGGCAGCGAAACAGTTCATTTAGCCTCTTTTACTGCCTTTAAAAACAACATAGCTGATATGGCTGACTTGCTTAAACAAATGTGGTTTCTACTGACAATTGAGATGGACAAACTATGGCATAAGGGGACGGCGAGTGGATAAGAGGCAATCCGTAATTTTGATAAAGACATTAATGAGCGGGCTAGGATGGACGTAGTCAATATAATTATTTGTTCAGCACTTTTTAAATGTACAGCGACAGAATTAGAACATGGGCCGTTCTTACAGTATTCTCCCTGTACACCAAGTCACAACCGTAGGATAAATAAAGGGAGCATATAAGCAGACAATGAAAGCTCTTACAATATTCGATGATGACATTTCTCTAAAACAGGCTATAGGCTACATGTGCACCACCAAGTCAGAACAGTAGGCTAAATTATGAGGGGAAAAGGGACCAAATTATTAGGGTGAGGCACATGGGCTACTAACAGCTTACTACACATCTCCCTGGCATATTACATAATTTATGCAGCAGCATAAAATAAATTTTTGGACTCACCTTGTTGTGTTGTGCTCACTTGAAAAGGAAGGTGGCGCGGCGGTCCTTCGTGGGCAAATTTTGTCATTAAAGTCTATCGTTCTCTGGATTTATGGTGCTTTCAAGACAACTGGGAACTCCGAAAAAAAACAAGGTTGAATCATGACGTCAGTGATCATCAGGTCGGAGCTCTAGAAAGAGGCCAGAGTTCCCAACTTGGAATTCAGAGTTGGATGACTGTTCAAAACGTATTTTCCCAGTCGGTGCTAATTTTTTCAGTTCCCAGTTGTCTTGAACTCAATGAAGTCTGACATTTCCCAGTTCTGAGTTTCCAGTTGTTTTGAATGCGGCAGAAGTCATGCTGGATTGACAGCATGGCCAATGTTGAATGTTTATCCTTTTAACCTTGGAAAAGAGACCCTTAAACTCAGACTTGGATCACACACCCACTCCACTGAATAGCAGGCTAGTGATTGCTTTGCAATGCTAGCAGTTAGCCACTGATTCCTTCCAAACCAGTCACTGTTGAATTTGCGATTTCCAACTTGTTGTGTAATGTTTATGTCCAATGGCCGATGAGCACCGATACATTTTATCTATAATTTCTCTTCATAATTTCTCTTCATATGACAAGGATTGAAAAGGATTTGCCAATAGATTGTCGACTTGATTCATGATGATGACTGCTAGCTTGCTAGCTAAGATTTTGTAAGTATGAAGTTGACATGATCGTTCCAAATCAAAGCTATATAACGTGATTTGATGTCATTTTATCTGTGGCAGAATCTCGAACAGCTTTGATCAATTGCACTATGTACTTTTAATGTAATCTCAACTGCAATCCAGGTAATTTGGTTGTGCTAATAGATGAAGCACAGTGATAACGCATTAAAGTTGCACTATGCAGGGGCCTCCCGAGTGGTGCAGCGTTCTAAGGCGCTGCATCGCAGTGCTAGAGGCATCACTACAGACCCGGGTTCGATCCCAGGCTGTGTCGCACAATTGGCCTAGCGACTTCTTGTGGCGGGCCGGGCGCATGCACACTGACTTAGATCGCCAGCGGTGTTTCCGATACATTGGTGCGGCTGGCTTCCGGGTTAAGCAAGCAATGTGTCAAGAAGCAGTGTGGCTTGGTAGGGTCGTGTTACGGAGGACGAATGGCTCTTGACCTTGGCCTCTCCCGAGTCCGTACGGGAGTTGCAGTGATGGGACAAGACTGTAACTAAATTGGATATCACGAAAAAGGGGTAAAAATAAAATAAATAAATAGACTCGTTATAAATAAAAAGTTGCACGATGCAGAGATCGCTCCACCATTTCCTGTTTGCTAAAACTCTAATAATTTGCCTAATTTCAGTTTGTGACAAAATAAGCTAGTATAGTGTAGAGAATCATTGAACCGTCTAAACCACAGTGAATATATTTTCCATAAGCAAAAATATTGTTGTTTCAGCTGTATGAAGCTTGTGTACAAAAACAAAAATTGCAAAAACAAAATGTAAGAATGGGAAGCATAGAAATAGTGCACATAGAACAGATCTACTGCTTCTTAGACTTGCTTTCAAGTAGAATGATAGATCTATAACATACATTTCTATGTGAATTTGGTCGGGTCGCCCAAAGTTTACATATTGGCACTTTAAGTTGTTGTATAAATGTAAAATATCTGACTATATTGTATTCCCATTTGAACTTAGTTGTGCTGTTAAGTGGTTGAAAGTGCAGTGATAACACATTTAGATGACAACTAAACCAAAAATCTGACATTGTTTTTCCATTGGAATTTGGCTGTTCTTTTAGATGGTTGAAAGCATAGTGATAACACATTGGGAATTCAACAAACAATCATAATATTCATAATCTCCAGCACCACCCCAACATCAACATACACTACATGACCAAAAGTATGTGGACACCTGCTTGTCGAACATCTCATTCCAAAATCATGGGCATTAATATGGAGTTGGACCCCCCTTTGCAGCTAAAACAGCCTCCACTCCTCTGGGAAGGCTTTCCACTAGGTGTTGGAACATTGCTGCAGGTGTAGCCGGCGCGGTCTGCTCGTTGCCGACTACTGCGTTGTGTTCCGGTGCACTGAAGACAAGACACTGGCGTACTTGAAGGCACTTTATTGTGTACAACTCTCTCAATCTGTTCAACATCAAGGAGAGAAAATGTTCAAAACTCTACCCTCGACCAGAATCCGCCTCTCTCAGTCGAGTAGAATGCAGACTCAGTATAATCACATTCAAAAATCGAAGGAATAAAATACAACATAATTGGAAAATAAACATCGCATCTGGTGTATATCTTATGTATGTGTCATATTGCATGTTATCTCTGCCAAAAACTCTGAGCTTTTAGCCTTTACATTAATACTGTGCAACATGACATAAACCATCTTTCAAATAGGTAATACATACAGTAATATGCACGAAGCAACATGTAATCCTTCACATTTGAGCTTTTCAGTGCCATTAAACACTAATCAATACATGAAAACATTTTAAATGAACACATATTTTTAACCTGATATAGGGAATACATACCTGTTCAACATCAAGGAGAGAAAATGTTCAAAACTCTACCCTCGACCAGAATCCGCCTAACATAAAAAAAAAAACTGAAACGTGGGCTTCAACACAAGAGGATAGAATGACGATCGCTAACTTACAGCTAAACAAAACACGAGGTTAGCTAAGTTAGCAATTTCTCAAACTCTCAAAAATAGCTAAATTCACGACACAGCTTGATTAAATGTATGTACACTCATCATATAATATACATACAAGTTACTATGTGCACTGAAACGTTTTAATTTTAACAGGTATATTAAGTTTATATCACGCCGAAGTGAACACATACCTCTCTCAGTCGAGTAGAATGCAGACTGAGAAAAGCATGAGACAACTCCGCATATAACCAAACCAACACTCTAGAGGGCGCACTTACACAACTAACTCTCCCAATATCTGTAAACTACACGAAATGCTGAACAATACAATATTTTGGTGAAATCAACTCACAAAATAAAATAGAAAATAGAAAATGAACGGTTGCAAAAATCTGTAATTCTTTGACCTGTTACATTCACCCCTCTTTAATTTCACCAAAATCCTTCGCACGTCGAGGGTGGAAAATAACCAAAAACATATAGAATAAAACTCTTGTCCACTTGGTCCAAGATAGCCCTAGGACTCCATTTCCCATATACAGCGCATAAAGCTACTTACAAAGTAAGTTAAAAGAAAACAGCAGTTGATCAGGCTACTGCCCCTTCTAGTGAATATGATGCCTTATACACCATATGAGATCTTGGAACACTTTCCCTCCAATATGAACATCTCATGACCCAGGTCATACTACTGGTAATAAAGAAAAATATCTTAATCTCAAAAATGTATCTAAAATAAAGAACGGAAAGACAGTGACCTTCTGACTCCTGTAACAAAACCCTTGGTGAGTGGTTTTTGCACCATGTTCTCTATCAAGCGATCGACTGCCTTAACAACCCTGCCAGTACGTGTTCTGACAACCTGACTTTCAAACCCTTGTACTTGGGAGGGTATCTGACTATCAGTCAGTGTAACAGGTGAATTGACGTCCGAAGACCCTGTCTCATCTAAGTCAGGAACATCAATTGGGGCAACAGAGTCAGTGTCAGTCATGTGCAAATCAGGGGGGTCACTGGAATCCGACAAGTCTCTCACAGGTGAGTATTCATTTTCCCCTTGGCCTCTGACCTCTTTAGACTGGGCTCTCGTGGGTGTCAGTTGAACAGACTTCCTGGACAGAGAGTGGGGCATCTCATTCTCCATCTCAGACTCATCAGCTTCTCCAATAGACTCAGAGTCAGAGGATGCGTTTAACCACGAACATGTACGGTCCTCAGAAGCATCTACTGCTAGGCCACTCAAAGCATCAACAGAAGGAGGCTGAAACTCACTGGCCACATCCGAAGCAGCTCCATTCATCTCTTCATCGCTTAGTTCTGGCATGGGCAAGAAGCTCACGTCCAACATCAAATTCCGATGAACAACTTTTGTTTTCCCACTTTCGTCTCTGACTTTGTAAACGTGAGTCTGAGGGTTCCGGTCTATGATGGTATACATAGTGGCTTCCCACTTATCCGCTAACTTCCTCTTCCCTCTCTCTGCTTTATTAGCTAACAAAACTCGGTCGCCAACGTTCAAGTGGGTTCCACGAACTCTCTTGTTGTAGCCATCAGCTTGATGTTGCTGTCCTTTCCTCGCATGCTGCTGAGCTATGTCGGCAGCCACATGGAGGTTCGCCATCAGTTTCTCTGCATAGGTCTTATAATTCACCACGACTGGATCCCTCAAGACTTGTTTGAAGACCATGTCTACTGGGAGTCTGGGGACTCGACCATACATCAAATAGAATGGAGGATATCCAGTTGTTTCATGAGTGGTGGCATTATACGCAAAAGTCAAAGTCTGTATCTGTTGGACCCAGTGTTGCTTAGCTGTCAGGGGTAGGGCACGCAACATACTGCCAAGTGTCCTATTGAACCTTTCGGTTTGCCCATTTCCCATGGGATGGTATGCTGTTGTGTGTGTTTTCATAATCCCTGTGAGGCTGAGGAGTTCAGCTATGAGTTTGCTTTCAAAATTGGCCCCTTGATCAGAATGTATTCGCTCTGGGAAACCGTAGATGCAGAATACGTTATCCCATAACTTCTTTGCTATTTGCTTTGCAGTTTGGTTTATGCAGGGAAAGGCATGAGCCAATTTTGTAAAGTGGTCTGTTATGACTAACACATCGACAGATCTTTGCTTACAGTCCTCAGCACTCCAAAAATCAATGCACACCAGCTCCATGGGTGCCGAAGTGCGAATGCTCTCCAAGGGAGCTCGGGCAGCTGGTTCAGGGGTCTTTGCAAGGATACAGCGTTGGCAGCATTTCACATATTCCTTGATGTCTCTTCCCATTTGCGGCCAGAAGAAACGCTGTCGGGCGAGGTGTGCTGTTCTAGCCTGCCCTTGATGCCCAGCGAAATCATGCACACCAGCGAGAGCTTTGGCCTTCAAGCTAGCAGGCAGCACAAACTGATACCTCTTCTCTCTGCTTAATGGGTCTTTGGTTACCCTATATAGGACTCCGTCCTGGACTTTTAGATGATGCCACTGCTTGCACAGTGTCTGGGTCGTAAGAGCTAACCTCCTCCTCCCTCGCCTAGGTGGTGGCTCACCCCTCTGAATGAGTGGCAGGACTTCCCTGATAACTGGATCTATTTCCTGGCTGTGCCTCAGCTCGCCGATGGAGAGGGCTGGAAGTGTGTCTTGTTCTGAGGGCATCGCCTGGGGAAGAACATTGAGAAACTGTGTTGCTCTTATCTCTGCTCCCCTTTCCCACTCTACATGAGCTTCACAAGCAGATTTCACATGAGAGGGTTATTGACTGCCAGCCAGCCTGTCTTGAGTGGGGTCCATAGTTACACAGCACCCTGCATCATGTGCCTGGAGACACTGGGTCTTACTCCGAAAGAGATCTTGGACTTTCTCCTCTTTGGTTCCCTCCGCCTCGGCCAAAAGACTTTCATAGGGCTCACTGATCAACCTTTGGCTCACTGATTTAGCAAACGGATCTCTACTCAGGGCATCTGCCACAATGTTCTTTACCCCAGGAATGTGTTTGATACTGAAGGTGTATGGGGAAAGCTTTGCCACCCACCTCTGTTCGCAAGCGTCAAGTTTTGGTTTGGTCATTATATAGGTCAAAGGATTATTGTCGGTCCACACTGTAAAAGTGTGGCCTTTCAACCAGTGGCTGAATTTTTCACAAACACTCCATTTGAGCGCCAAGAACTCCAGTCGGTGAGCAGGATACCTCTTTTGTGAGCCAGTGAGGGTCTTGCTGGCAAAGGCGATCGGGCGTGCCTTCGTTTCTCCTTCTGGTATCTGGGACAGAACTGCCCCAAGGCCATCAAGAGACGCATCAATGGACAGAACCAAGGGCTTAGAAAAGTCTGGATGGTTAAGGACCACACAATTCAGGAGCTTCCCCTTAAGGCCGGCGAAAGCGGAATCGCAGTCAAGGGTCCAATCCGCAGGTTTGAGCTTTCTGTAGACTCCCGCATTCTGACTGTACTTCCCGGCCTTTCCTCTCCGTTTCTGGCCAGCTGTGAGAGCAAACAGGGGTTTTGCGATGGAGGAGCAATTTGGTATGTAGTGTTGGTAATAAAATACCATCCCCAGGAACGACTTCACTCTGTGAACTGAAGGAGTGCAGCCATCATCTTCCATCAAGTCCCTCTTTGACATTTTGGTGATGACCTCGACCTTCTCTGGGTCAACAGCAACACCGTCACTGTCAACGATGTGTCCGAGAAACTTCACAGATCTCCGCAACAGATGGCATTTTTTTGGACTCAACTTTAGATTGTGCTCCCGTAGCCTCTGGAAAACAACCTCTAATCTGCTGAGGGCCTGCTGTTCATTGGGGGCAAATATCAAGAGATCATCTAGGTAGCACAAGAGACTGCTGAAGTTAAGATCGCCAAAGATACTCAGCATCATCCTCATGAAGGACGCTGGACTGTTGCAAAGCCCCTGTGGCATTCTGTTATACTCGTGCAGGCCTAATGGTGTTGTGAAGGCGGTGTACTTTTTGTCCTCCTCATGCATGGGCAAGTTATAAAATCCAGACGTGAGGTCCATGGTGCTGAAGACAGCATTACCGCCAAGGGCAGCCAAGCAGTCCGATTGATGGGGCAAAGGATGAGCATCCTTGATAGTTCTTGCATTCAGCCATCGAAAGTCTGTGCATATCCGGAGGTCGCCATTTTTCTTCCAAACCATCACGAGTGGAGAAGCATATTCACTCATTGACTTCCGTATGATTTCCTGTTCCTCCATCTCGGTGAGAACTTGGCGCAGCTTTTGATAGTGGGCTGGCGGCACTCTGCGATATGGAAGACGGAAGGGACGGTCGTCAGTGAGGCGGATCCTATGGGCAAAGCCCTTGGCTTCTCCACAGTCAAGATGATGCTTTGAAAATATATCCTGATATTTCTCCAGCAATGTCACAAGTTGGAGCTTGGTGGAGGGGCTCGCTTCACAATGATCAATGTCGACATTTCCTAGACCAGACTTCTGCAGTCTGTCTTTCAGGTCACCGTTGTCGTCCTGTTTCACATGAGTCACTCTAACAGAGCCAGCATCACTCTGACAGGAACCCTGGAACAGTGTGAGATCTTCAGCTGCAACACAAGTAGAGACGTCCGCAAGCTTGCTGTTCCTTTTCAGTGTGAGTGGTTTGTCTGAGATATTAGTGATTTTCATGGGAGTCCAGCCATCTCCCCATAGCGGTGTTACCACTCTCCCCACCATAATGCCCCGAGGCACACACCTGGAGGTTGTAGGCTCCACCATAACTGTACTCCCAGGTGACTTGGGCATTTTACTTGGCAGTCTTCCCCACAGCAGGTACTCTTGTTTGGGAAGGAGAGTCACCGCCTGAGTTAGCTTCACTGTCCCTACTTTTCCTGGGACATCTTCACCCCTCCATCTTGTGAGACTGGTCATCATTTCTAGAAACTGTTCGCCATCTGGAGACCCTTTTGTGTTGCTCGAGATAAGTGTCCAATAACTGTTCTCGTTTTTCAGCTGATGCAGTACACGTTTCAACATGTTGGTGCCTACTATTATGTCGTCTTTCTGACCAGTGATCACCAGAACTGGGACCATGCACTTTACCCCATACAGACTTAGACAATTATCAGACATTGCTTTACAGACATTGACATACATCTCCTTCAATTCTTCACTTTCTTCAAGAGTTGAATCTTCAACGCTCACACATCCCCTTTCCGTATGTGAGCTATCTAGTTTAAACTGGCTCCACCTTGCTCAGAGTTAGGTGGTGTGTACGCTAACTGTGGCTGAGCGTTAATTCTTGGCCGGCGCTGTTGGCATTTTCTCTTCCAGTGGCCGGGCTTGTAACAGCCCATACAGAGGTTCGCCTGTCTACAGTGTGCAGTAGTTGAGTGTTCGGCAGACTGACAGACTTTACATCTACTCTGAACAATGGCTGCTGGCCCCCTGCTTGGTGGCACGACTGCTGTTGTGTGTGCCGTCTGCTCTAGCACACGGTTCAGCAAGCCAATGAGAGACTGCATGCAGATGCTCTCTGTCTGAGGAGAGGATGGAAGCCCCATTGCCTTTGGGTAACCAGTAAGGTCTGTTGGGTTTTCAGCAGCGACTGTCTCTGTGGTTAATGCCTGAGCATGTGCACGAATGTTCTTTGGCCGATAAGATTTGGCTTGACACATTGTTCTAGCCTCTCTCTGATGTTCAACGAGGTGTTCCTGAATCTCATTTGCTGTCCACTTTTCAGCTGTTTTGCACTTTAGGACACTTGCAAGAGCGGGGTCGGGACAGTGTTTCACCAGCATCATTGTGACTTCGTGAGAGGGGTCCTCAATGTTTCGCCCCTGCCTTCTCAGACACTCATCTGCGACATCCACAGCCTTGTTCAAGCGTATCCAATAGTCCATGGGACTTTCTCCGGCCAGAGGAAGTGTGTTATAGAAATCTGCTAAAGGCATAGAGGAGTAGGTTAACTCACTGAAATGTTGTTTCAGAATATCAAAGACGAGCTTGGAGTTCTCAGCTGGCTGCAGCGATGGCATACTGCGCAGGGTAACTTTAACAATGTCTCTAGCCTTTCCCATTAGTCTTGACATTATCTCCTGGGAGTGCTCTTGCGGGTGTACACCCCTCTTATTCAGGTAAACGCTCATAATCTCTTCCCACTCATGCACTGTGTGTTTGTCTGTTCCATCACCCCTGAAGTACGGCGGCTCTTTGACATCTGTCTTCATGACTAACTTTACTCCTGTCATGTTCAAATCAGACTGTCCATATCCTAAGTTCAGGCTAGGCGTAGGAGTGGTTTGGTTATCTGCACTACCAACAGATCTCTGTAATTGGCTAGCAATGTTCTCTCCTATTTCATGAGCTAATTGTGTGATGAGACTCCCTAGGTCTGCAGAACTCACATGTGAACTAGACACTGGCTGACGTGGAGAATGTTCATCTGTTTGGGTGTGAGTGTATGAAAATGCAGGACGGCCCACTGAACTAACGCTGCTTGCAATGTCTGGAGCATCTCTTAAGCTACGCATGTGTGGTGCGGGGGAATATTCATCAGTGCGTAAGCGTGTGGACGAGAGTACAGGTCTGCCTAGTATACCAGCACCCCTAACCGGCGTGCTCTCCACCCTACTCATAAACCTGCCCCTCCCCAGGCTTACCCCTGCAGCATCTCCAACACTAAATGGTGTCTGCGCATCCTTACCATCAGTCATTTTTAAAAAAAAATAGAAAGTTGTAATAGACTATGGTAATGATATGTGAATCACCAGAACATGTGAATATGAAAAAAGTAAAATGATAGAAGTAGCTGAGGTAAGCAATTAAGAGCTACAATTTACACATTAATGTTTGCCCTTATACTTGTCAACGTTCCGAAGAGGTTCCTACTCGTCACAGCAACCACCGGCGATCACCCTGGCGATGATCTGAAGCGAAGATATCCGGGTCACGGCACCAATGTAGCCGGCGCGGTCTGCTCGTTGCCGACTACTGCGTTGTGTTCCGGTGCACTGAAGACAAGACACTGGCGTACTTGAAGGCACTTTATTGTGTACAACTCTCTCAATCTGTTCAACATCAAGGAGAGAAAATGTTCAAAACTCTACCCTCGACCAGAATCCGCCTCTCTCAGTCGAGTAGAATGCAGACTCAGTATAATCACATTCAAAAATCCAAGGAATAAAATACAACATAATTGGAAAATAAACATAGCATCTGGTGTATATCTTATGTATGTGTCATATTGCATGTTATCTCTGCCAAAAACTCTGAGCTTTTAGCCTTTACATTAATACTGTGCAACATGACATAAACCATCTTTCAAATAGGTAATACATACAGTAATATGCACGAAGCAACATGTAATCCTTCACATTTGAGCTTTTCAGTGCCATTAAACACTAATCAATACATGAAAACATTTTAAATGAACACATATTTTTAACCTGATATAGGGAATACATACCTGTTCAACATCAAGGAGAGAAAATGTTCAAAACTCTACCCTCGACCAGAATCCGCCTAACATAAAAAAAAAAACTGAAACGTGGGCTTCAACACAAGAGGATAGAATGACGATCGCTAACTTACAGCTAAACAAAACACGAGGTTAGCTAAGTTAGCAATTTCTCAAACTCTCAAAAATAGCTAAATTCACGACACAGCTTGATTAAATGTATGTACACTCATCATATAATATACATACAAGTTACTATGTGCACTGAAACGTTTTAATTTTAACAGGTATATCAAGTTTATATCACGCCGAAGTGAACACATACCTCTCTCAGTCGAGTAGAATGCAGACTGAGAAAAGCATGAGACAACTCCGCATATAACCAAACCAACACTCTAGAGGGCGCACTTACACAACTAACTCTCCCAATATCTGTAAACTACACGAAATGCTGAACAATACAATATTTTGGAGAAATCAACTCACAAAATAAAATAAAAAATAGAAAATGAACGGTTGCAAAAATCTGTAATTCTTTGACCTGTTACACAGGGACTTGCTTCCATTCAGCCACAAGAGCATTAGTGAGGTCGGGCACTGATGTTGGGCGATTAGGCCTGGCTCGCAGTCGGCATTCCAATTCATCCCAAAGGTGTTCGATGGGGTTGAGGTCAGGGCTCTGTGCAGGCCAGTCAAGTTCTTCCACACTGATCTCGACAAACAATTTCTGTATGGACCTCGCTTTGTGCACAGGGACATTGTCATGCTGAAACTGGAAAGGGCCTTCCCCAAACTGTTGCCACAAAGTTGGAAGCACAGAATCTTCTAGAATGTCATTGTATGCTGTAGCATTAAGATTTTCCTTCACTGGAACTAAGGGGCCTAGCCCCAACCATGAAAAACAGCCCCAGACCATTATTCCGCCTCCACCCAACTTTACAGTTGGCACTATGCATTGGGGCAGGTAGCGTTCTCCTGGCATCCACCAAACCCAGATTATTCAGTCGGACTGCCAGATGGTGAACTGTGATTCCACTGCTCCAGAGTCCAATGGCGGCGCGCTTTACACCAACACTTGGCATTGCGCATGGTGATCTTAGGCTTGTGTGCAGCTGCTCGGCCATGGAAACCCATTTCATGAAGCTCCGACGAACAGTTATTGTGCTGACGTTGCTTCCAGAGGCAGTTTGGAACTCGTTAGTGAATGTTGCAACCAAGGACAGAAGATTTTTACTTGTTACGCGCTTCAGCACTTGGCGGTCCCGTTCTGTGAGCTTGTGTGGTCTACTACTTTGTGGCTGAGCCGATTCCACTAATTTGAAGGGGTGTCCACAAAGCAGGGGTCCAAGTCAATGCTGAGGAGAGCAGAGGATCTTAATCGAATCCGTGAGGAAGATGAAAGAAGTGAAGATGGGAGCGGACTACGGCCCCTTATATGGGAAGTGGAGTGGTCCACTATTTGCCGTTGCTCCTGTCTGTCTACGGCAGACGTTGTGTGATTGGATCTTCTTAGACTCCGCCCCCCTATGAGGCATTACCGATAGTGAGAGACCGAACAAGTAATTTAAATAGAACCACATCATGGTCGTGTTCCTCTACCCAGTCGTTGCTGATGCATGACAGATCTTCCACGCCTTAATAGGTATTTTACATATCAGCTAACCACATCAACAATTATTGCAATCTGGTGTCGACTACTCCGTCTATGACTTGGCACGCAACCATTGGTTGATGGATGCAACATCTGAGCAGGGGAACACGACCATTGACTCCTGTGTGTATGCGGCATATGCCGTATTCAAGACACCTCGGAAACTCAGAAGTTAAAATGTGTGTACCTGTTTTGTGTAGAGCTTCCTATTGGTTAAGTCTGATACATTCCATCTTTCTACAACGAGATTCCAAGTCGAACATTTCTGAGTTTCTGAGTTCCGAGTTGTCTTGAACGCAGCAATATGCCCAATAGGCTACTTCAACCCAAAATAATAATACCTTATGAAAGTGACACATTCCTACGTACTTCCGGGTCGTGTCCCATTATCTCTTGACTAGGCTTCAAGATTATGGCCACATTCACCTGCTCAGACATTGCATGCATCAACCAAAAAGCTCTGAAGGCACACCGGTTTGAGTGTGTCAAGGACTGCAACACGGCTGGGTTTTTCACGCTCAACAGTTTCCCGTGTTTACAGTGTGGCTTGCGAAAGTATTCACCCCCTTGGCATTTTTCCAATTTTGTTGCCTTACAACCTGGAATTAAAATGGATTTTTTGGGGGGTTTGTATCATTTGATTTACACAACATGCCTACCACTTTAAATGCAAAATATTTTTTCTTGTGAAACAAACAAGAAATAAGACTCAAAAACAGAAAACTTGAGCGTGCATAACTATTCAGCCCCCCAAAGTCAATACTTTGTAGAGCCACCTTTAGCAGTAATTACAGCTGCGAGCTCACAGAACAGGGCTCCGGGCAGCCGAGCGGAAATGGAGGAAAACTAGACTCCCTGCGGACCTGGCATCTTTTCACTCCCTCCTCTCTACATTTTCTTCATCTGTTTCTGCTGCTAAAGCCACTTTCTACCACTCTAAATTCCAAGCATCCCTAACCCTAGGAAGCTCTTTGCCACCTTCTCCTCCCTGCTGAATCCTCCTCCCCCTCCCCCCTCCTCCCTCTCTGTGAATGACTTCGTCAACCTTTTTGAAAAGAAGGTTGACGACATCCGATCCTCGTTTGTTAAGTCAAATGACACTGCTGGTCCTGCTCACACTGCCCTACCCTATGCTTTGACTTCTTTCTCCCCTCTCTCTCCAGATAAAATCTTGCGACTTGTGAAGGCCGGCCGCCCAACAACCTGCCCGCTTGACCCTATCCCCTCCTCTCTTCTCCAGACCATCTCCGGTGACCTTCTCCCTTACCTCACCTCACTCATCAACTCATCCTTGACCACTGGCTATGTCCCTTCCGTCTTCAAGAGAGCAAGAGTTGCACCCCTTCTCAAAAAACCAACACTCGATCCCTCTGATGTCAACAACTACAGACCAGTATCCCTTCTTTCTTTTCTCTCCAAAACTCTTGAGCGTGCCGTCTTTAGCCAACTCTCTTGCTATCTCTCTCAGAATGACCTTCTTGATCCAAACCAGTCAGGTTTCAAGAGTGGTCATTCAACTGAGACTGCTCTTCTCTGTGTCACGGAGGCTCTCCGCACTGCTAAAGCTAACTCTCTCTCCTCTGCTCTTGTCCTTCTAGACCTGTCTGCTGCCTTTGATACTGTGAACCATCAGATCCTCCTCTCCACCCTCTCCGAGCTGGGCATCTCCGGCGCAGCTCACTCTTGGATTGCGTCCTACCTGACCGGTCGCTCCTACCAAGTGGCGTGGCGAGAAGCTGTCTCCGCACCACGTGCTCTCACCACTGGTGTCCCCCAGGGCTCAGTTCTAGGCCCTCTTCTATTCTCGCTATACACCAAGTCACTTGGCTCTGTCATATCCTCACATGGCCTCTCCTATCATTGCTACGCAGACGACACACAACTAATCTTCTCCTTTCCCCCTTCTGATAACCAGGTGGCGAATCGCATCTCTGCATGTCTGGCAGACATATCAGTGTGGATGACGGATCACCACCTCAAGCTGAACCTTGGCAAGACGGAGCTGCTCTTCCTCCCGGGGAAGGACTGCCCGTTCCATGATCTCGCCATCACGGTTGACAACTCCGTTGTGTCCTCCTCCCAGAGTGCGAAGAGCCTTGGCGTGACCCTGGACAACACCCTGTCGTTCTCCGCTAACATCAAGGCGGTGACCCGATCCTGTAGGTTCATGCTCTACAACATTCGGAGAGTACGACCCTGCCTTACACAGGAAGCGGCACAGGTCCTAATCCAGGCACTTGTCATCTCCCGTCTGGATTACTGCAACTCACTGTTGGCTGGGCTCCCTGCCTGTGCCATTAAACCCCTACAACTCATCCAGAATGCCGCAGCCCGTCTGGTGTTCAACCATCCCATGTTCTCTCACGTCACCCCGCTCCTCCGCACACTCCACTGGCTTCCAGTTGAAGCTCGCATCTGCTACAAGACCATGGTGCTTGCCTACGGAGCTGTGAGGGGAACGGCACCTCCGTACCTTCAGGCTCTGATCAGTCCCTACACCCAAACGAGGGCATTGCGTTCATCCACCTCTGGCCTGCTGGCCCCCCTACCTCTGCGGAAGCACAGTTCCCGCTCAGCCCAGTCAAAACTGTTCGCTGCTCTGGCACCCCAATGGTGGAACAAGCTCCCTCACGACGCCAGGACAGCGGAGTCACTCACTACCTTCCGGAGACACTTGAAACCCCACCTCTTTAAGGAATACCTGGGATAGGATAAAGTAATCCTTCTACCCCCCCCCCCCCAAAAAAAAAAAAAAAAAAAACCATTGTAAAGTGGTTATCCCACTGGCTATATGGTGAATGCACCAATTTGTAAGTCGCTCTGGATAAGAGCGTCTGCTAAATGACGTAAATGTATTGGGGTATGTCTCTATAAGCTTGGCACATCTAGCCACTGGGATTTTTGCCCATTCTTCAAGGAAAAACTGCTCCAGCTCCTTCAAGTTGGATGGGTTCCGCTGGTGTACAGCAATCTTTAAGTCATACCACAGATTCTCAATTGGATTGAGGTCTGGGCTTTGACTAGGCCATTCCAAGACATTTAAATGTTTCCCCTTAAACCACTCGAGTGTTGCTTTAGCAGTATGCTTAGGGTCATTGTCCTCCTGGAAGGTAAACCTCCGTCCCAGTCTCAAATCTCTGGAAGACTGAAACAGGTATCCCTCAAGAATTTCCCTGTATTTAGCGCCATCCATCATTCCTTCAATTCTGACCAGTTTCCCAGTCCCTGCCGATGAAAAACATCCCCACAGCATGATGCTGCCACCATGCTTCACTGTGGGGATGGTGTTCTCGGGTTGATGAGAGGTGTTGGGTTTGCACCAGACATAGCGTTTTCCTTGATGGCCAAAAAGCTCAATTTTTGTCTCATCTGACCAGAGTACCAAAGAACATGCGCTATCGTCACATTTTTCAGTTTGACCATCGTCATTGTAAATCTCTAAGAAATTGCCTTAAATTCTGATACACAACCTGTAACTACTACTGTACTTATCAATAAACCATTATTTGCCATTCTTCCAAGACTCTGTTTCATCCGCTCTTCCCAAGAAGTTGGCCAGCCAAGAAAGCTATGATCCTCACATGATCCACTGTGTGACTGACTCTCTCCAGAAACCACCGTCTTTGAGAATTTCAAGCAGTTGCCCATCAAAGTTTAATGATGCCCTTAAGGTGCTCTATTACCTGTTTTTTTATCCTCTTCATCCTCCAAATTAATTCATTTTCAAGGGCAGAGAGACAACACTGAAGTTGTCTCTCTTTCAGGAGCAGACCTCCCTCGGGTAGTGTCCCCTCTACGGTTATTATCCAGGTCATAGGACATCCTCTAGCATCCTGTCACTCTGAGAAGCAGGACTAAATGAAGCCAAGCCAGACCGAGATGCTTTGGGTGGTCCTGTCCTGTGGCTGTGTACCTTCCATTGTCCAGGTGGGAAGAGTGAGAGTGCAGGAGTAGTATTATTGTAGAATTATTTAGCACCTTGTTGAAAAAAGAGCAGGGAATCTGACCCTTGTGCGAGGCTCCCTCAGGGCTCACATTTCAGGCGCTACAAGGCTGCACTTGCTTTTGGGCTGTTCTGCCTTCATCTTTGATGTTTGCTCTTTGGTAACTTGACTCTCTGAATAACTGGCCTTCTGCCATGGGATCAAACGTTCAGTTTTCACTTTGAAAACAAATTGGTATTTGTCATACATTCATCCCCTTTCTGTGAAAAAGAGAAATAGGATATTTTATGATCATTAAATCACAAACATTAAAGATGGCAATCGATACTTTCTCTATGTTTTAACTATGTTCTGTTAAAATAAAGATGGAAATCGATACTTGATGTTTTAACTATGTTCTGTCCGGCAATGTAAACAGCTGGTGTTTACAATACTTAAAACGTTCACAGGAGGGCAGCAGTTGCCTATCTTTAGGAATCCCTGGTACAAAATCATAAAGAAGTGATTTCTCTTCAAGTGATCAGACTTCATATGAGCATGTGTGTACAAATCAGTGTCTTGTATTCAAATATGCTCATGTTCGGTTTCAGTGCAAAGTACATAATGTAGTTGGATTGACAGCTGTTGAAATATTGATTGAATGTTGTAAAGAAGCCAGGAGGAAAGACATCAAGGCTCTGGTGCCTTTCACTGGCTTTTCTGGGCATGACATTACATGGTGGTGGTGCCAGCCTCTTTGAACTGGCAAATCACCAATGTGGACATGCATGTGATACTACGGACACATTTCTCGTGTAACATGTGAGTGGGCAGAGTATTTCAACGTTTGTCTCTGAAATATTTAGATTATATATAATATGAACCTAAAATTACAACTGTAGGCACATCTGTCAATGCAGACAAAGTACATGCAGTAATGTGCATGTCACTAGAATTGTCCTTTTGCTTTTTCGAAATTTGAGAACAGATATTATAAATCAGGCAGCTTTTCTTCAAACATATTCTTGGGTAGAAATAAATAAAAATGACGAGTTCCAAAGTTTTATTTAATGTACATGCAGTATGCCTCATCCCTTTTTTCCAAGGCTGTTTTTACACACACCGTGGCCAAACTTGCCAGCACTACCATTCAGAGATGGCCAAACTCCATATGGCAATTTATACTGAACAAAAATATAAAACGCCACATGCAGCAATTTCAAAGATCTTACTGAGTTACAGTTCATATAAGAAAATAAGTCAATTTAAATAAATAAATTAGGCCTTAATCTATGGATTTCACATGACTGGGCAGGGGTGCAGCCATGGGTGGGCAGCCAGGCCCACCTGGGAGCCAGGCCCAGCCAATCAGAATGAGTTTTTCTCCACAAAAGGGCTTTATTACAGACATAAATACTCATCAGCACCCCCTCCACCTCCCCTCAGATGATCCCGCAGGTGAAGAAGCTGGACATGGAGGTCCTGGGCTGCCGTGGTTACACGTGGTCTGCGGTTGCGAGGCCAGTTGGACGTATTGCCAAATTCTCTAAAACGACGTTGGTAGAGAAATGAACATTAAATGATCTGGCAACAGCTCTGGTGGACATTCCTGCAGTCAGCATGCCAATTGCACGCTCCCTCAAAACTTGAGACATCTGTGGCATTGTGTTGTGACAAAACTGCACATTTTAAAGTGGCCATTTATTGTTCCCAGCACAAGGTGCACCTGTGTAATGATCATGCGGTTTAAATCAGCTTCTTGATATGCCACACTTATCAGGTGGATGGATTATCTTGGCAAAATAGAAATGCTCACTAACTGGGATGTAAACAAATGTATGTACAACATTTTAGAGAAATAAGCTTTTTGTGCATATAGAAAATGTCTGCGATTTTTTTATTTCAGCTCATGAAACATGGGACCAACACTTTACAGGTTGCGTTTATATTTTTGTTCAGTGTATGTTTTAGAAACCACTTACTGAACATGGTGAAATCTCACACTCAATGCAAGTCTTTTACACTTACAATTTCTAGAAAAACTAATATCAACAAAACCTCTATTGAAGCTGGACAAAAATTAAACAAGATTCATTACGCAAACAAAATGACCACAATGTACAGCAGAACTGAGGGTCACTGTAAAACAATCCTTAAAGGGATTCAGGAGAATTTGGGGATTTTAATTGACTTGAGTAATGTAAGTACCAGTATAAATAAAAACTTTGTAACCACATACTCGCACCTGCAAATCAGTTGTTTTGATGTTCGAAAAAAATTGATAAGATAATAAAAAAACAAAAGCAGCTCTACCATCTATCCATATAGCATTAGCAAATTCTCTTCAATATTAATCCACAAAGCACCCAGTGTGACATGTATATAATTGTACAATTTCTAATGAAGTAAAAGAGAAACAGAAGTCCATTAATAAAATAAAATACATTTTCTCACATCAATAATTTACTGTGTTGAAATCAACTGGCGAGGTTATCACCATAGAGTTAGCAAACAGAAATATGCTTGCTTTCTCTCGTTCACAGAAGCCAACATTCTTTTTTCTGTGTGATCTACATCTCTTTAGTTAAGCTTTGAAAGCTATCAATTGATGAACAAATCTCATTTCACAATGACTGTTTTCTACAACAAGGGAAATATAGGAGGAATAATTGATCAGATATATCAAAAAGGGCAGTCAGGGCTGAAATTCCTTCTGTTTTTAAGGCATAATAGTATGCTATTTAGACCTAATTGTACAGTATCTGTTTGCTAAAGGTATCCACAGAGTCAGATTCCACATACAAGTTTGGCACACAGCAGCGGACGCACCCAGGGAGTTCCCTCTCCACAAGAAAAGGTTTCTCTCTCCTTTATTTGCTAGTTTACATGGTTGGAGCCCCAACCTATACTTAGTGGTTGGCCTTCCTCAGGTGGCAGGTGCAGACCATGGGCTGGCTGGTGCTGGGGCTGGAGCTCTGCTGCACCTCCTCAGCCTTCTGCCCTTTGTGCTTAGGCTCCACTCTCCGCGTCTCCTTCTCCTCTACTTCCTTCACTTTCTGGACCTCCTTCGGTTTGGGCTCCTTGCCCACCTTTTCCCCCACCAGCGCAGTGGAAGGGGTGCGCAGATTCTTGGGGGTTCCCTGGATCTGGACCCTCCTGGTTGAGTCTGGCCCGCCGCACACCCTACTCTGGACCTCACTGGAGGATTTGACTCCTTCCGCCTTGTGGTCCATGTACTTCCTGGATGAGTTGGCAGGGGGTTTGTAGGCCTCCAACTTGCGCTTTTGGCTCATGGTAGCGGCACAGCAGATGATGAAGATCATGACAATGAGGAGGGAGGTGACCACTATGATGATCAGCATATTATCCTGGAGGAAGTCCACCACCCGGGTGACCATAAAGTCCTTGAGGCGGATCATAGTGGTGGTGATAGTGTTAGTGATGGTGCTGACCAGGGTGGGGGCTAGGGTAGTGGTGGGGGAGACAGGGGAGACTTCAACGGGGCCGACATTGACAGGGGTGACATCGGCGGTGGGGGTGACATCTACCGGGGAGACAGGGTGGTGGGGGCTATCGACGGGGAATATAAGATCCGGCTCCCCTCCGTCACCACTGCCATCCATGGAAATGCTGTAGACCAGTGGCACATGCATGGCACACCCATGGCCCCAGAGCATAACCAGACTCACACATGACAGGTGAAGAATCAAGTGGTGCCTCATCTTTCCTTCAGAATCCTGTAAAGACAAGAGGGAGACATTCAATACAACATTTCTCAAAATTGCAGATGGTTTAGAAATGTTTTGATGTCAAATGAATGAATATTTGGGCTGATTTCAAGAAGATAGGCTTTCATTTTCTGCATCTACAATCGTGGTCAAAAGTTGAGATTGACACAAATACTAATTTTCACAAAGTCTGCTGCCTCAGTTTTGATGATGGCAATTTGCATATACTCCAGAATGTCATGAAGAGTGATCAGATGTCCCTCTTTGCCATGAAAATGAACTTAATCCTCAAAAAACATTTCCACTGCATTTCAGCCCTGCCACAAAAGGACCAGCTGCCATCATGTCAGTGATTCACTCGTTAACACAGGTGAGAGTGTTGACGAGGAAAAGGCTGGAGATTACTCTGTCATGCTGATTGAGTTAGAATAACAGACTGGAAGCTTTAAAAGGAGGGTGGTGCTTGAAATCATTGTTCTTCCTCTGTTAACCATGGTTACCTGCAAGGAAACACGTGCTGCCATCATTGCTTTGCACAAAAAGGGCTTCACAGGCAAGGATATTGCTGCTAGTAAGATTGCACCTAAATCAACCATTTATCGGATCATCAATAACTTCAAAGAGAGAGGTTCAATTGTTGTGAAGAAGGTGTCAGGGCGCCCAAGAAAGTCCAGCAAGCGCCAGGACTGTCTCCTAAAGTTGATTCAGCTGCGGGATCGGGGCACCACCAGTGCAGAGCTTGCTCAGGAATGGCAGCAGACAGGTGTGAGTGCATCTGCACGCACAGTGAGGTGAAGACTTTTGGAGGATGGCCTGGTGTCAAGAAGGGCAACAAAGAAGCCACTTCTCTCCAGGAAAAACATCAGGGATAGACTGATATTCTGCAAAAGGTACAGGGATTGGACTGCTGAGGACTGGGGTAAAGTCATTTTCTCTGATGAATCCCCTTTCCGATTGTTTGGGGCATCCGGAAAACACCTTGTCCGGAGAAGACAAGGTGAGCGCTACCATCAGTCCTGTGTCATGCTAACAGTAAAGCATCCTGAGACCATTAATGTGAGGGGTTGCTTCTCAGCCAAGGGAGTGGGCTCACTCACATTTTTGCCTAAGAACACAGCCATGAATAAAGAATGGTACCAACACATCCTCCGAGAGCAACTTCTCTTAACCATCCAAGAACAGTTTGGTGACGACCAATGCCTTTTCCAGCATGATGGAGCACCTTGCCATAAGGCAAAAGTGATAACTAAGTGGCTCGGGGAACAAAACATTGACATTTTGGGTCCATGGCCAGGAAACTCCCCAGACCTTAATCCCATTGAGAACTTGTGGTCGATCCTCAAGAGGCGGGTGGACAAACAAATACCCACAAACTCCAAGCATTGATTATGCAAGAATGGGCTGCCATCAGTCAGGATGTGGCCCAGAAGTTAATTGACAGCATGCCAGGGCGGATTGCAGAGGTCTTGAAAAAGAAGGGTCAACACTGCAAATATTGACTCTTTGCAAAAACAATGTAATTTTCAATAAAAGCCTTTGACACTTATGGAATGCTTGTAATTATACTTCAGTATACCATAGTAACATCTGACAAAAATATCTCATAACACTGAAGCAGCAAACTTTGTGAAGACCAATACTTGTGTCATCCTCAAAACTTTTGACCACGACTGTATATTACAGCAGCTACTGTAGGCCTACAACATGCCTCCTTTCCGCTCTACTAAGAATGCAGGGGCAGTTGGGTTTCTAGTATTAGTATGAATAAACATTCATCAAATGGTCTGATAAAGTGTGATGAGGGATTTTGTGTCATAACTCAGAACAAAGTAGAAACAGCTCAGGTGTTGTAGATTTTCCCAATGACCAGATTAATCTAGGTTTAATCACTACAGAACATCCACAATATTTCTCCCATTTCACATCTTGTATTAAATCTATTTTAGCTGTCTGTAGTCATTACTTATTTGGGGTGGAGGCCGACAGTTTGGTTGAGGTTTTAATTTGTATAGTGGAGTGAGGCCACCCATCCACCACACCAAGAGGGGAGGAAGCTATATATGCCACAGGGAGCAGGGAGGCGTGGGAGACTTGTGACTGTGGCCTCTATATTTACACTGGGCTGCAGCAGGCTAACGACAGGCTACGGCAGGGATCTGATGGGTTATTTCTGCTCATACGGAAGCCTGCATTCAGCCTGCCTTAGGAATGGGTGGACTTACAGTATGCTCTACAGAGAAAGAATCAAAGTGTCTAGAGCAACTAATGCAGTTCAAATTCAGTCTATCAACATTACCTCACAGTCCAAACACTCTCTAAATGTAATGTCTTTCTGCCTCTCGCTTTAGCTTTCGTGAAATTATAATAAGAATATTTAGAGACTTGAAAATCAACTACTGAAGTGTGTAAAAAGGCATAGAACGGCGCTGAACTGAAATCTGTAACCCAGTACCTTCACTGTGTCTGGAAATACATGTACTGTAATTACATAGTGCTGCTTACTACTCACTCATGAGGATGACTGGCTTCTAATCAGCCTCTAGTTACAATCAACCTCTGCTTCCTTAATGTAAATGCTGTGCCCATGTCTGCTTGTGTGGTCATGAAAATGTATGTACTGTAAACTACAGTCATACTAAAATGGATGGTTATCTTGATCTCCCCACCCATGTATGTGCAGTCAGGGTGGCTACAGAGAGATATGCACTCTGACTGGACCATGGTATTAACCAGCCATAATTACATCTTCAGGAAGAGTCTCCTGGTTGGTCATCATTTCTATAATCACTGTAGGCCCTCCACTGAAAGACCCTCTAAAGAGATAATTATCCTGAATTCCTCTATCCATCTTCACCTACAAGCTACAACAACCACAAATAAAATAAAATGTTATTGGTCATGTACACAGTTTACAGCAGGTATAAAAGGTGCAGCGAAATAAATGCTTGTGTGCTAGTTCCATCTACATTGCAGTACAATAATCAATAATAAGAGTCAAATACAAAATAATAAGTAATAGAAGAGGTAGTGTCATAGTAATAGCCTGATATGTACACAATATGATATACAGTATAGATGATAGATACTGAATGTGCTATGTCAATTATGACTGTATTTACAACTATAAAGTGGGTAGTGTCTTGGTCGTGCAGTTGAATAAATAGTATATAATAGAACAGCAGAGTTGACTGTGTGTGTTTGTGTGTAAGGGTTGGATGTGTGGAGAATCATTGTATATAATCTCTAGAGTGCAGATAGTCTCTATGTGCAAATAGTCACTAAGGTGCAGGTCTATGCAGGGAGACAGCTAGGGTTACCAATCACTTGTGTGATTGTGACTTTTCCCCTCTAATTATTAAGACCAACTCTCTGTGACATGCACCATAACATCTCTTTAAAGGTTCTATTAGCTCCAGGTCTTGACTTCTCGAACTTAGATATTTCTAAACAAAAGATTATGATGGATTTTATGTTTATCATGTTAACGCTACACTTTTCTCTAAACATTTTCTGATGTCTTCACTTAAAAGTTCACAACTGTTATTAGATGACGAACGAAAGGCATGGAAATGCAATTTCTCAAAAAGAAAACATCTCCTTGTCCAAGTCTCTAAACCTTAAGTTGACAGGTTTGTCATCACATCAGTCTACAGCAATCCTAACAACTTTTTTCTTGTTACACATATCCTAACCATTAATTAAAATGAACAAAAATGGAAAAGGTCAGTACTTACAGATTGTATGTCTGGCTAGTGTCTCCTCTGGACTGAATTGTACAGGGATTCTAACAGCAGAGAAGGGGAGAGAGAGTGAGAGCAGAGAAGGAAATTGAGGGAAAAGAGAGGGAGCATCCAAGTTGCCACCCTTCTCCTATAACTTAAAATATACTGAAAGTTCTTTCTCCAGTTTAAAAAAAAAGCCTGCTGATTACAGAAAGATGTCCATCCTTCTACATTTCCATCTCCTCCTGCTCCCTCCCCCAAATCCTCCTCTCCCTGCAGAGGGACCTTGGTGGATGCTTTGGCCAGTCTAGAAAGGAGGGACAGTTAGGGGCTGCCATACTGTATGTATTTTCCTTGCCTGCTCCTAAACCTTACATATGATGGAGATATTGATGAGGGGGACAGGGACATCTTTGTCCACTACAAATTGATACTTCTAATTATTCACAATCCCTGATTCACTGGTTCATGTGGCAATCCTGAAAGTTGAGCGATGAGGTCAAATACAAATTCAGCTGAAATGTAAATGTTAGTGCACAGGACTAAAGCACTGGAGCAGCACAACACAGTGTATGTGCAGGACTTCCATTATTATCAAAGATGAAAATAAAACACTTCCCCCTTTACATTTTAGTCATTTAGCAGACGCTCTTATCCAGAGCGTGCATACATTTTTCATACTGGCCCCCCGTGGGAATCGAACCCACAACCCTGGCGTTGCAAGCGCCATGCTCTACCAACTGAGCTACACGGGAGGCTTGCCTTTATTCACAGTTGAATCAGTATTCTCTAAAATGGAAATTTTGAAGGTTAGTGGGTATTTTAGTTCTCCACAGGGCGAGTCCCTAGTTTTCTTTGCCTACGACTGAGTTCTCTCTAATTACATGCTCCAGATTACAGCCCGTCTCCACACGGCCTACAAGACCAGCTCACAGGCAGAGGGCCCGTCTTTCATCATATCACACATACAAACCTAACATATAAACTTCACGGTCTGCTACAAACGTGCCTCAGAACTCCCATCTCTGCTGGCGCTGCAGGGCTTTTGTTCTGCCCACGGCTGTTTGGAGCACCTCGTGCCTCAGCCTTGCTGTAATAAGAGTCGGTATCATAGGTTGAAGAACTCAGTATGACAGATTTTTTTCCCCCTATTGATTTAGTTTTTGATGGTTTTATTCAGTATGTACAGTGGCTTGCGAAAGTATTCACCCCCCTTGGCATTTTTCCTATTTTGTTGCCTTAAAACCTAGAATTAAAATAGATTTTTGGGGGGTTTGTATCATTTGATTTACACAACATGCCTACCACTTTGAAGATGCAAAATATTTTTTTGTGTGAAACAAACAACAAATAAGACAAAAAAACTTGAGCGTGCATAACTATTCACCCCCCCCCAAAGTTAATACTTTGTAGAGCCACCTTTTGCAGCAATTACAGCTGCAAGTCTCTTGGGGTATGTCTCTATAAGCTTGGCACATCTAGCCACTGGGATTTTTGCCCATTCTTCAAGGCAAAACTGCTCCAGCTCCTTCAAGTTGGATGGGTTCTGCTGGTGTACAGCAATCTTTAAGTCATACCACAGATTCTCAATTGGATTGAGGTCTGGGCTTTGACTAGGCCATTCAAATGTTTCCCCTTAAACCACTCAAGTGTTGCTTTAGCAGTATGCTTAGGGTCATTGTCCTGCTGGAAGGTGAACCTCTGTCCCAGTCTTAAATCTCTGGAAGACTGAAACAGGTTTCCCCTCAAGAATTTCCCTGTATTTAGCACCATCCATCATTCCTTCAATTCTGACCAGTTTCCCAGTCCCTGCTGATGAAAAACATCCCCACAGCATGATGCTGCCACCACCATGCTTCACTGTGGAGATGGTGTTCTCGGGGTGATGAGAGGTGTTGGGTTTGCGCCAGACATAGCGTTTTCCTTGATGGCCAAAAAGCTCAATTTTAGTCTCATCTGACCAGAGTACCTTCTTCCAAATGTTTGAGGAGTCTCCCACATGCCTTTTGGCGAACACTAAACGTGTTTGCTTATTCTTTTCTTTAAGCAATGGATTTTTTCTGGCCACTCTTCCGTAAAGCCCAGCTCTGTGGAGTGTACAGCTTAAAGTGGTCCTATGGACAGATACTCCAATCTCTGCTGTGGAGTTTGCAGCTCCTTCAGGGTTATCTTTGGTCTCTTTGTTGCCTCTCTGATTAATTCCCTCTTTGCCTGGTCCGTGTATTTTGGTGGGCGGCCCTCTCTTGGCAGGTTTGTTGTGGTGACATATTCTTTAAAAAATTTTATAATGGATTTAAATGGTGCTCCGTGGGATGTTCAAAGTTTCAGATATGTTTTTATAACCCAACCCTGATCTGTACTTCTCCACAACTTTGTCCCTGACCTGTTTGGAGAGCTCCTTGGTCTTCATGGTGCCACTTGCTTGGTGGTGCCCCTTGCTTAGTGGTGTTGCAGACTCTGGGGCCTTTCAGAACAGGTGTATATATACTGAGATCATGTGACAGATCATGTGACACTTAGATTGCACACAGGTGGACTTTATTTAACCAATTATGTGCCTTCTGAAGGTAATTGGTTGCACCAGATCTTATTTAGGGGCTTCATAGCAAAGGGGGTGAATTCAAATGCACGCACCACTTTCCGGTTATTACTTTTTTTGACTTTTTTGAAACAAGTTATTTATTTATTTTCACCAATTTGGACTATTTTGTGTATGTCCATTACACGAAATCCAAATAAAAATCATTTAAATTATAGGTTGTAATGCAACAAAATAGGAAAAACGCCAAGGGGGATGAATACTTTTGCATGGCACTGTACAGGAAGGTCAGGTGTACACATGCTTGGCCATAGTGAGATTTGTATTTCTCATTAGAGTAATGCTGAAAGTTAATAATGCCTTTTCTGTATGAGGACAAAACATTTGCTATGTAGCTGAGAGACTCAATGCTCAAGTGTGTTATATATTTTGAGTTTGACTAAAGTGTTACAAGCCTCCGTCAAGGTCTGGGATGGAGCTGTTGAGTGAGGTTGTCCCTCTCGCTGTCCTCTGCTGGGCATCAGGGTTACGTTGCTTTTGGGATGTCTGGATCTCCCCTGGCCTCAATCAGTGGTACTGGTGGGGACCATTGCACACCATCTCTGTGCTCTGCCCCTGTAGCCGCTGGGCCCTGTGTCTGTATCTGTACCTGCTGCCACTCAGCTTGGTCAGGAGGATGACGGTGCTGACAATGAACAATGTCATCACAGCAGCCAGCACAGCGATGGTGATCATGCACTGACCTACCAGTCCTCTCCCATGAGGGGCCATGGTCGGGCATGTCACTATTCAGGACACTGACACTTCCTGAAATGGAAGATTTTGACATCCCTTCTGTGGAGGAGTTGATGGCAGTGGTAGGGTAGGGGGTTGGATGCAGGGCTGATGGGATGGGTGTTTGTTTACCTCTCACAGTGGTGTGGGAGATCTCAGTCCCATGGTCCGAGGTTTCAGTTCTCATTGTTTGCTGGGTAACGGAGACTTCTGTTGTGTTTTCTGGCTGGTCTTTGGTGAGGGCTACAAGTGTAGTTGTTTTATGTGGTAGCTCGGACAGGTTTGACTCCTGGGGTCCATGGGTTGCTTCCTCCCTGTGGCTAGGTAGACGTCTTGAGACAGCCTTGCTTGACAGAAGCAGCAGTAAAATAAGAGCTGGACATCTCCCGGGCCTTGGGGCAAACATATTGGAAATTGTAAAGTGAAACGACAACAGCAAATATTGAAAGATTGAGTTGTACAACTGTTTCCTTGCACATAGACATTAATCACAAGCACCAAACTTTAAGAGGCATAAATGTGCCCAATTCAATCCTTCCTGTTATGAGACAGAAAGTGAGAAACGTATTCTGTATATTGTGATGCATTACAGAACACTGCACTGCCAGCACTGTCAAGCACAATTACCCAATACAGTATGCATTTGCTTCATATTTAAGATCATGTGTTGCTCATCAACATTACATCACTTCAGCCTCTGTAAAGAGAGATCCATTTCCTTTACAAATAATATCAGTGACTGACAATCATCTGATACAACCATATGTCAATCTACCCCATCAGTGATGTTGCAACGTTCCCTCAGCATTTCAGACAAAAACAAAGAAATAAAGTGGAGACTGTAGTAACTGTATAGCAGCTCACACTACTGATCATCCCCACTGCTATAATACTTACCCAAATGCTGGGGGAGAAGTCGTTTTGTGGTATATTGACCCCTCAACAAGCGGATTGTTCCTCGTCAAGCAAGAAACGAGACATTGGCTGATCTGTGAGGAATAAAGGAAGCATACCACATTGACAAGTTTCAAACTGACAAATGAGGAATGGGGTATGGTTGCATACATAGGTTTCAGACAATGAAAGCAATAATCTCCTGATAAAGTATAACAAGTCTGTGAGAGAAAACACTAAATACCTTCACATATCTCAGATATTGCTTGTTTGAAGATGGCCAAGTCATGTTTGCTTTTTGCCGAGACTTCTGCATCACTCATGAACTTGACACCAGCAGACAATTTTATTTTTAATTTCTTTATTAATTTTTCTGATAGTCAATGAGTTGTTGACACTTGAAAAATTAACAAAATTAACAAAAATGCAGAACAGACCTCCACAAGAGGCTGAATTCTTGTTTGTTTTTCTTCTGTAATTCATTTCTCTCTTTTTGTATTCATAATACCTGTGATAGAATGGAGGTTCTGTCATGATGCATTATGACAAGGGCAGGGAATGCAGACAAGAGGAAACATTTCAAACCCACCATAACCTCCTCCCAAACAAACCTCTTCAGCTCAAAACAAACAAAACAAATGAAAATGAAAAGTACAAAGAAAAAGAAAATTACATGGTCATGTTATTTACAAAACTTTAAATCATTTTCTAGGCCTTTATTTCAAACATCTACATATTTCTCCAACCTACAGTGTCCCTTTGAATCGCTATTCACTAATATTCCAAACATCACAGCTCTCGCTGCCTTGAGTGGTTCAAGGAGGCTCAGGATAAGCACTGATGTACATACAGGACACAAAGCCCAAGACAACCTCCCCTTGCCCTGACTGATCCATATCATATCTCTACAGCACAGTAGAACACCTTGGAGTCATTCTCAACCCCAATAAAATATTCCAGAACACCAGACGGTGCATATTTAGTGTCCAATTGCATCTATGGATATAATCTTAGATCCTGGGATTCCAAGATGTATTGATGAAAACGTACCTTTCTCAATGCTTTCTATGCCTTTCTATCCACTCAGGCAGCCCATACACTACCTATCCTGCTAAATAACTCACACCATTCTCAAACCCACAGTCATCCATAAGCACTTCCTGTGCACACTTCCTATGGCACTTTCTGATCTATTCAGTGGTAAAAAACTTTAAAGGCTAACAAACTCTGAACCTTAACCCCTCTCTGGAAAATGAGCATAACAAAAATAGCATGACAACAGAAATATTATCGCGGTTGGCAAACCATCAGATATTCAGTTAATCCAAATGACTCCTTGTTTCTCTGATTCTCTAGTGACAGATTATTTAAGGGTAGCTATTTAGTGGGTTATCTGCAATGGGAGAGCCGGAGAAGGACGCAAGGCTAAAACATACAGTATATAAATTACTAGCATTATCATCACACCATCCAATTCTGTTATCATAGGTCAGAACCTTGGTCACAACCTACGGTGAATCCATTTAATATCCAAAATCCCTCTCACATTTCCTATCTGGCAAAACAAAAACAATAAAAGGTGCATCCTCTACAACTCCAAGAAGGCCAAAGTCATACGAGGCACATATTCGCACATCCTGAAAGCCTTGCCTCTCCATGTTACATCTTGTCGACCGTTGTCAACCAACAGAGGTCAAAGCAGGATCAAATTGTTTTCGTTTCAGACTCACCCGCCACTCACACTCTGGTTGGCTGTATGGATATGGGCCAATGAGGTGGTGAATAGTGAGCATCCTGGCACATGGACCCTGAACACAAGGGCATGGTTCAACATTGGGGTTTACGCCTGCACAAACTACACACAAACACCTCAGAGGCAGAACAAGGCTGCTAAAAGCCTGTGGAAATGTTAACCAGCGACATAACCCACAATTCCGTTGGTCCTTCTCTGGGCAGCACACAGGTCATTGCCACAAGAACCCGTACAAGAGAAGCACCCTAGGTGACTGCATGTCATGAGTCCAGGCTCTGTCGTAGCCGGCCGCGACCGGGAGACCCATGGGGCGGCGCACAATTGGCCCAGCGTCGTCCAGGGTAGGGAGGGGAGGGAATGGCCGGCAGGGATGTAGCTCAGTTGGTAGAGCATGGTGTTTGCAACGCCAGGGTTGTGGGTTCGATTCCCACGGGGGGCCAGTATGAAAAATATAAAATTATGTATGCACTAACTGTAAGTGGCTCTGGATAAGAGCGTCTGCTAAATGACTAAAATGTAAATGTAAATGAGTCAGTAGCACTGTGACTTACAGTGCAGAGCTTACAGTACATACATACCATTTGTGTCACAGGGCCAGATGGGGGGGACATACTGACAAACAAACATAGTGGCAAACTATGACACATTTCTGTTTCATAAGACTGTAACGCTAACAATGTTTATCGCAGTGGTCACCTAAACGATTCAAATGATTTTTGTATTGGGGCATGTGCATTGTAAACTCCAAACAAGAAAACAGTTTAAGGTGAAATCTAAGGCTACGAGAAGTTAAGGTGACATCTAACCTGTCATTTTCATCTACAAAGCTAAGGGGAGTTCTCTAATACCCTTTCTGTTCCTGGGACACAAAATAGATGGAGATGATCAAAACATTGTTCAAGTCGTTTACTGTGATAGATGCATACATAAGTTATAGAAGGTATCAAACTTTATGAAAGGACTTTGTTTGCTGCTTGCTTAGTAAGACAAGCTAGAGTTAGAGATCAAAGATAGAGAATGAACCTCGAGTAGAATATCTATTTTAAGCATTAACTCTGGTCAGGAGATGTTAGCAAGTGTCCAGACAGTGGTCCCATTATGATGTAGTCCACTAAGAGGGGAGGAGAGATCTGAGTTTCAGAAAAAAGAGAATGAGAACCTTCACATAACACTTACAGCATGAATCATACCTCAGTACTTCTGTTGTCTTTGAAATCTAAAAGCTCTACGATACATCAGGATCAATTTCTCTGAGTGTTTGGTGGTCAATCAGTCAAGTTTCTCATTGATGTCTTTTACAGTATTTGATTGATTATTGAAATCTTCCCCCCCCTCTCCTTGCATTACCAGCCTATTGCATTGTCCCATATAGTTCGCATTTTGAATCTTCCCGGGAAAAACAAAGAAAACGAAAGAAAAAAATACTGTCAAGGAGGTGTATAAACAAAACTCCTTTAACATTTGGCAAGATAAGAAGTTGGGGTATCGGGGAGAGAAAATACTGATACCTACATATAAAACATTTGGGTTTACCCAAATAGGAACTGTTCACATTGGAATTTTCTTGGTCACAATCTTAAAAAGGAATATGTAAGATTTTTTCATACAACAAACAAAACTAAACTGCCACTTATTAAAAGGAATGGAATGGTTTGCCATATTTCATCTGTGTTAACTGAGGGTTAGGGCTGGCTAAGAAAAAAGTTCATCTCGGAATGTTGCTTGGGATCGTTACTAGGCAGGTTTCAGGCGGAACTCTGTCATCTAGATTGCCAGCGACTGGTCCCGCCCACCTCCCAGCCAATGGTTCGTCCTGAATTGTGGCAGGGTGGGGGGAGGATCCTTAAATGGCGATCTTGGACATCTGCTCCTCGAGTTGGATGATTCGCTTCTCCTGACTGCTGACCAAGTCCTTGAGGGATTTGATTTCTTTCAAGACCTCTTCCAGCTTGGCTTCGTTTTTCTGAGGAATACAGAGACAGGAGCAAGACATAAGATACCCTTTCTGGAGATGTTTGTGCCAGTGTCCCCCCCCCCCTCCCCGGTTAGGTTTGGTACATTGTTATCTAAAAACAAACATACTCTGTTTATATCTACTGAATTTCCCCAGATCCTTTTTAATCCTCACATCATCGAGTCTATCCCTGCTGGCTGCTCTGCAGGCAGGCTACACTGCAAGCAGGGCTCTAGTACCCTGTGGCACCCTGGGGGTTAACATGGCGCGCCTGCCCAGACTGCTATGATTACAGGCCAGAGCTGCAGATAGAAGCTGAGGCCAGGGCTGGGTCCCATGCGGGCGGCTGTGTTGTGGACGAGGTAGGGCAGGACACCCAGAGCACTCTGCCTATGGGCAGGTGGGTGGGGGGACTTCTAGTAACCACCTTCTAAAACACACCCTGCCAACATAAACTCTACGGGCTCTATTTTCGTCTGGCGTTATGGCAGCGCTAGTGTCAAACGCACGTTAGTTAGCATTTCTGTCATGTAAAAACTGGCGCATTGGCATTTTCCAGCCCTAACGCCAGGTTCGGCAATTTACCTGTCTTCGATCAGCTCGCTTGCGCTCAGATGGATGGGGTGGAAATAGTTTAGGTGTCCTTAAAAACATGATCCAAAGTGCTAATTTCAGGCAGCGTTGATAGGGATATTTAAGACTAACCAAAAGCTGGTTTTAGCGGCAACGCAGTTGGTTATGGCATACATTTTTACAGCGGAAATGCATCCTATCCAGCCATGACGCACACTGCCCATATGCGCATGGAACAAGAGTAGCCTAATGTGCTTTTGGTGCCTGTATTTTGTTTTATTTAATTATAAACCAAGCATAGCCTCACCCTCTCAATTAAGGCTTTTTTTTTGTCTGCCCAATGCAATCGCCGAAGCAGTAAAGACTGTCGATAAAGGGTTTGGCTCCTGAGACCGCTTGGAAAGAAATCTTAAATCACCAAAGCTTTTATTTATTCTATGTATATATTTCCACATTGAAGCCACACAATTACTTAGAACAATGTGGACTACAAACAGGTTCAAGTTAAATTATTTAGCAAAGACGGGATAGATCTACATTGTTATTTTGTTTTAGTAAGCTGTTTAACAGAATATTACGGACTAACATTGTAATTGGAGTTGATTCCAATGCAATACATAAAAGACCGTAAATACACAACTTGAAGCGACCACATATTTAGCCATGGAGCACGTTCTGATTGGCCAGTGAGGTGACAAGCCTCGACACACCCATAACTTGTTTATTCATCAAAACCCAGTCCTTTCGCGCCAACGCCAGCATCTGCACCAATAATTGTGCTTGTGAAAATAGCAAAAAATATTTTAAACACACCCGGACCTATAGTGCTACTGCCCAGCGCTTAGATTGAGCATCGCATTAGGTTTGTTAAAATAGAGCCTTCCATGTTCCAAGGCCCTAGCTGCAATGTGCCGAGGCCAGGGCTGAACTAAAGGCCATTAAAGACTACGTTTCAGTGGTGAAGGACGGGGTAGGTGTGGTGATCATCAGACTAGTCCTGGGAAAGCACTGTAATCATTCACATGTAGATACATACTGTAGTGTTGGTATACTGATCCAGTCTGGTGTCAACTTTCCCTCAAATCACTAGTGGCACATTGTACATACAGAAGAATATCCTGGCATCTGGTAAGTAGTACTTTTGTGCATACAATTCAGTGAACAGAGAGAACGTACCAGTCTCTAGCATACAACCCAGGCAGTGTCCTCCCCAGATAGACAGAGACACAGACAGAGACAGACAGCAGTACTCACTATGGATGGAGTGGATGAGGCAGACTTGTTGGCTGGGCTTGTGTTCTCCGCATTCTTGCTCAGCTTGTTGTCCAGAATGTTCTTCTTGACCACCTTGAGGTCGCGGTTCTTGCCAGGGACGTAGCCGTTCTTCAGGGAAATGAGGATGGGCTCGCCGTTCTTCCCCTCGAACCAATCCTCCGCCTCAATGGCACAGTCTGGTCCTGCCGTGTCTGGGTACAGGTCGTCCTGGAACAGGTCAGACTGCGGGGAGAGAGAGAGAGGGGCATAGAGACAGCTGTTAGAAAACACTGGACCAAACACATTTAATAGAGCATAGCCTCAAAACAGAGTTTGAGTTAAACGTGGCATTGATTGTTGAAATCATTCATATATTGAATGTCTCTAGATCAGAATGAAGAAGCTCACCTTTCTTGGCACAGTCATGATGATAGGTTCACACTTCCTTTCGTGCAGTTTATAAAACCTGTCAACATAGAAGTACAAAGAAGCATATTACCCACAACATCACATAACAGACCTACTGTCTAATATCCTTTCACACACTGCAGCCCAACCCAATGCACTTCTACTTCCATGACACTGGCAATACTCTCAAGCAGCCTCAGTAAACATGGAGCTGTATAAAGGCATGATACATGATTCTGATTGGCAGGGCCTGAGGTAAACACAGATGAGCGAGCTCCCCTTCAACATGTGGTTCTGTGCTGCCTCCTGGTGGACATAGCTGGCCAATAGCTTCACATCACAAGTCATGTCTTCCTCATAGACGCTCATCATAGACCCAGCCAAGCACCAAAACACCTGGTTCAACTAATCAACTAGACCTCGCTGAATTGAATCAGGGGTGTGCCCATCAAAGCATAATAAATCAGATTAGCAGCCCTAATCAGATTAGTTGACCTTTAAACAGGTCAACATTCACAACGCCGCAGGGCCAGATGGATTACCAGGATGTGTTCTCTGAGCATGCGCTGACCAACTGGCAAGTGTCTTCACTGACATTTTCAACCTCTCCCTGTCTGAGTCTGTAATACCAACATGTTTCAAGCAGATCACCATAGTCCCTGAGCCCAAGAACACTAAGGTAACCTGCCTAAATTACTACCGACCCCATAGCACTCACATCTGTAGCCATGAAGTGCTTTGAAAGGCTGGTCATGGCTCACATCAACACCATTATCCCAGAAACCCTAGTCCCACCTTAATTTGTATACCGCCCCAACAGATAATATAATATAATATGCCATTTAGCAGACGCTTTTATCCAAAGCGACTTACAGTCATGCGTGCATACATTATTTTTTTTGTGTGTGTATGGATGGTCCCGGGGATCGAACCCACTACCTTGGCGTTACAAGCGCCGTGCTCTACCAGCTGAGCTACAGAGATCCACAGATGTTGCAATCTCTATTGCGCTCCACACTACCCTTTCACACCTGGACAAAAGGAACACCTATGTGAGAATGCTATTCATTGACTACAGCTCAGCGTTCAACACCATAGTGCCCATCAAAGCTCATCACTAAACTAAGGACCCTGGGAAATAACACCTCCCTCTGCAACTGGATGCTGGACTTCCTGACGGGCCGCCCCCAGGTGGTAAGGGTAGGTAACAACACATCCGCCACGCTGATCCTCAACACGGGGGCCCCTCAGGGGTGCGTGCTCAGTCCCCTCCTGTACTCCCTGTTCACCCATGACTGCATGGCCAGGCACGACTCCAAAACCATCGTTAAGTTTGCCGATGACACAACAGTGGTAGGCCTGATCACAGACAACGAAGAGACAGCCTATAGGGAGGTGGTCAGAGACCTGGCCGTGTGGTGCCTCAACGTGATCAAGACAAAGGAGATGATTGTGGACTACAGGAAAAAGAAGAGGACCGAGCACGCCCCCATTCTCATCGATGGGGCTGTAGTGGAGCAGGTTGAGAGCTTCAAGTTCCTTGGTGTCCACATCACCAACAAACTAACATGATCAAAGCACACCAAGACAGTCGTGAAGAGGGCACGACAAAACCTATTCCCCCTAAGGAGACTGAAAAGATTTGGCATGAGTCCTCAGATCCTCAAAAGGTTCTAAAGCTGAACCATCGAGAGCATCCTGACTGGTTGCATCACTGCCTGGTATGGCAACTGCTCGGCCTCCGACCGCAAGACACTACAGAGGGTAGTGCATACGGCCCAGTACATCACTGGGGCCTAGCTTCCTGCCATGAAGTGTCATCAGATACAACACACTGGAGTAAAACCACAGCGCTGCTCTGACTGTGGTAAAGCATTCACCTTAAGCAGCCTAGTGCAACATTGGTGCGTGCACACTGGAGAGAAGTCCTACCACTACCTTGAATGTTGAAATAACTTTTCAGTATTAAAAGAACACCAGCTTGTTCACTCTGGAGAAAAGCTTTACCGTTGCTCGGACTGCAAGAAGGACTTTGCACAACTTTGTAACTATGGTCCCCTGTAGCTCAGTTGGTAGAGCATGGTGCTTGCAATGCCAGGGTTGTGGGTTCGTTTCCCACGGGGGGCCAGTATGAAAATGTATGCACTCACTAACTGTAAGTCACTCTGGATAAGAGCGTCTGCTAAATTACTAAATTGTAAATGTAAATGTAATCCAGGACCTCTACACCAGGCGGTGTCAGAGGAAGGCCCTAAAAATTGTCAAAGACTCCAGCCACCCTAGTCATAGACTGTTCTCTCTGCTACCTCACGGTAAGAGGTACCGGAGTGCCAAGTCTAGATCCAAAAGACTTCTCAACAGCTTCTACCCCCAAGCCATAAGACTCCTGAACAGCTAATAAATTGGCTACCCAGACTATTTGCATTGTGTGTGTCCCCCCTCGTTTATTATCTATGCATAGTCACTTTAATAACTCTACCTACATGTACATATTACCTCGACTAACCGGTGCCCCCGCACATTGACTCGGTACCCCCTTTATATAGCCTCGCTACTGTTATTTTACTGCTGCTCTTTAATTATGTTACTTTTATTTCTTATTATTTAGTTATTTAATGTATTTTTGGTATTTTCTTGGTATTCTTTCTTAAAATTGCATTGTTGGTTAAGGGCTTGTAAGTAAGCATTTCACTGTAAGGTCTACACCTGTTGTATTCAGCACATGTGACAAATAAAATTGTATTTGAAAATGGCTGATCCGTTTCCTTATCCAGCGAGTCGTACCTGGCGATCTCACACTTGTTGACATCCAGGCCTCTCTTGGGCATATATCCCATTCCCCTCTGGGGCTCCTTGGTGGTGAAGGTGTTGAGGTAGTGGACAAATGGGGCCTCGTCCGTGATCTCAAAGTAGCGGATGCTGCTGTCACCCTACATACCACAGAAACAAGATAAGCCTTTTAGTGTTTGGAACAGTACAACGTTTTAGTAATGTCTTCATGGATAACACTGTATCATGCCTAACTTAATGGATCAGAGTAAGACTTGTTGTAAGTCACGTGCACAACAGATCAAATAGATGTGTGTGTAATATTTGCCAGAAAAACTCCACTCACCTTACCACACAGGTAAACCACATTGGTGTCTGGGTCATAGAAGGGCAAGAGGACTCCATTGCTGGTGTCCATCTCATGCACTGAGATTGCCTCATCCATGGCTTGCTGTAAATTAAACATTGACATAAAGTCAGTTACTGAGCAGTGCAATAACATCTTTATCAGGGCTGCGTCCCAAATGCCACCCTATTCCCTATATAGTGCACTACTTTTGACCAGAGCCCTATGGGCCCTGATCAAAAGTAGTCCACTATAAAGGGAATACGGTGTCATTTGGGACTAAGCCCAGGAGTAGTGATGGTGAGGATGGGGTGACCCACCGGATTCCATAGGGCTAGCTGTCTCTCACTCATGCGGCTGAAGCCTGTGGTGAACACATTCCCGTCCGACAGGAAGATGGCCCTCATGGGCCGTGCCCCCTCGTGTGCCTTTTCCTTCTCCTGTGACGCAGAGGGTCAACAGTCAACATACTGTGGGTACATCCTAAATCATCTCAAAGAGATCCCTTTCAAATTAGGAAAGAGTAGTCTCCCTAGGCAGATGGGTTGCCTCCCACAACGTTTCCAACGTTCCAGCATACGTCAGCACGTACTGTAATACAACGTCTATTTGGCATAGAGGAACTACGTCACCGTACCCACATCCCGGCACAAAATAGTAGCTAGCGAGATACAGTTTACGGAGGTTATTTTTAATGAGTGCATTTTGAAAGTGGCTAGTTTGCATCTACTATCTTCACTAAAACAATTGCAAAGGTTTTGCCTGCAAACGTCGAATCACGACGTTCTGGCACAACCCACCCCATATCTTTACCAAAAAGTTACCGTCATATACAGTACCAGTCAAAAGTTTGGACACACCTACTCATTCAAGGGTTTTTCATAATTTTTTTACCATTTTCTACATTGTAGAATAATAGTGAAGACATCAAAACTATGAAATAACACATATGGAATCATGTAGTAACCAGAAAAGTGTTAAACAAATCAAAATATATTTTAGATTCTTCAAAGTAGCCACCCTTTGCATTGATGAAAGCTTTGCACACTCTTGGATTTCTCTCAACCAGCCTCACCTGGAATGCTTTTCCAACAGTCTTGAAGGAGTTCCCCCATATGCTGAGCACTTGTTGGCTGCTTTTCCTTCACGCCGCGGTCCAACTCATCCCAAACCATCTCAATTGGGTTGAGGTCGGGGGATTGTGGAGGCCAGGTCATCTGATGCAGCACTCCATCACTCTCCTTCTTGGTCAAATAGCCCTTACATAGCCTGGAGGTGTGTTAGGTTATTGTCCTGTTGAAAAACAAATGATAGTCCCACTAAGCCCAAACCAGATGGGATGGCGTATCGCTGCAGAACGTTATGGTGGCCATGCTGGTTAAGTGTGCCTTGAATTCTAAATAAATCACAGTGTCACCAGCAAAGCAACCCCACACCATCACACCTCCTCCTCCATGCTTCACTGTGGGAACTACATATGCGGAGATCACCCATTCACCTACTCTGCGTCTCACAAAGACACGGCGGTTGGAACCAAAAATCTCAAATTAGGACTCATCAGACCAAAGGACAGATTTCTAGCGGTCTAATGTCCATTGCTCATGTTGCTTCGCCCAAGCAAGTCTCTTCTTATTATTGGTGTCCTTTAGTAGTGATTTCTTTGCAGCAATTCAACCATGAAGGCCTGATTCACGCAGTCTCCTCTTAACAGTTGAGATGTGTCTGTTACTTGAACTCTGTGAAGCATTTATTTGGGCTGCAATTTGAGGTACAGTTAACTAATGACCTTATCCTCTGCAGCAGAGGTAACTCTGGGTCTTCCTTTCCTGTGGCAGTCCTCATGAGAGACAGTTTCATCATAGTGCTTGATGGTTTTTGCAACTGCACTTGAAGAAACTTTTAAAAAGTTCTTGACATTTTCCGGATTGACTGACCTTCATGTCTTAAAGTAATGATGGACTGTCACCCCTACCTTGTCACAACACAACTGATTGGCTCAAACGCATTAAGAAGGAAAGATATTCCACAAATTCACTTGTAAGAAGGCACACCTGTTAATTGAAATGAAGCTGGTTGAGAGAATGCCAAGAGTGTGCAAAGCTGTCATCAAGGCAAAGGGTGGCTACTTTGAAGATTCTCAAATATAACATATATTCTGATTTGTTTAACACTTTTTTGGTTACTACATGATTCCATATGTGTTATTTCATAGTTTGGATGTCGTCACTATTATTCTACAATGTAGAAAATAGTAAAAATAAAGAAAAACCCTTGAATGAGTAGGTGTGTCCAAACTTTTGACTGGTACTGTATACCAGACCCTAGTCACTGCTGTTGCCTAGGGCCAGGTTTACGAAACTAGGAAATATACCAGACCCTAGTCACTGCTGTTGCCTAGGGCCAGGTTTACGAAACTAGGAAATATACCAGACCCTAGTCACTGCTGTTGCCTAGGGCCAGGTTTACGAAACTAGGAAAATAGTAACAAATTGTTGAGATGAGTAGAAACATTAGTAAGGTTGCAAAATTCCAGTAACTTTCCCAAAATGTCCAGGTTTAATCAGAATTCCCAGTTGGAGGATTCCCAGATTTCATAGTTATTCCTTCCTGATTCCAGGAATATTCCAACTGGGATTTCTGGAAACTTTGGGAATTTGACCACCCTATAGAGCAGGTTTGTTAGTGAAAAGTCCTGTCAGTGGTAGAGTTGAATTCCGGTGACTGGTATCCCGGGACTTCCCGACCAAGCTCCTTCCAGTTTCCCAAGAAAAATTATCGCGGTCCCGTGGGCCAATAATATTAAATGTTTATGCCGCACTAATGCAAAAACACAAAATATGCACTTGCGAAAACCTGCATGAACCGGACATATCAAGTCTCTGGCTTCATACATTAAATAATTGACATTAAAAGGTAAAACAATTCTATATCATTTATTTAAAAACATTTTCCAAGAAATTATCAAATAGTTTGACAACCCTGTTTGTAAGCTTACAAAATTATATCAAACTTAACTGTTTATCTTTGCCAGCGATGAAGACATGGATGTCTCATGGTATGGTATACAAAATGGGTCAACTTTGAACACCTCTATCTCTTAAATGTTTTGGCATTCAAGTCTAAAGTCACTTTGACCACTTCTTCCATGGGCAAACATGTATGGAAAGTTTTGTTTAAATCAAAAGGGATGCTGTCAAAAAGTGATTGAATTCAAATGTATTTACCCAATAACAAAAGCGAGTGAACAAATCTTTACTAATCAGATTCGTGGGATTTGATCAATCGTGGCGCTATCCATGGTGCTGAATCTCCACTACTAGACCTATTCGCTTGTTTGTTTAGCGGAGAATCGGATATGTTCCCTGTGACAAAGTCACCACAATAAGCTGGTTATCATAAAGTAAAAACAGCCACAATCTTCTGAAATTCCCCTGATAGCCAAGTGCAAGGGGAGTCTACATTTTTTGTTTTGTTGTACCTTCGACTGAAAGATGTCAGCCAGGTCAGTCAACGGTACACTAAAACAAAAAATGTAGTTTTCACTAGGCTGTAGGGTAATAACCTCATAATATTTTAGGTCTACATTTAAACTAGGCTACAACAACGAAATAGTATGGTGACTGACAGAACTTTGAGTTGATTAAATTGTGACAAATAGACCTACAACAAGAAACCATTAAGATTCCAGTCCATATGTCTCCATTTACAGCGGTATAATCATTTTCGCTGGTATTATATGCTTTTAAATAGTATTTCCTTTTTGTACGGGAATACCGGGATTGTACCAGGACGGTTCCAATTTTCTCAGGAAGGATTTTTTTTGGGGAAAATATTAAATCCTAGTCAGTGGTGCTCACCCCTACAATCTCTTCCTTGCGGGGGTTGATGACGCGGATGGTCTTGTCCTTGCAGGCGGTGCAGATGAGGCTGCCGTTGCGGTTCCAGCAAGCGCTGAAGATGACGTCAGGGTGCATATCCTCCAGCTGGATCATGGCCTCGCCCGTCCCCACGTTCCAGATGATGATCAGGTTGTCACAGCCTGAGGAGAGAGGAACACACACATTTTATATAATATACATACATAAAACAGCCTGAAGAGAGATGAATACACATTAATATACACATACTACACAAAAGGAAAAAGGACACAATGCCAAATAGCACTGATATGGCAAGATAATACCATCTACAACTCATAGCTCATTCTGGTTTGGTTTTGACATGGAGGGTAAAAACTGAGTAAAGCAGTATTTTTAAAGTCAATGAGGACAGATGTGCGGTGATCAGGAATCTCAGTGTTTAGGGGAAATGAAGCCTTGGGGAGTGATGCAAACTCACAGCAGGTTGCCACTTCTCTCAGCGCGAGGAGAAGATTAGAGAGGGGGGGGCAGAGAGAGTGAGAGGGCTGATGACGACACAGATTACAACCACAAAAGCAGAGGCACAGAGGCTGAACCAGAACTATAATGATAACATTTAAAATGTCCACCTCACACAGGCCATCCAGTCACGACATGTTATGAGAAGGGTTTTAATGGACAGGAGGACGCCACTCACCAGCACTGAGCAAGACGTTGCGTGCCGTGGGGTGCCATGTGATGATGCCAACCCTTTTGGAGTGTCCCTCCAGGACCACCACGGGCTCAGACATGCCGGTAACCAGCCCGTTCTCAGGGATCTGCCACACCTGCAGACAGACACGGGTCAAAGGTCAGGACCAGGACATAGCTAGGGTCACTATAGGATCATATACTGAGGTCAGACATACAGCTGCAGTTTCCCTGCTGTTAGCCTGTGTCATAAAGCTGTAAACTACTGGTCCACAGAAAGCAGTACATTCACATGAACTAACTTGTCAAAAACCCTTTTAGATTGACATCACTGTGACAGGAAGTCAGTAGATCACACTTACAACCAAGAGACTGAAGGGGGCAACAGAGACTCAAGGTTACTCATTATACTGATGTTTTCAAATCAGAGTGTATTGGTCATGTACACAGATTTGCAGATGATGTTGCTGGTGCAGTGAAATGCTTGTGTTTCTAGCTCCAACAATGCAGTAATAATACCTAGCAAAACAAAACAATAAGCACATAATCTAAAAAGTTAAAATAAAGAAATATCAGAACGAACAATGTCAGAGTCCGGAATATATAAATAAATAAACAAATATAATGGTGTGTGTTGACAGTATATTAATAGAAAAGGTGTGTATAGCAGTAGTTATATAGGATGAGCCATGACTACAACACAGTATATACATATAAAATGGGTAAAACATTACTAATGTGACCAGTGTTCAATGACTCGATGTACATAGGGCAGCAGTCTCTAAGGTGCAGGGTAGAGTACCGGGTGATAGCCGGCTAGAACAGTGACTAAGGTTCAGGGCAGGGTACTTGGTGGAGGCCGGCTAGTGGTGACTGTTTAACAGTCTGATGGCCTGGAGATAGAAGCTGTTTCTCAGTCTCTTGGTCTTGGTCTCGGTCCCAGTTTTGATGTACATGTACCGTCTCCTCCTTCTAGATGGTAGCGGGGTGAACAGGCCATGGCTTGGGTGGCAGAGGTCCTTGATCTTCTTGGCCTTCCCGTGACACTTGTGCTGTAGATGTCCTGGAGGGCAGGCAGTGTGCCCCCGATTATGCATTGGGCTGACTGCACCATCTTCTGGAGAGCCCTGCGGTTGCGGACGATGAAATTGCCGTACCAGGTGCTGATACAGCCTGATAGGATGTTCTCAGTTGTGCATCTGTAGAAGTTTGTGAGGGTCTTAGGGGCCAAGCCGAATTTCTTCGGCCTTCTGAGGTTGAAGAGGCGCTGTTGCACTTTCTTCACCACACTGTCTGTGTGAAGGGACCATTTCAGGTCTGGTGATGTACACGGCGAGGAACATGAGGCTTTTGACCCGCTCCACTGCAGCCTCGTCGATGTGGATGGGGGTGTGCTCTCTGTAGTCCACAATCAACTCCTTCGTTTTGTTGACGTTGAGGGAGATGGATAAGGTGGAGATGATATGGTCCTTAACTAGCCTCTCAAAGCACTTCATGATGACAAGAGTGAGTGATACGGGGCTACAGTCATTTAGTTTAGTTACCTTTCATGTACATGTAGCTTACTTCCTCGTGAGAACACAGCCAGTAGAGACTATTCAAATATGGTACACATTGCAGAATCAGAAAATGTATCTACGGAAATGAAGACTGAAGTTTAAAGTCATTATCTCTAGGAACTCTGACAGCAGTAGACTGTGTGACAGTATGTAGTCTCACCGCTGCACTACCACACTATCAGAGCTCCTACTCTAGCTGCAACAGGTAACTATGGATACAGCAGTCTCAACAGAAATAACACGGTTCATCACGACACTTAATCTAAAGTCAACATTACTTTTAGAGAACCTTTTCAGAGTGTATTTCTAGCAGCAATCTCAAATGTTCTGAAGAGAGAGGAACCTTTGACGGTTCAACTTCTGTAAATACACTTGGAACACTGCATCGATTCACAGACGGAGGACTTTTTCTGCCGTTCATAGAGTTGCATGGGGAAGCCAATGCCTACAGGTTGGGAAGTGATAGAAGCATACTTAAGAACATAGCACACACTCTGATCAATGCTATTCACAGCCCAAATAAGGACATAGAGTATAGCACCAGCCTCAAACAAGTTAGTGACCTCATCCCTATAAAAAGGCTAAATCATTCCCCACGTCTCTCTCTGGGTCTAATCTAATCCAGACTAGAGTGCAAGCCCTGCCTGCACGTATCCTTAGCTACCCTATCACCATCTGATTCTGCACCCATCCCTACGCTATTAGTGTCTGGCCTTTCACAATCAAAACCAGTCATCTGTCAGTTGGCATCGGGGAGAGGGTGTGTGTATACTGTACATATGCAGGTAAAGTGTAAACATACATTATTGTACTACTCCACTGAGAGGGACAGTCTCTGCTGAGGCGTGAGGAAAGGGGTGACTGTAAATCTTACCATGACCGTGCAATCCTCCGAGCCGCTGGCGATGACCTGGTCATTGTGGGGGCACCAGTCGATGTCCAGCACAGGGCCCGTGTGACCACACACTGTGGGGTAGGCCTTGTCAATGCGGCCCGACTGTGGAGAAACAGAGGCATGAGATTTAACACCAGAGACACTGAGGTGTATGACCTTAGGTGATCTGAGGAAACACACACAAACACACAGAGAGAAAAATAACATTCACACTCTCTCTTAGAAAATGAGTTTCCAGTCATTCAATCCTTGGGTAGAATCATTGTTAGACAAATACTGTGGCGTAGCCTGAGAAGAAGGGGGGCAAGGGAGACTGAATTCTCAACCTCCACAAAAGAGCGAGGGAGAATGAGAGATGGCGCAGATGTGAAGAAACCATGCATAGCCCTGTGACTGTTAATGTGTTGCTGTGTGAAGGAGGCCAGTGACTGAGGCGAGGGCAACAGGAAGACCCCTCCAACCAAAGAGGAGGAGCTCTATCAGGTAAAAACCACACATTTTGGCTAGGGCTGGGCATTACTAGGGACCTCACGATACGATCACGGTACTTAGGTGCCGATACGATATGTATTGTGATTCTCACGGTTGCTGTCCGCGGTTCTGAAACAATCTTCAGTGAGCCGTAGAATTGGCGCCTTTCCCTATGTTGCTATGTGCATAATAGCAAAGTTAACCAGCATATTGGGATTGAGAACAATGCGGCGGAGGCAGCGACAAGGAAACAGCCCTTACCTTAGCCTAATTGTATTCGAAAATTGAGGAGCGAGGAAACCCCAATTTAATTAGGTCTAGAATCAATAGCTTAACTGTTAAATGTACCTGGCTTTAGAAATCACCATATCTACAGAAATAAGACCGATCATTGTTCTGTTGCCTGTTTGAGTGTTTGTTTAATAGCCTACTGATTCCGTGAGCACCAAGCCTCATGCAAACGGCCAAATGTCGGATAAAGCAATTTCGGCTGTTTTTAATCTTTGCTATGCAGTAATAAAGGCTTTTTATTTATTTATTTTTTAGAACAGACAGGTATTACTTATACATTTATTTAGTGTTGTTTACACTGTTCCAAACAGGCAGAACAATTATATTGTAATCTAACAGCACCTGTTTGTCACATAATATGCACGCAGCTCTCGCTCCTATACCCTCCTTTTTCTTGATCTTCTTATTGTTATTATTACAATTACTTATTATTATAATGATGATCGTAATAATAATGTCGTTATCATTAGTAGGCTTTCTATAGTAGCCTTGTATAGCCACCATCAAGCTGTAGGCCTAAGAGCGCATCCTGTTTAGTCTTAATACCGTAACTTAATTAGGCCTATACTTCAATATATAGGCTACTGTATCAAATCAAACATTAATTCATTCATGCCATCACACAGCATACGAGACATTCATGCTTTGAAATGCAAATCAAGCATTTTATTTTTAAAATTAACAAAGGGAGCTTTGAATAATTAGCCTAAACAATAAATAAACCGCAATTCACGAATGCATGCAACTGTTTTTAGTCAGCTGTAATAAAGACTTTATAGATATTTTTTTCCAGTTAGAACAGACTGGTGCATTTATTTATTTAGTGTTGTTTACATTGTTCCAAATGGTCCGAAAAAAGTATAATATTGTAATCGAACAGCAACTGTTTGGCAGACATAACTCACGCAACGCTTGCTCATATACACTCCTTTTTCTTGATCTCCAGTAGTTTCCACAATTAAATCAAAATGTCTTCAACAGATCTGACTTCCCCTTTCCCTCCTGAGAAACCAGTAAACATTCACCCGTTATAGTTTCTTTTTCACGTCCTCTGTCTCCATTTTGCTGTCGCCATTACTGTGTTCAGAGTTTGTTATAACCAATTTATTGAAGTGATTATGATAGGCTATAGGTCCGGCCCTATTGTTCACATGCATGCGATGCTTACATGTTTCACGTAAAGAGAGCAAGGGTTGAGGGAATAGGGAATGTTTTTCGTAAACAAATTAAGGATTTCGGTAACAGAACTTTTCAGTCAGAAACAAGTAAGAACCTAAATGGCTGAAATGATGTTGCCGCTTCAGCACGGACAGTGCAATAAACACTTGCTGTGCTGTGGTGCCTTTTCGCTGCAGTAGGGAGGAGCGAGACAATGTGCGCCAGTCACACAGGCACTCGCTGTCTTTTTTTTTTTTTTTTACACAGTGTGACCATCGGGCTCGTTCTTGATTCATTTGTGTGTCTTAATTATTTAATTAAACAGTGTGCTTAAAGCATCAGACAAGCTCAGTGCATATGTAGTTGAGTTTATTCAAACACATAGGGTGTGTAGTCTATATCACATTTACATAATTATTCAGACCCTTTACTCAGTACTTTGTTGAAACACCTTTGGCAGCGATTATTGCCTCAAGTCTTCTTGGGTATGACGCTACAAGCTTTGCACACCTACATTTGGGGAGTTTCTCCCATTCTTCTCTGCAGATCCTCAAGCTCTGTCAGGTTGGATGGGGAGCGTCGCTGCACAGCTATTTTCAGGTCTCTCCAGAGATGCTCGATCGGGTTCAAGTCCGGGCTCTGGCCGGGCCATTCAGAGACCTGTCCCGAAGCCACTCCTGCATTGTCTTGGCTGTGTTCTTAGGGTCATTATCCTGTTGGAAGGTGAACCTTCGCCCCAGTCGGAGATCCTGAGCGCTCTGGAGCAGGTTTTCGTCAAGGATCTCTGTACTTTGCTCCGTTCAGCTTTCCCTCGATCCTGACTAGTCTCCCAGTCCCTGCCACTGAAAAACATCCCCACAGCATGACGCTGCCACCACCATGCTTCACAGTAGGGATGGTGCCAGGTTTCCTCCAGACGTGACACTTGGCATTAAGGCCAAAGAGTTCAATCTTGGTTTCATCAGACCACAGAATCTTGTTTCTCATGGTCTGAGAGTCCTTTAGGCAAACTCCAAGCGGGCTGTCGTGCCTTTTACTGAGGAGTGGCTTCTGTCTGGCCACTCAACCATAAAGGCCTGATTGGTGGAGTGCTACAGAGATTGTTGTCCTTCTGGAAGGTTCTCCCATCTCCACAGAGGAACTCTGGAGCTCTATCAGAGTGACCATCGGGTTCTTGGTCACCTCCCTGACCAAGGCCCTTCTCCCCAGATTGCCCAGTTTGGCAGGGCGGCCAGCTCTAGGAAGAGTCTTGGTGATTCCATACTTCTATTTAAGAATGATTGAGGCCACTGTGTTCTTGGGGACCTTCAATGCTGCAGAATTTTTTTTGCACCCTTCCCCAGATCTGTGCCTCGACACAATCCTGTCTCGGAGCTCTACAGACAATTCCTGCACTGTCAACTGTGGGACCTTATATAGACAGGTGTGTGCCTTTACAAATCATGTCCAATCAATTGAATTTACCACAGGTGGATTCCAATCAAGTTGTAGAAAGTTCAAGGACATTTTCAAGTCTCATAGCAAAGGGTCTGAATACTTATGCAAGTAAGGTATCTGTTTTTTATTTTAAACACATTTGCTAAAATGTCTAAAAACCTGTTTTCACCTTGTCATTACGGGGTATTGCGTGTAGATTGATGAGGACATTTTATTTAATCCATTTTAGAATAAGGCTGTAACGTAACAAAATGTGGAAAAAGTCAAGGGGTCTGAATACTTTCCGAATGCACTGTATATGGAAAAAATAGTTTAAACATTTCAACCAATCGATTGGTCGAAAGAACAGGACGACTCTTGGTCGACCAATATTTTTTTTGAGTTGGGGACAGCCCTAAAATGAAGGCATGTTGTTGGTAATAACGTCCTCATAGACATGCCAGCAGATGCTTAGTTTTTGCTCTTTAAAATGAAACCCTGAGATAACCTTGAATCTGAGCCCCTTATATAACACCCTTATACAACAGGCCAGATGACCAGAAATAACTTTCCCAGCCGTCATACAAACACACACACAAATGTAACACACGCACACAACAAAAGGAGCCAGACAAACAGAAGGCTTTCCCAGCCACCCAGCTGACTAAAATCAGTCTAGCCTGGGAGGGCGGGTTCTATCTTGACCTCTGACCCCAAGTGATTTGAGGATCAGGTGCTCTCCACAGTGTGAAGTCTGGGTAACGTGAGCTCTGAAAATGCTGTGGAGGTTAGGGTTGGATTTGGGAGACTGACACGCCCTTTTCCTTGCTCCCGTTTGTTGAATCCCCAGCTGGACCACCGCAGGGCCTGACAGAGATGATGTCACTGAGGCAGAGAGAGCCCTGCTGTAATGGCTGCAGCCCTATTTAAAGCATAATGGATTGCTTCATGAATATCACGCACTGCCCACAGCCATTCTAGCATTAGACTGGGCACCATGACAACAATGGTTTCAGAGGAGCTAAATATAAGTGCTACATATTCAGTCACGGGTAGAGAAGCGCTTTCCAGGTCTCTGTAGACATTAGAAAACAACAAACAGGGAATGTAAGAATTACATACTACAGCCTTTAGTTTTACGTCAAAACTCAAGACGAATGCTTAGAATGACCATTCAGATAATAACCTAAGAGTGTGAAGTCAGAGAACACAACCAGATTCAAGTATGCAGCTGCTCTGTCCTCATGGAGATGTACTAGAAGCGTACGTGGACAGAGAGAGGTTACAAACGAATGAACCTGAGTGGGCGGTCTAGGCCCTATGTCTAAATGCTTGTGTAATAGCAGGCAGTGGACTGGCCACTAGGATCCAGACCAGGATATGAGTCAGTATGCTGTCTGAGGTCTCCATCTTTCTCCATCACTTCCCTACTGTGCCACTGAGGAAAACAAAGACTGTCCAGTTCGACTCTGTTGCCCACATGTCACAATACACCACACACAGTCCTGTTGTTGATATTACTAAGCAACATGACTGACTCACTGTTCGATTTGGCAAGGACTAGATTATATGACACTGGGTAGTTGTTTTGTTAAACTGGCCTATATATGTATTTACTCCGTTAAACACAGGCATCATTAAGATTTCTCAATCATAAAGGAACCATATGAGCCTATTAGGTTAAAACCTGATTACAAGTGGTCAGTGAGTCACAGTTCAACAAAAACTAATTTGGAAAAAGGTGTTTCATTTTGGGAGCGCCAGAGATCGAGGACACATTCACAGCCCTCACAACCTCACCTGACTGACAGAGTTGGGCCATGACACATACTCAAACTCCAAGCTCAGTGATCAAAGTCCAGTCTATGTGAGTGTGCTATTCGTGCGTAGGTGTGTGAATCTAAAATCACAAGACCTCGTTCATGGCTCCATGCCTCGCCCTGTCCAGAGAACACTCCCGGCAATCCAACATCAGAATACTAAGCACCTGTTCTGGGCCTGTGAGTAACATGCTGACTAGCCCGGGAACACGCGTGCGTCCGCATGTTGATTTCGTCCATCCACACCAGACTCAAAATCAGGACACGCAGGTTGAAATATCAAAACGAACTCTGAACCAACTATATTAATTTGGGGACAGGTCAAAACACATGAAACCTGCTGTTGCTAGCTAATTAGTCATGGAATGTAAACATTGGGTTGTTATTATATCTGAAATGCACACGGTCATTTCTTTCTGGATCTTTGTAGAATTTTGACCCATTTTGAGTCACACAAAATCATGTGTTCTCTACTCTACTTTATCCACAGATAAAAGGGGAAACCTAGTCAGTTTCTAGTAATCTCTCCTCCTTCAGTCTTCTTCCTTCTTCTTCTGTGGGCTTTACATGGCTATTGGCAACCAACTTTAAGGTTCATTACCACCACCAACTGGACTGGAGTGTGGACTTCAGTTCATCTTTCAATCACCCACGTGGGTATATGCTCCTAAAAACCAACGAGGAGATGAGAGGCGTGACTTACAGCGCGTCAAGCGTCACAAATATAACCAAGTTCTATTTTAGCGCCTGGCTACGCAGACTCACGTTGACACGCGTGGGCAGTTTGGATTAAATGATTGAATAACGTGTACATTTATTTTGCAATACTCACGCACGCAACGCGGGCGGTGCGATCAGCATGTCAGGGATAGGCTTCTCTGAATACTTAGCCAGAGAGGAAGGAGGACAAGCAGAGCAGGGAGAGAGTCGTTTGTGGAATCAGAGAAAGATTGGCGTGGTTCCAAGCAAAGTGGCCCATATTGCAGCAGTGGCCTGAAAGTGATTCTCAATCCTCCTGTAAGCAGCAGGATGTGCAGCAAGAAAAGCCAGAACTCTGTGTGGAGGGATGTAGGCTACTGAGGTGTGTGAGGGAAAGGGGTGACTCAATCTAGGCTCTATCAGCAGAGGACCAGGTGTGACAGAGGGATGTAGGCTAGGCCTATATAAAGGACACTGCTCAGTTCTACCATTTCTTCTTTCCTGCTTAGGTCTTGCGCAGTGCTTAAAAAGGTAGACTCAGCGATATGACGTAGATGCAGAACGTAAACAGCATAGTGGGTCATTCATGATGAGCTGCAGGTTTCCAGTAGTTTATTTTACCTTTACTTTAGCACGGAATCCCATTGAGACCAAGGTCACTTTTGCAAGGGAGCCCTGCAGTTGCCAGTAGACCCGATTGTTTATTTACAGGGACAAAGGTGTGGAGATGGCAGACTATGACCTGGGTATGTGCAGTAGATGGGCATATATGTGCTGACCGTGAATGACAAACACTGCTACATTATACAGTAGTATCCAATAAGTGCTGTAGTGCTGCCTGCCTGGCTCAGTGGTATTTCCTGCTGAAATAGTTGTGTTGTGTCCTCTAGCTGCTGCCTGGTCCACAGACCACAGAGACATTAAGGCTGTGCCCCAAATGGTACCCTATTCCCTATAGCGCACTATAGCCCTATGGGCCCAGGTCAAAAGAAGTGCATTATATATGGGATAGGGTGCCATTTGATACGCAATCACAGACTAGGACCATGTGCACAGGGTCTTGGGAGAACCTCAGCACTCTACTGGAGACTCACATTCCTCAGAACATTTCACATGTAAACTCTAGCTGTTAGACATCTCACACCCTTGTTCAAATGATACGCTTGTCAACACTTTTGTTGCTCTTTACCAAAAAACACACCAGTACAGTACAGGCTCTCACCCAACCAACATAATCATCTGCATGGTTAGCTTGTGAAGAGAGGACATTGAGCCCAGCAGCAGTGAGGGCAGCCCTGTGTGTTCTGTCTCTGTGAGTGCGCTGGAGTGTGAGTTAGCCATGCCAGACTTGCTCTAGGACTGCTGTAGGCCTATTACCACCACAGTTCATAGGGCTGCCGACCGTGCCGTCCAGCGAGCCTGAGAGCCTGTCTTTCCAGACATTCCACACCTCGGCCCCAGGCAGCTCTGGTATGGCTGTGACTAATGAGAGCGAGAGGACCGCAGGGGTGTTAATCACATAACTCTTTGAGGTGTTAATTTTGTTAGTGTCTGCTAAACACAATAAGGAATTCCACGGTCCGAGGGAAGTACATGAGGATCTCGCTTCAAGCCTGAATACATATTATTTGATAGCGTCGTGATTATCTACATAAGGCTGGAATGCTTGTGTACGGTGAGGTCACTGATGGTTAGGAAAGGACTGCCAATCAACAGATCACAGCCAAAATGGTTTCAACAGTTCTAAGGCAGGCATGGCACCACCATGCTGCCTTTAGAGTGCAGTACATACACATGTAGGCCGTCTTACTCCTTTAGACCACGGCTGTTCAACGCGTAATGAAAATCAGGCTGACAGTAAACAATCAACCTCCTAAATTCAGGTTAACACAGGTAACTACGCTACATTAACATTGAAATAATAAGGAGCAGTACAAGGACTGGCCTGTGGCAACCTACCTTGGCTCTGACTGACTCCTCCCTTGGAGGGTGAGCGGCAGCCTGAGGCAGGTACAGTATCAAAGATACAGCCAGGCCAGAGTTTTATTACACGGTCATAATATTTACCCCAATGTCATTCAGTAACCACAGGAAGAAGGTGCAAGGTGAGTGAGTAGGTGCTGATAAAGTAGAGATAATAGTGCTCTAAGCTAGAGACCAGGCAGAGTAGTAGGAAACTCTACATGTAGGAACAGATTGTTACTCATCACTGCCCCTTTACATGCCTGGCTGTTAAGTGACATGACAGAACACTTTCACAACACAGGAACACAAAGAGTTACTCCTGAAATAGACCAAACCAGCAGAGCAAGGAATGGCAGACAAGACCGCTGATCATCATCTCCATGGCAACCAGCCCGGTGGGAGAGACAGGAGACAGGGTAGGTGTGTGATTCATGTAGACGAGGTGGGAGTTGAGATATTTGACATCCTGTTGAGCAAAACACTGACATGAGTAGAAAGGGGCTGAATAGCACAGTCAATCTTGATGCGAAACTGAGGCAACCCATCAAATAAAGGCTAGATTAAATTAAGCATTCAAGACTAATCTCAGTCCTCAACAGTCTACACGTTTTTGATGTTAACGACCAGAACACACAAGGGCATGGACTAGGCTATGTGCTGTCTAATATCCTGTGAGAAAAAATGTGTGTCAAGCAAGCAGACCTGTTGCATAGCAACAAGTGAAGCTGCACAAAACCTCATAACAAGATATAAAAAATGTTATGGACAATGACATTAACAATAACACTTTCAATACCTAAACCCAAGAGATGAGTCATGCACAAACACACCCTTACAGCAAAACATGTGATGCTCTATAGGAGGGCTCTTACACGCATGCTTCCCTCCGAGCACAATGGACCTTTTTACTTTTCCACTTGAAAGCACAGCTGAGGCTGCTGCCTGCAGACCAGTCAGACCCCGGGCTGGTCTCCATGGGAGGTAGAGTACAGTCAGACTGGACAGGACACCACGGTTGGGCCCTCTCTCTGCTAGGACTACATGGCTGGAGGTCTGCTCCAGCTTTAACACGGTAATGGAGGGGTAGAGCAGAGGGCAGCTGGCCAGGCATGAGTGATGGCAGGGTAGGAGCCAAGACCAACATGTGGTTGCCCAGGCCCAGTCAGGTTGGGAGAAAGCCTGCAGGTACACCGAGAGAGGGAGCGAGAGGGAGCGAGAGAAAGAAACTGGAGGTCTATTGCCCATGGAAAGTGTTTTGTCATAGAGATCAAAAGATGAACGAATCCTGGGCCCAACATTCTAACAAACCCCATTAACAAAAGGTTTATAGCAGTGGTCACCAACCGGTCGATCACGCTGTTGGCGGTAGGTGCACTTGATTCAGAAGCCCTGCGCACCGGGTAGGCAAACAAAGTGTTCCCATTTAACCATTTCAAACTCCGCCTACACGGTGGCCCGGGAGATCTGTGGCTAAATCGAGTGCGCCTACTGCGCTGGCCAATCGGATAGCTCAAATCACCGTGCCTACCTACAGTTTCCACGACCCCGGCCACAGCAAAGTTTGATACTAGCCTGTGATCTTGACTGAGAAACGGTTGGTGACCACTGGTTTATAGGGACATGATTTTGTCACTCGACCAGCAAAATACTTGACCAATAGTGGGGAGAGATTCCGCTTCATTCACAAAGGCCATTTATTTTCCCTGAAGAAAAAATTATTTACAAATAATGAAAAATTGCAACAAGCAAGCATAGTCCTAAACCTTTTATTAGAAAACCAATGGCACTAATAGTGTCCCTTATAACCAACAGAACATGGCAATGAGATCCACAGAGGGACTGGCTGACAGACAACACTTGATTCAAGAATCTCATCTAGGCCCCTCTCTCCTCTCCAGCCTATCCCTGAAATCACAGAGAACTGGCAATGCTAGCAGCCAATGGAGAGGCAGGGAGGAAATGGTCCTGGAAGGCCGTCAGGCGGGGAGCAGTGAATGGCCATATATGGTCAAATCTGCAGTCAGCAGGACAGCGGCAGCAGTGGCGACGACAGCAGCAGAGGCAGTATAGAGATCCTGGAATACAGATTGAGCAGTGTGGGGGAAGACACTTATAATACCCCCCTTGCATGTGTAAGAGTTAGGTAGGGAGTGTGTGTGTGTGTGTGTGTGTGTGTGTGTGTGTGTGCTTATTTGTGTGCGCACAGTCCACACACCCAGGGATTTCTGAAGCTAAAAGATTGATGAATGGGGATTGAGGATTGGTCCAAACAGAACATGGCCAAATCTGAATGTTTGAACCACTGGTTTAGAACATGAGCCCATATACACTGGGTGCCCTGATTGTAGTTTTATCCCAAAAGAGCACCAGAATGGACACACTGACTAACACATGGACACACTGACTAACACATGGACACACTGACTAACACATGGACACACTGACTAACACATGGACACACTGACTAACACATGGACACACTGACTAACACATGGACACACTGACTAACACATGGACACACTGACTAACATATGGACACACTGACTAACACATGGACACACTGACTAACACATGGACACTGTACATGGAACATAAAGAGACCACTGAGCCAGCCAGTCACCAAGAAGAATTCAACAATTTCATGCTTGACTGAATCAAATGAAGGATTCCAAGGCTTGGGAATATAAATCAGAACTTGTGGTTCATTGAGATATAGCCCCTCTCCTCCAGAGTTGGGCCAGGCAGATTGAGAAGAATGTCTCGCTGCACAGTTCCTACAGCATTCAGTCTCCCACCGCTTCCTACATATGGAAATGAGGGAATAAATGGCAGAGCGTCAGGCGCAGAGAGAGAAAGGAGGAAATTGAAAGCGTGAGGGTTGAAGACGACATGCGTTCAGTCAGACACCTGACACTGACAGGACGCAATGCAGCCAAACAGGCAGGCAGCAACAACGAGGCGCTGAGTCAACCTGGCCTGCCACAGGAACCACCACCTACACACAGAACCATGAGACCGAGAAACACAGACGGCAGACCCAGCACATCCCTGCGCAACAGACTGACCAATACCACAGGCCCCACCCCAAGGCCAAGACCCATCACTTTCTGGCCTCACACACAGCATCGCTCCACACGCTCAAGCACACTCAAACTTAGGATAATAGGCAAGTGCAAGGAAAGTATGAGGGGTGAATCTGAATGCCCATGAGTCAAAGCTCAAACATAAAATGATTTGGAGGGTTGCTGTGGTTTTTCTGACTCATCACCAACAATACTGGATGTGGATGGGAGGTAGACCATATGAAGATGAGATTAGGGCCACAAATTGCATATTCTGGGGGTTGAATCGTAGGAGCAGCAGCAGGCTACTTCTAAACATCATGGTGTGTAGTGGTGGAGTCCCAGTCAAACAGCCATTTACAACCCTGAAACTGCAGTGTTTATTAATGCAGTATAACTTTTCTGTTCGCAGAGTAATATTTTCCACGCTGCCATAGAGATGCGTGTTCTCTAAGCTTATATGGAGATAGCAGCCAGATGGACCCGTCCTTTCTCTTAAAAGATTACTGGCCCGTTTCATTTTGACATATCGTGGAAACAAAAGCCAAATCTTTCAAAACGCAAATGGCCATTTGAAGCGATATTAACTCTTCTTACTTAGAGTTTCAGAGCATGGCCTGTTGATAGGACATTAAAAGAAAATCTCCCACACGATTCCAAGGAGATTAGTCCATGCAGCTGTAACAGTGTTGCTTCTGTCCCTCTCCTCGCCCCAACCTGGGCTTGAACCAGGGACCCTCTGAACACATCTACAAATTCCTCCTACGAAGCATCATTACCTATCGCTCCACAAAAGATGCTGCCCTTGCAGAGCAAGGGAAAAAACAACTACTTCAAGGTCTCAGAGCGAGTGACATTACCGATTAAAACAATATTAGCGCACACCGCTAACTAGCTAGCCATTTCACACCGGTTACACTGCCAGCCAGTATCTAAGCAGATCTGAAAACAAGAGTTTGTGGAAATTACACTTTGCTCTGCGCATAAAGCCATCACTCTCTCCGTCCACTTTTAATTCACCAGTCAAAGCAGACGATGTTCTGCGAACACACCCTTACTGTACAAAGTCAGAGACTACAGAAGAATAATCTCTCAGAAGTCAGATAGAGAATCAGAAGCTAGTCTAGACCTGACACACACAGCCAGGGTCTGGGAGCTGGGAGTGGGACAGGCAGGCGGTGGCTGTATTGAGTGAGGTGCCGAGAGGTGTAAAGCTGTGTGATGACAGGCCAGACGATCCGGTCTCCAGTGCCAAAGCAGAGTCAGATGACAAGGCCCACCGACCTCCTCTGATTACAGGCCTGTCAACAGACAGACACACAGCCAGACAAACAGGGCAGATAGAGACATACAGCACTTACTGTATGTCACACAGGGTATATCAAGCCCTGGCTGGCTGACACTGGGGCACTGCTGGAACAGACAAATCATAACCCCACCAAGCAGTGTGTGTGTGTGTGTGTGTGTGTGTGTGTGTGTGTGTGTGTGTGTGTATATATGTGTATGTCTGCTGCAGCCAGACATATACTACTGACCACTAATGACAATGTAATAACACCTAACTGGGTTACTAAGGGACATTCCAGACCAGAGTGGCCCCCCTCCCCCATTGGGTTCAACGAGTGTCTGACCTAAATGGTCTGAGCTTGTCAAGGACCCTTATATGGAGGTGAGCAGCACAGGAAGGTTCCATCCCCAGAGGCCTTTGGTTTAGTTTGTGTTGTACACAACGCTATGATAAATGAGAGAGCAAGCCAGCCTATAGTGAGGGTTAGGAAACCTCACTCAGGGAGGGTTGACAATCATCCCAGTGGCTCAGACACTAACATTGTCTGTTTTCCCTGTAATTAAATCTGAAATGCAAATGTATGTTTATTTACTTTATGCAAAACATACATTTTTCACTGGAAAACAACCTTGCTGCTAACAAGGGCAAAGATGAAAGCAAAAGCTTGTCTGGCTGGCCTTTGCTGTCCATCAGGAGTACCCTAGCTTCCAAAGGCACTGTAACACTTCCAGCCCTGTCCTGTCCTCCTAGGTCCCCATGTTTGCATTCATATTGTGTCCAAGTCTCAGACTTCATCATCCTGCTTGTATCAAATATCTGATGCCAGTTTGGATGCTTTCCTCTTAAAATACCCTAAAACCCCTTAAGTTATATGATCCTCTTACATCTTCGCCACTGTAACTACATTATCACACACACACACGTATGTCACCCCGCCACTGAGGACATAAGAGAAAGCCAACAAGCACAAAGAACAAAAAGGTGGATGATAGCTGCTACAGCATTCTACGGTACTATATTTTCCCTCCCTGAGAGAAGATAAAATACATATTTGAGAATGAACTGTAAATCTTTTAAGACAGCTGGGTAATTTAGGGTCCAATCATTAAATCTGAACTGACTCGGAGCTGACAGGGCCTTGGCCTTCCTTCTGTTCAAAATATAGAAGAGGTGAAAAAAGACTGAGTTACTAATAAGAAAATGAGTTGATAGAAAGACAGCACTAATAGACCCCTTTCCAATACACAACACACTGATGTCACGCACAGATGCGCGCGACTCTTGGCTGCAGTAAGAAAGCCATCGCCATCTGCGCCCATTCAACATAGCCTAGATTTAAGTTTGTATTACTTCTAAACAAAATAACTTTTTGGGGTTCTCATACGCTTACAATGCTGTTTTGATTCTTGCTTGAACAGTCTAAGATTATATTTGGTTGTGATCTTTGCAAAATAACTATTATGGATGCAGCAGTTGTTAGCTAGAATGCTAACGCTCATTGCCATAGGCTGTAGGAAAAGCTAGCCAAAGAGCCATTTCACTGGTTGAAGTTGAAGTGTTTAACTACAATGCAGTTGATTTGCGATGACACAAACATTATATTAAGCAGGACATTCATACGAGCCTTAAAATCCAATTATAATCCAAAAGTAGTGGGAAATGCACTCATAAGCAACATGTACAGAGGCTGTTTTTTGCTGCTGTTCTATAAGAACTCCCCCGTGTTCTGCCACCAACTTGCACGCATCGCCCTCGTGCGGCAATGTTTGCAAACACAGAAAGGGCTCTATAGGATCTTCCTCAGAATATTGAGTTTAGTACCAAAGAGTGTCCGTCTCCCACATCTGGGCCAGTCAGTCTGCAGTCTCTCTCCACTGACCACCACCAGTGGGTACTGCTGAGCAACCCAGCCTGTCAGAATCCATCTCAATCTCACCCACTCAGCCAGGCCACCAGAGACCACAGTCACACAGCTAGAAATCCCCTCCGTCTGTCTGTCCTCAACCACAGCCTGAAACATGCCTCGTGATGCTGCTGACACACAATATGCTGCTACTTTATCCTCATGAATGAGTAAAGGGAAATATGTAGGCTCTCGAACACACACAAAAAGTTGTGTTTTTAAATTGCAGGGTTGGAATTTGTAGGTGGCCAATGTGTGATTTCCCCTGGGTGTGTGTGGGTCTATCTCAGCAGTAAATTGTGCTGTGTGTGACGTGAATGGTTGTTCCCTGCAGACAGGGCGTGTTGAAACCCAGGGAGTGTTGAAAGCCTGGCCCAGGCCAAAGTGTGTGTCGAAGCCACAGAGATAGGTCAAACTAGGCCATAGGCCAAGTTTGCTCAGGCAGCAAGTGCACATGCCCATATGAATCTAGAAACTCTCCGTTGCTTGACATAAGTTTCCTTGTGAAACCCACTGACAGATGCACACAATGCAGCATTTAGTCAATAATCCCACAGACTCACCTTGTGAAGAGGGAGGACCAGGAAGGCCCCGCCTCCGCTGGCCTCTATGATGATGGCGACAAACTTGGGATTGACGGCGCAGAACGAGCTGTCCCATGTGACCCGAGACACTCTGATGTCGTCGTAACACTGGTCATTCTTCACCGCCTGGCCAAATACATGACGGAATTTGCTCGCTCGCACAACTCGCCTGAACATATCTGGGCAGTGGACGGAACGGGGGAGGGGGATGGGTAGAGAGAAGTTGGGGTTTAGTTTGGAAATGGTCACAGTCAAGGATATAAAAGACAAAACCAAGCAAAGGATTTTAGGATAGGAATCTAGGCCTATAAAATATGTCAAAGGAAATGGCAATTCTTTCTCCTGGTTACTCTGAGCCCTGTACCCATTCCCCTCCCAGATGTGTGAGGCTCAGCCGCAGTCAGACTACGTATGCATCCCAAATGGCACCCTATTCTCTAGGGATGGGAATTGCCAGGGACCTCCAGATACAATATTATCACGATACTTAGGTGCCGATATGATATGTATTGCGATTCTCATGATTCTTCTATATTTATTGCGATTCGATACTGTGATTTTATTAAGATTCCATGTTCCAAACATATTGCTCATCATATACTGCAGAGGGACAAAGGAGAGCCATAAAAACAAGTTTTGATCAGTCATGGAAATAAAGTGCTGAAAACAAATTGCCTGCCTATTTAAAAAGAAGTTGGAGAACAAGCTATGAAAGAAAAATACTGAGTTTTGGTGCAGGTACAGCCAACTAGCGCAAAAATAATATTGATATTGTCAAAACGATAGATACGATATAGTTAAATAATAATATCCCGATACGTAACCCTATTGATTTCCCCCCCCCCCCCCCCTTATTACTATTCTCTATGGGCACTGGTCAAAAGTAGTGCACTATATAGGGAATAGGGTGCAATTTGGGACGCACTCTAATGTAAGGTTTAGCAGCATTACAGTACAGCCAGAGGAGCCATGTGGCAGATCAGACTAACACTCCTTCCCCATTCCTCTGTCATTCCACCAGGCTGACATTCAGCAGACACGAGCCAGCGTTGGACATTATTTAGAGTTGAGCAATGAGCATAACTGTACCATTTCTTTGATCCACCACCAGAAGTACAAGAACTAGGCCTACATTGGCTGTTGTGTACTTCCTCATACACTGGCAATGAGGAACCAGATAATTAGGGTCAAATTGTAGAGCGCCGAGAGTAGGGCTGGGCGATATACAGTTGAAGTCGGAAGTTTACATACACTTAGGTTGGAGTCATTAAAACTTGTTTTTCAACAACTCCACAAATTTCTTGTTAACAAACTATAGTTTTGGCAAGTCGTTTAGGACATTACTTTGTGCATGACACAAGTCATTTTTCCAACAATTGTTTACAGACAGATTATTTCACTTATACTTCACTGTATCACAATTCCAGTGGGTCAGAAGTTTACATACACTAAATTGACTGCCTTTAAACAGCTTGGAAAATCCCAGAAAATGATGTCATGGCTTTAGAAGGTTCTGATAGGCTAATTGAGATCATTTGAGTCAATTGGAGGTGTATCTGTGGATGTATTTCAAGGCCTACCTTCAAACTCAGTGCCTCTTTTCTTGACATCATGGGAAAATCTAAAGAAATCAGCCAAGACCTCAGAAAAAGAATTGTAAACCTCCACAAGTCTGGTTCATCCTTGGGAGCAATTTCCAAACGCCTGAAGGTACCACGTTCATCTGTACAAACAATAGTACGCAAGTCTAAACACCATGGGACAACGCAGCCGTCATACCGCTCAGGAAGGAGACGCGTTCTGCCTCCTAGAGATGAACGTACTTTTGTGCGAAAAGTGCAAATCAATCCCAAGCCACTGCTCCAAAACCGCCATAAAAAAGCCAGACTACTACTGCACATGGGGACAAAGATCGTACATTTTGGAGAAATGTCCTCTGGTCTGATTAAACAAAAATAGAACTGTTTGGGCATAATGACCATCGTTATGTTTGGAGGAAAAGGGGACAGGCTTGCAAGCCGAAGAACACCATCCCAACCGTGAAGCACGGGGGTGGCAGCATCATGCTGTGGGCGTGCTTGGCTGCAGGAGGGACTGGTGCACTTCACAAAATAGATGGCATCATGAGGAAGGAAAATTATGCGGATATATTGAAGCAACATCTCAAGATATCAGTCAGGAAGTTAAAGCTTGGTCGCAAATGCGTCTTCCAAATGGACAATGACCCCAAGCATACTTCCAAAGTTGTGGCAAAATGGCTTAAGGACAACAAAGTCAAGGTATTGGAGTGGCCACCACAAAGCCCTGACCTCAATCCTATAGAAAATTTGTGGGCAGAACTGAAAAAGCGTGGCCTACAAAGGAGGCCTACAAACCTGACTCAGTTACACAGCTCTGTCAGGAGGAACTGGCCAAAATTCACCCAACTTATTGTGGCAAGCTTGTGGAAGGCTACCCGAAACGTTTGACCCAGGTTAAACAATTTAAAGGCAATGCTACCAAATACTAATCGAGTGTATGTAAACTTCTAACCCACTGGGAATGTGAAAGAAATAAAAGCTGAAATAAATAATTCTCTACTATTATTCTGACATTTCACATTCTTAAAATAAAGTGGTGATCCTAACTGACTTAAGATGTGTGAAAAATTGTGAAAAATTGTGAAAAACTGAGTTTAAATGGATTTGGCTAAGGTGTATGTAAACTTCCGACTTCAACTGTAATTTGGATTGATGTTTTAGCGCGATGTTCCAAATGTCTATCGCAAGAACCATTTGTTTTTCCTTTTCCGTTTTTTATGTTATGTATTTTTGGGCTCGTCTCCTTCTGCGCTTCGCTCCTTCTGTACACATTAACCATACAGGTTAACCATACAGATTAACCATACAGGTTAAAGTGTAATCACAGTCTAATAAAACCAAGAGATACGTCTTTGCTTGACAGTGATTACAGGGCATCCTCAACCTCTCATAGATACAGTGTCGTGAAAAAGTGTTTCCCCCTTTCTGATTCTCTATTTTTGCATATTTTTGATACTGAATGTTATCAGATCTTCAACCAAAACCTAATATTAGATAAAGGGAACCTGAGTTTACAAATAACAAAAAAAAATGGATACTTATTTTATTAACAAAGTTATCCAACATCCAATTCCTCTGTGTGAAAAGGTAATTGCCCCCTTACACTCAATAACTGGCTGTGCCACCTTTAGCTGCAATGACAATGACTGATCAGTCTCACATTGCTGTGGAGGAATTTTGCCCCACTCTTGCATGCAGAACTGCTTTAACTCAGCAACATTTGTGGGTTTTCAAGCAAGAACTGCTCATTTGAAGTACTGCCACAGGAAGTGTGATGGTTTGGGGATGCTTTGCTGCCTCAGGATCTGGACGACTTGCCTTAATAGAAGGTACCATGAATTCTGCTCTGTATCAAATAATTCTACAGGAGAACGTCAGGCCATCCGTCTGTGAGCTGAAGCGCAGCTGGGTCATGCAGAAAGACAATGATCAAAAGCACACAATCAAGTCTACATGAAAATGGTTAAAAAGCAACAAATTTGAAGTTTTGGAATGGCCTAGTCAAAGTCCAGACCTAATCCCAATTGAGATGTTGTGGCAGGACTTGAAAGGATGGTCGCTGAGTTAACGCAGTTCAGCATTCAAGAGTCAGCCAAAATTCCTCCACAGCGATGTGAGAGACTGATCAACAACTACAGGAAGCATTTGGTTGCAGTCATTGCAGCTAAAGGTGGCACAACCAGTTAGAGTGTAAGGGGGCAATTACTTTTGCACACAGGGGAATTGGGTGTTCGATAACTTTGTTGAATAAAATAAGTATCCATTTTATTTTATTTTTTTGTAAAATCAGGTTCCCTTTATCTAATATTAGGTTTTGGATGAAGATCTGATAACATTCAGCATAAAATAATGCAAATACTTTTTCAACAGCACTGTATCTATATGTGGATATTTCTTTAAGCCCTGCCTTGCCCTAGCCTAGTACATGAACATGTTTGACATAACATTCCACATAAGGCTTACATCTCTCATCACATTTCATTTGTTTACGTTTCATATTGCATTGCGCCAACTATCAAACAACTTAGCTAAAAAGGTAGATGTGATTTAAACTGATGAATGACAATGGATTAATCAAGTCAGCAACCAGGAGACCAGACACACACCAAGCCCCTCCCCCTGCCACTCAACAACAAAGAGACGAACGCTCGCTTTTTCCACACTGACAAGCAGTTTCAACTCGCTATTTGCATTTGAGTCAACATAAAATCGGTCGTATGGACACAAACACATTAAGACATAATTTTACTGTAATAGAGGAGAACTTAACCTTTGCAACGATACCATTTCTATGTTTCAACTCCCAAAATTTAGAAGAGAGCAGACCGTGCTTCTACATCTGCATTGCTTGCTGTTTGGGGTTTTAGGCTGGGTTTCTGTATAGCACTTTGTGACATCTGCTAATGTAAAAAGGGCTTTATAAATACATTTGATTGATTGACCGACCCTACGAAGTCGGGAGTATCAATGAACATGATTGTGGAAAATGAATACTCAGTTTGTCGCGAGCAGTATTGCGGTTAGTAATCAAATCAAATTTTGGCACACGCGCCGAATACAACAGGTGTAGACCTTACCGTGAAATGCTTACTTACAAGCCCTTAACGAACAGTGCGGAGTGAGAAAATATTTCCTAAATAAACCAACGTTTTTAAAAAAGTTACACAAAATAACAATAACAAGGCAATACACAGGTGGTACCGGTACAGAGTCAATGTGAGGGGTACGGATCAGTCAAGTTAATTGAGGTTATATGTACAGTAAAGTAGGTAAAGTGACCATGCATAGATAAAAAGCGAGTAGCAGCAGAGTAAAAAAAAGGGGGTCAATGCAAATAGTCCGGGTAGCCATTTGATTAACTGTTCAGCAGTTTTATGGCTTAGGGGTAGAAGCTGTTAATGAGCCTTTTGCACCTAGACTTGGTGCTCCGGTACCACTTGCCGTGTGGTAGCAGAGAGAACAGTCTATGACTAGGGTGGCTGGAGACTGACCCTTTTTAGGGCCTTCCTCTGACACTGCCTGGCATAGAGGTCCTGGATGGCAGGAAGCTTGGCCCCAGTGATGTACTGGGCCGTACGCACCACCCTCTGTAGGGCCTTGCAGTCGGATGCCGAGCAGTTGCCATACCAGGCCGTGATGCAACCGGTCAGGACGTTCTCGATGGTGCAGCTGTAGAACTTTGAGGATCTGAGGATCCATGCCAAATATTTTCAGTCTCCTGAGGGGAATAGGCATTGTCGTGCCCTCTTCACGACTGTCTTGGTGTGTTTGGACCATGATAGTTTGTTGGTGATGTAGACACCAAGGAACTTGAAGCTCTCGACCCGCTCCACTACAGCCCCATCGATGTGAATGGGGGCTTGCTCGGCCCTCCTTTTCCTGTAGTCCATGATCAGCTCCTTTGTCTTGATCACGCTGAGGGAGAGGTTGTTGTCCTGGCACCACAGTGCCAGGTCTCTGACCTCCTCCCTATAGGCGGTCTCATCGTTGTCAGTGATCAGGCCTACCACTGTTGTGTCTGATTGATGGTGTTGGAGTTGTGCTTGGCCATGCAGTCTAGGGTGAACAGGAGGGGACTAAGCACGCACCAGAGGGGCCCCAGTGTTGAGGATCAGCGTGGCAGATGTGTTGTTGCCTACCCTTACCACCTGAGGGCGGCCCGTCAGGAAGTCTAGGATCTAGTTGGAGGGAGGTGTTTAGTCCCAGGGTCCTTAGCTTAGTGATGAGCTTTAAGGGCACTATAGTGTTGAACGCTGAGCTGTAGTCAATGAATAGCATTCTCACGTAGGTGTTCCTTTTGTCCAGGGGTGAAAAGGTAGTGTGGAGTGCAATAGAGATTCCATCATCTGTGGATCTGTTGGGGCGGTACGCGAATTGGAGAGGGTGTAGGGGTTCTGGGATGATGGTGTTGATGTGAGCCATGACCAGCCTTTCAAAGCACATCATGGCTACAGACGTGAGTGCTACGGGTCGGTAGTCATTTAGGCAGGTTACCTTGATGGCAGGACTATGATGGTCTGCTTGAAACATGTAGGCATTAGACTCAGTCAGGGACAGGTTGAAAATGTACGCGTCCTAGTAATCTGTCTAGCCCTGTGGCCTTGTGAATGTTGACCTGTTTAAAAAGGTTTTACTCACATCGGCTACGGAGAGTGTGATCACACAGTTGTCCGGAACAGCTGGTGCTCTCATTCATGTTTCAGTGTTGCTTGCCTCAAAGCGTGCATAGAAGTCATTTAGCTCGTCTGGTAGGCTCGTGTCACTGGGCAGCTAGCGGCTAGGCTTCCCTTTGTAATCCGTAATAGTTTGCAAGCCCTGCCACATCCAACGAGTGTCAGAGCCAGTTTCAATCTTAGTCCTGTATTGATGCTTTGCCTGTTTGATGGTTTGTCAGAGGGCATAGCGGGATTTCTTATAAGCGTCCGGATTAGTGTCCCGCTCCTTGAAAGCGGCAGCTCTATCCTTTAGCTCAGTGCGGATGTTGCCTGTAATCCATTGCTTCTGGTTGGGATATGTACGTACGGTCACTGTGGGGACGACGTCATCGATGCACTTATTGATGAAGCCGGTGACTGATGTGGTATATTCCTCAATGCCATCGGATGAATCCCGGAACATATTCCAGTCTGTGCTAGCAAAACAGTCTTGTATCTTAGCACCAACGTCATCTGACCACTTCCGTATTGAGCGAGTCACTGATACTCCCTGCTTTAGTTTTTGCTTGAAAGCAGGAATCAGGAGGATAGAATTATGGTCAGATTTGCCAAATGGCGAGGGAGAGCTTTGCACACGTCTCTGTGTGTGTGGAGTAAAGGTGGTCTAGTTGTTTTTTTTCTCTGGTTGCACATGTGACATACTGGTAGAAATTAGGTAATTAGGGTTGTCCGCGAACGAACAGCTCTTTTTGCACTGATCTTTTTGGTGAACGTTGGGAACCGAATCACATCGGTGAAAGAGATGTTAATTTGCCTCCCTGATTTACATACAGCTAGTGTTTTTTGAGATCAAAACAATTACCTGCAGATAAATTACAAACTAATTATCTAAAAGAGGGTGAATCCTCATTGCAGAAACAAATAGTGGGGAGAGTGCGTCATTCTGGTCCACCCTCATTTTTGCAGTGCGTCAAAAACTTATTTTTGCAGGTGATCTAGTAATTGATCCAGATAAAAATGTTTTTGAATGCGCATTTCACGATCTGATATAATGGTAGACTACTTTTGGGTCTTTACGTTGGAGATGAACACATTTCATTTCCTTGGTTCTAGATTGATTTTAAGCATTTTTAAACGAGGAGTCATTTGGGAGCCAAATGAGCCGGCTCTTTTAGGTGAACGAAGCCAAATGACAAGCTCACAGAAGACTCTGAATTCCCATCACTAATTGCCGTACCACTGGCAGCATTTTAGCCACAGACATATGCCTAGCTGTCTAGTCTGTTCTATATATACACACTGAACCAAAATATAAACACAACATGTAAAGTGTTGGTCCCATGTTTCATGAGCTCAAATAAAAGATTCCAGAAATTTTCCATAGGCACAAAAAGGGTGTGATGAGGAGAATTTATGTCTGTAATAAGGCCCTTTTGTGGGGAAAAACTCATTCTGATTGGCTGGGCCTGGCTCCCCAGTGGGTGGGCCTGGCTCCCAAGTGGGTAGGCCTATGCCCTCCCAGGCCCACACATGGCTGCACCCCTGGCCAGTCATGTGAAATCCATCAATTCTATTGACTGAATTCCTTATATGAACTGTTACTCAGTAAAATCTTCAGAATTGTTGATTGTTGCGTTTATTTTTGTTCAGTGTAAATGTGCACTGAGCATAAAATAAGCATTTGTATAAGGAATTGGCAACGTTCTAATTCAGAGAAAAGCATATTTTTATCCAGGTAGGCCAACTGATTTCAACATTAAACAAAGTGAACAGATATGTTGTTCAAACAGTTGGAGAAGGACTGGAGGATGTATACATAACAGTTCAACTGTTCTACTTTGTTAGTAAGCAAATAGATCCAAGTTGGCTAGACTTTAAATATGAAGATTAGCTGGCTACTCACTAGCAGTGGGCTTGTGCTTGAAAGATTGTTTATGAGACCAGTGTTAATTTTCTATAATGCCTGCTACCAGAAGTTGGTCATTATTAGTGGATGTGCATGTTTCAGGTTACATTTGTAACAAAAAGGGCATTTTCATACAGACTTGAAAGCCAGATCAGTGATTATAAAAAAAAAAAAAGCAGGTTAAAAACTACTTTGATAAAATAATTAAATTATTAGTGGGTCTTATGGTTGAAGCCTTACATTTAGCAGAGAGAGCGAGAGATTTCTTTAAGCCCTGCCTTGCCCTAGCATATGAACATGTTTGACATAACATTCCACACAAGGCTTACACCTCTCATCACATTTCATTTGTTTCATCTTGCATTGTGCCAACTATCAAACAACTTAGAAATACAAGAACCATCTTTCATCCACTGGAAAAACCTACCAAAGCTTTTCCCAACAAAAATAAGACCTGTCCAATTCAAATTAGATACAGCCAGGGACTTTGTAGCTGGTTCAGCTGAAATTCTCACCCAGTAATGAAATCTGTTAGCAGATGAGGGACCTTTCGGAAAACATACCTTTTCAACAGCTACAAGTGAAGTCACACATCTGAGCTACCAATAAGCAGTAGCCTCCAAAAGTGGGAGGATAACTTATTACAAGACAAAAGTAAGTGGGCCACTTTGTCTTAGTTTATCTTCAACTAGGCCTACAGTTCCTCTTGTGATAGAAAAGTGAACGCTGCAATCATTCCATCATTGACTGCAAAGACAAAACATAAACCACTGCGTTCAGACAGGTGTGATACTGTAGTGTGGCCCTGTGTAGCTCAGTTGGTAGAGCATGGCGCTTGCAACGCCAGGGTTGTGGGTTCGATTCCCACGGGGGGCCAGTATGAAAATGTACGCACTCACTAACTGTAAGTCGCTCTGGATAAGAGCGTCTGCTAAATGACTAAAATGTAATGTGTGGGTCTGGTCTCTTGGTTGCTGACTAGATTAATCCATCGTTGACATTCGTCAATTTAAATCACCTCTACATCTGATTTGGCAACTACACACTGACTTACTTCAAAATATCAAATAAAGTGTTGCTGAGGCAACCAGGTAAGGGAGGAGAAACTTGGTCCTACATGATAGAGCCACATCACTTCTCCGGGACATCTGCAGCATCTACATCTTTGTAGTTTTAGTTTAATAGCCTTAGGAGGAAGTCTCACTTAACTGACCTCCCTGAACTTCAGATGATCTGTGTAGTCTAGCTCTGATGATATGATGCAAGACTGCCTGGCAGCACTAGGCTATCTACTATTCACACACTTTACTACCCATTCCCATCCTAATTCACTGACAAAGGGCATGTGGTGGTGGTGGTGTGTCAGTCAGGCAGGAAGTTCTTTCTGTGGACGGGTGTGGCACAGTGACACAGGCAGATATGCATCACTACTCTACTGATAATAACCCTTGTGGAATACGAGCCTAGATCCTTGTGTAGGTTAGGCTAGACTTAACCTCTCATCACGAGCCTCCTCAACATGCTACAGGCATTCAGGCACACAGCCCATGTATGCCCCCCCATGCTGGAGCTAAAGGAGGGAAGAACCTTGGCAGTAGGGCAACCAATGGGGTATACATTCACAAGTCAACCACCATTTCCATCAGCTTCCTGCCATCCAGGACCTCTATACCAGGCGGTGTCAGAGGAAGGCCCTCAAAATTGTCAAAGACTCCAGCCACCCTAGTCATAGACTGTTCTCTCTGCTACCGCACGGCAAGCGGTACCGGAGTGCCAAGTCTAGGTCCAAAAGACTTCTCAACAGCTTCTACCCCCAAGCCATAAGACTCCTGAACAGCTAATCATGGCTATTTGCACTGCCCCCCCACCCCATCCTTTTTACGCTGCTGCTACTCTGTTAAGTATTTATGCATAGTCACTTTAACTCTACCCACATGTACATATTACCTCAACTAGCCGGTGCCCCCGCACATTGACTCTGCAACGGTACCCCCCTGTATATATAGCCTCCCTACTGTCACTTTATTTTACTGTATATATAGCCTCCCTACTGTCACTTTATTTTACTTCTGCTCTTTTTTTCCTCAACACTTTTTTTGTTGTTGTTTTATTCTTACTTTTTTTGTTTAAAATAAATGCACTGTTGGTTAAGGGCTGTAAGTAAGCATTTCACTGTAATGTCTGCACCTGTTGTATTCGGCGCATGTGACCAATAAAATTTGATTTGATTTGATTCCTCTGGGAGGCCCTTGTCCAATGCCTAGTCCACAGAGTCATAACCAACCCAAACAGAGGCACCTTCTCCTGTTGACCCCTTCATCACCTCTGTTCTCATGCTTAAGGCTCAGCCGAGGCCACCCTTGTAGGGAATAGTAGGTTAAAGACATTCTGATACTTTTGTATACGTTTTAGCCAGTAGTTCTAAAAGTAGCGCCCAGGAGCCAAAAGTGGAGAGGTTGTTGTCCTGGCACCACACTGCCAGGTCTCTGACCTCCTACCTATAAGCTGTCTCATCGTTGTCGGTGATCAGGCCTACCACTGTTGTGTCGTCAGCAAACTTCATGATGGTGTTGGAGTTGTGTTTGGCCACGCAGTCGTGGGTGAACAGGGAGTACAGGAGGGGACTAAGCACGCACCCCTGAAATGTGATCCCAGTCTTGTATGTCCTCATTATCCAAGGCTGGGGGAACACAGAGTGGAAACAACTGGCTTACAGCAGCTCAGTACAGAACATTGCAACAACCTGTATGAGTTTCCATCAAGCTGCCTGAACCTGTAGATTCCATACGGACAGCTTGTGATCCAATGCAGATCATACACGCCAACTCCAGAAATAACACTATCTTAAAAAGGTATGATACAGGAAGACATGTAGACGCCAGACATTTTAGTGCTCTATGATGCCAAGATGTCAGTGTGGTAGAAATGAGGCACAAAACAGCTTAAGTCAGGAACAAACCGTGACTTCCATGTTTAATGGGAAGGAAATAAAGTGTATGACACACTAATTTAGGGCCACTCCAAGTGTTCAATTAAAGCCAGTCTCTCCCTACCAGGTCTGATGGCACCATATGGTCCCTTGGCTGGAGGAAGCCAACTCTAGAATGGGGAGGCAATCATTGACTGGTAGCCCATTGTGAACAGCAGAGCACACCAGGGTCCTGGCTCAGTCAGAGCAGAGTGGAGCCTGGTTGGACGAGCGGTTGAGTGTGTGAGGGAGGGACCATGGCTAATTATCACAGTAAGCTAATCAAATCAGTCTCTTGTTAGAATGCATAAATGCTGAGTGGGTACATTTGATACCCGTTCCATTACGACTGAAGTACGGTTAAATAAATAAAGTCAAAAAGGGTTCCTCTCATTCTGCAGTGATTCATCTGCTTCTAACAGACAACACTTTCCAGGTCTACTACACATCATACACAGATGGATGAGTAGGATGAAACGATTCATTGATAATGAGCATTTTGTTCCTGCAGTGACAGGACCTCCACCAGCAGAGCAGCCCCAGCTCCAGCCGTCAGCCCAAGCCCCAGCCAGACACCCTCCTGGCCTGACCTGCTCATCACAGGCCCTGTCGGTCCCACCCAATTAACCATGGACCCCCCTCATAGTCAGACAAACATCCTGCTGCTCCAGTTTGGTCTCCACACTGGTCTGCCTGACCGGAATGCATAATGACCACAATCTCCATCCCTGGCCAGAGGCAATGCATGCTGGGACATTCTGCTATGTGTTACGGCCCCTGCATCAGGGGTCAATGCAGGGTCATAGCTGTAGATATTGGCAGTTGGCAGATCTGCTGCGAGCTAGGTAAGGCTGGGTCATCTGACAGAGAGCGAGGGTGGAGAAGCGTTTTCTCCTCAGCTCAGTAAGGATGTGCTTGACAGGCTGGATCTGTTTGGCCAAATGCACCAGTGGACTGCTTTAGCCTAATTCGTGAGTCAGCCATCCCCTATAGTTGAGACTTAGTTGAAACTGGATGGCCCTGCCAAGCCGCAGCAAGGTCTCCAGGCCATGTTTACAAACACTGAGACGCTGCTTAGCAACATCAGTAAAATACCAGCCAGGGAATGTTTAAAAACGTAATGCATTTATGTAGCCATAGACAAACAGCACAGGGAATTAAACCTTATGTCCATGAGTAGTATTTGAAGGCAAACTGCTGTCTGATCAGTTCTGTTGAACAGGTATTATATCACATTGAGCAGAATGCCCAATTTCATGCCATGAATTAGGCTACACACAGATATCACTTTTCTTCAAACAATAAAAAGACAGGGAACGTTTTAATAATGTTCATTTTTAAATGTTCAGCTAGTGAGGCCACATACGAAACATACAGTACGGTTCAAAGGCAATAAATATGAGAAGTTTACAGGAAGACAGGCAGGTGGGTTTTTACAACTGTGGTATGTGACAGTGATAGCTGAATGAGTGGGGGAGGGAGGTGTATAACAGAGCTCTGTCAGTCAGTCTTGCATGACCGAGCGTCGTAGCCTGGCTATCCTATCCTCTACAGGACGATATCACATACTTCCTGCTCCACTCTGGGGAAGTAGACAAAGAGCCTCATTGCCAAAATCCTGAAGTATCCCTATAAAAATGTTAGCCAGGGCCGGGTTCTCCGATAGCGATGGAACTTAGGCTTACGAGTGTTTAACGATGCATCGTTCCTACAAAGGCCGAAGATGTAACGCGTTTCCCAAAATACCACGCGGACAGAACGTTCGCTAAGTGCGTCGTTGGAGTATGTGTCGATACTGATAGGATTGAAAAAGACAGCGCTGCTCTCGGATCAGCTTTCTCCATTAAAATCTTGCCTTAACATTATAATTATTCCACAATAATGATGACGGATCAGCTCCTAGCTGGATCAAGCTAACTAGTGGCTAGAGCCAGCCAGAGTCAGGGCCTCATCTCCCTAGTAGCACCACCAGTGTGGCAACAGAAGGAGGTTACCAATCTGAGAGTCTCAGCCATGTGTCAGACTGTTCCTGAGGGTGCCCTGTCATTCCCTCTACTGTCTCCTGGGTCATGTGGTTCACTGGCCACTGCCATAATCCAAGCAGACTGGCCTGTAGGACGGGCCAGTCAGATCACAGAGGAGGGGTCGACCTGCCCGTCTCCTTGACGCCCAGCAGGGCTGAGACTGATGTTGAAAGACAGAAAGGAGGACCACCAAGGATCACACCATGGCTTGGCTGCCACTGATAGGCCAAGACCCTCAGCCTGAGGAAATGGGGGGGGTTATTACATACAGCCAAAAAATAAAAATAACCTGCATTTTTAGATACTACTGCCCTGTTGGAGGTAGGAACACAATAATTTCGCTACACCCGCAATAACATCTGCTAAATATGTGTATGTGCCCAATAAAATTTGATTTGACTGAGCACAGCATGAGAAGTAAAATCAGTGATAACTGAAGAATTCAGCCTATTCCCCCTTTCCTTGAGAGCACAGAGGTTTAGAGGTCTCCTCTCCCCTCTACCAAACAGTCAAAGCGGAGTGCTAGGGAGTAGGGACTGCTGCCTTCTATTAAATCAAGGCACATTGTTACGTTCTGACATAAGGCTGGGAAGCAGTTACTGAAAAGAGGTGACGAGAGTGAAAAAGAGGAACGCGAGAGCTTGTAGTTGACCGGAGAGAATGCCTTATATTTCCCTTTCAGCTCAGACACAATCTAACACCATACATGGTTATATTCATGCATCACAATTAGGCCTACTACTACAGGTTTTTTCTGCATAGAAAGTATTGGTCCGAAAAGTAAAACAAAAATTTGGGATGGAAAAAGGTTCCATTTAAAGTTAAGACTAAAACCAGACAAAGTATGTAGAAAAGATAATGGACATATTTATTTTTAAATAAGATCACCTTTGAGAACTAACAAATCACTCAAATAAAAGCTACACAAGGAGAATTGAAAATTCCTATTGATTTTTTTATGTTTGAGTCACTCAGATAGCATAAGCCTTGGCAAAATGTGTAGACTTGCAGGAAATTAGCTTCAAAACTGCTAAATTTTGTCACTGCGGCGAACAGGAGGGCCTATAACAGGAGTGATCACACCCCCATCACGCCCACCACCTAAGCCCCATTTTGATGCAGAAGAAAACCCTGTTCTAACAGCATGGTCACCTCATTTTGTCTATGGTTAACAGTGCCAAAACTGGTTTGTCAATAAGAAGCCTGCCACACTAATGACAATATGCCACCCTGACAATGTGCCACAACAATACAAACAAGGAAATAGACAGAGTATCAATCTGGGGGAAAGGTTAGCTTACTTATCAATCTGAATCCTGAGTAAATGGAAATTGTACACAGACAGGGAAATGAGGAGGAAGGGCCGTATCCTGTTTGATCCCAATCCCCCCAACCACACTGACAGATCAGGTCAGCATCCTCTCACATTTAAAGTCCCATCATGTCTCTCCCTCTCTCCCTGTGAAAGCCACTGATAATATAAGGGAAGGGCCTTTAAAGTACATGGTACAGTACATGGAGTATTGGCAGCAGGTCAACCAAAGCCAAGGTGAACAATGTAAATCCAAATAGAATTCACTATTTTCTTTCACCATACCCTCACTACAGAGTGGTTACTAGGGAACCAGACAGGTGCTGATATTATCAAGCACTCAATTTCATAGCTCACTGCAGGGATCCCAGCAAGATTTGACCAGGAAATCCCAACAACACACACACAGGCCCTATGTGAAGAAGGGGAGGGGTAAAGTCAACCAAGGAAAGAGATCAGAATTAGAAAAGTATAAAATATGATGGCACCACTTCAATACACACAGCAGCAAATTTGAATCTGTTCAATCACTAGGCTATATTCACATTTCACAACACATCAAGAGAAACTTGCCAAAAGTGGCCAATAAAATTGCACAGAGAAACAGATGAAGAAAATTAGCAATGACTATGTTTTTCAAACACCAGACACGTCAGAATTTAACCAGCACTTGTGTGTGTGTGTGTGTTCTTTAAAAGTTATGAAAGATGTTCCATTTGGTAATTTCGTAAATTGTAACTTGAAAGCTATTTGCCCAGGGGATACTAGCGATTTACAAAGTTGAGCAGAGAGAGCTTCTTTTGTTGACAGATAATAGGCCTCGCTTCCTCAACTGACAGGATGAGCTCAACAGCTATGACATCAAGGAAAGCAATTTCACAACATGAATAAAAAAGTTATTTTCAAATGGGTTAAATAACGTAAGGTATTGAATAGAGTTGAAGGATGGGACTAATAACAAATAACAACAAATAATAACAAAGATAGCTAATAATGTAAGCATACTGTGTCCATAATAAGTATATAGGTTGTATGTTGGGAGCTTTTGGGAAAGAGCACAGTTAGAAAGATATGGCATTTAGAAGCAAACCGGATGGACATCATGAAAATGATCGGAGAGGTTGAGAGTATATAATATAATTATTGTAAAATTAACTCTGTCCATAAGGTGTAGATAGTAAGTATAGACCGGAAGTAGAGGCCTGGGCGTTGTTGTTCACTAATTTACTCCAAGTAGGGAAAGGATGGTGGGGTTGAAAAGTAATAAAGGGGAATATATATATAAAAAAAAATTAAAAACATGGGGGATTGAAAGTGATGCAGACAATTACATTGATAGAAGATACAATCTATCTGCAATATTAAGCTGATCCACCCCCCCCCCAAAAAAAAAACGTATTTGATGATGAAATGTATAACTACACAACATGCTGTATGGTATGTTTGCCATCTGTTTTTCAGTGAGTACACATTAAGTAGCCCTACTTAAATAACTTAACACCAATTAACCACATAGCCATCAACACAAACAACCACACTGGAGTGGAGGCCCCTCTTTTCCCACAGTCTGCCATCCATGTTGTCCCAAGGCTTTTCTTTCTGTACCATCACCTCAATGCACTCCATGCACTGGCAGACTTTGCCTTTTGCCACCCAGAATGCATGGAAAGACACCACCTAACATTAAATCCCTTTCCTGTAACCAAGGTCACAGTGAACCACTCATCAAATTCCAGCTATATTCCACCGCTTTTCTTAAAATGAGATAAGGTGCTGTTTTTTCACCCCTCTCTACTCCTGGGTGACCATGTGGTCTATGCTCTGCTCGTTGTAAAATACCATGCGGGCACAATATCAGCAGCTCAGTTCAATGGAATGTTGCATTATTTTACAAACTTTGGACTGGGAGGACATGGGCTTTACACGAGAAGGACTATGAGCTCAAGGGCCAAGAATCCTGTATCGTGCAACATACAGACAGAGCCGGTGCAAAAAGACAATAGACTGGAACTGATCCACTCATTTCCCTACCTAGGTAGGCTTGGACAAACCAGACCAGAAATTTCAAACAACATTCAAATGGCACATCAAATGTCAAGTAAGGACGAGGCAGCATTCGCCATTTCACCTTGTTTTTAAACTGGAACGTCAGGATCTGATACAGGATCTTACTAGGGTCTAGACTACACTATAACAATGAAAGATGTAAAATGTCTCAAGAGGGCCTTCGTCTAAGCGTGTACTTATCCAACTTAATTCCAAGACTTGAGAGCCCACTCCACCAATCATATAAAGCTACTTAAAATCAGGACATGCTTTAGATAGACTGCCTAGGCTAAGTGTTTCCAATCACACTGCACAGGATTTTAAGGTGCAAGGTTCTGTTGTGAAACATCCGTCAAGACAATGAACCCCACTAAATGAGAAGGTCAAAACAAAAAAAGTGTGGGCAATAGTTGTGATGAAACAATAATTATTTTGATCAGAAGAATACACCACAGAAATCATGCTGAATTGTGTGCTCATCAAATCAGTGCATGATCCTGGCCACATCCCAAATAAGTTACATCTACAGTGGCTTCAGAAAGTATTCACACCCCTTGACTTTTTCCACGTGTTACAAGGTGGGATTAAAATGGTTTTAATTGTAATTTGTCAACAATCTACACAAAATACTATATATGTCAAAGTGGAAGAATAATTCTAACGTTTTTTTTTAAATATTCAACCATGTTAGAATCATCTTTGGCAGCAATTACAGCTGTGAGTCTTTCTGGGTAAGTCTAAGAACTTTGCACACCTGGATTGTACAATATTTGCACATTATTCTTTTTTAAATTATTCAAGCTCTGTCAAGTTGGTTGTTGATCATTGCTAGACAGCCATTTTCTTGAGTTAAGTTATTGTCCTGCTGAAAGGTGAATGTCTCCCAGTGTCTGTTGGAAAGCAGACTGAACCAGGTTTTGCCTGTGCTTAGCTCTATTCAGTAGTAGTTGGTATTATTATTATTTTTTACTCCCTTGGTGATGACAAGCATACCCATAACATGATGCAGCCACCACCATGCTTGAAAATATGAAGAGTGGTACTCAGTGATGTGTTGTGTTGGATTTGCCCCAAACATAACGCTTTGTATTCAGGGCATAGTTGATTTCTTTGGAGTAACTACAATGTTGTTGATTCATCCTCAGTTTTCTCCTATCACAGCCATTATACAATGTAGCTGTTTTAAAAATCACCATTGGCCTCATGGTGAAACCCCTTGAGCGGTTTCCTTCCTCTCCGGCAACTGAGTTAGGAAGGACGCCTGTATCTTTGTAGTGACTGGGTGTATTGATACACCATCCAAAGTGTAATTATTAACTTCACCATGCTCAAAGGGCTATTCAATGTCTGCTTTTATTTTTACCCATATACCAGTAGGTGCCCTTTGCGAGGTATTCAAAAACCTCCCTGGTCTTTGTGGTTGAATCTGTGTTTGAAATTCACTGCTCAACTGAGGGACCTTACAGATAATTGTATGTGTGGGGTACAGAGATGAGGTAGCGGTTCAAAAATCATGTTAAACACAGAGCGAGTCCATTCAACTTATTTTGACTTGTTAGGCACATTTTTTTATCCTGAACTTATTTAGGGATTGAATACTTATTAACACAATTTTCATTTTAAATTGTAAAAAATTCTAAAAACATAATTACACTTGTACATTATGGGGTATTGTGTGTAGGCCAGTGACAAAACATCTCAATTTAATCCATTTTAAATTCAGGCTGTAACAACAAAATGTGGAAAACGTCAAGGAGTTTGAATACTTTCTGAAGGCACTGTACAGACAGACACACATCACATGCCATCACCCTCAAGTTCAACTAGGCCTGTGCAGTCCTGTCGGTCTTTCACAAAATCTCACCCTGGTTCTGACATATCGTCAGGTCCTCCCACGCTGAGCCGTCCTCCAGCAATCAATGGCCCATTTCACCAGATGTTGTGAGCAGTGGGTGGGAAAATATGAGGGGAAAAATCGCGTTGGTTTGTAACTGCTGGAACTTCCGAGTTTAGCGTTACAAATCTCACAGAGTAGGTTAGGCAGCACACAGAGAAGAGGGCAAAGGAAATGCACCTGGCCAAAATACCATTATGCTGCGTTTGGACGAGGGACGCAAAAACAGTCATACCAGTTGGTATAGCCGGACAAGAAAGCAAGAAAGAGGGTGACGGCAAAAGCAAGCCAGCCCAACCATATGCGTTGCTATGGTGATTTCAGTAAACAAACCGTGCAAATCAATATCCGGTAGAAAACAACGCTATGGCAGACGGCAAAAATTGAAATATTTGAACTGGCGGCAAATCCCATCTAAGGTGGCGGCTGACGGCATTCACCGCGTGCTCTCATTGAAAACAATGACATCCGGCTTGCCGTCTACCTCATACCATCTAAACACAGCATTAAACTTGGCAGCACACAAAAGAGGAGGTGGATACTATTGGCAAGACGCCAACACCTTTCCATGATGGGTCTTGTTTACAGGACCAACGTCCAAGTGTCTAACTGTCAAACAAAGAGACTGGCACCATCCTATTTTAAGCACTCCTGCTGGCTATGCTGTTAATCACTGGATGGGGTACATTTTTAATCATACAATTCATTTGACTTATGCCTGTGTGAGGGTTAGGAGTTATAAAAATGGTTTGTCATAGTGCATCATGATCGTGAATCATTAATGGTGTTGGGTGCGATAATCCCATCTTTAAATATTGGGTTAGTATAAAACGGGTAACGTTGTATACGAAATCTCTGAAAGTCAAAATCAAAACAAACCCTATGTCTTTATAATAATATTTGTACTTTAAATCCCTGATTAGACCACCACCTGTTTTATTTTCAGAAATGTTTTTTACAAGTTGCCTGGTCTGTTTATTTGAAGTGTTAAAACATTTTTTGGGGAAAAACATGCCCATTTGATTTAGAAAATGTCTGAATAAAATAAATATTGGGTTACTCTACAAATGAACAACCAGCAAGAACTCTGAGCACAGAGCAGGTGTGCATGATGATTTGACACCTCCACAGGGCAGAACAAAATTGGCTGAATAAACCACCAAAAGTAATGTGTAGGGCTGTAGGCTTAATCAGTTGCTGATGTGTACTCCAAATCGTCATCTAAATCCTATTTAAAGTTTCAGCATTTAATGTTCCTGTAGAGGGGGAGTCTCAGGAGGACATGTCATAACCCCTTCACCTTGATGATGTGGACTCAGATAGCACCTTGCAGAGAGAACCTGACACAAATTTAGGAATATAGGACATGTTAACAGGGGTATGCGTTCTGAGTTACCAATATACATAAAAGCTACCTGAAAATGTGTATGTTCTTGTTGTGTTCTCGTGAATTTCTTAAGGACCTTCATCTTGGAATCCATTTATACAAATGCGGTTGGAGAAGAGGGGGGTTCAAGAACTCAGTCTCCGACCTCACTCTCGGTTAATCCCAAACCACCCCCTCGCCCCTACCAAATCGCGCCGAAGGCCCTTCGTTGTCACGTGTTGCTGACGAAACTCAACAGGGTTACTTCCAGAGAGTGGCGAGGGGATCAATAAGCCCATAAACTTCGGGACACATCGTGACTTTAATGATGCAATTAATGTTCCACTTTTAAATAATAAAACAAACATGACATTTTTATTAACAAATCCCCCTGTTTTACAATATATAAACCTCATTAACATTTAATTGGCGAGGTATTTCATCTGTTAGACGTGTCAAGTCTCGAATCAGACATAAACAAATGCACGTGGCATATAATTAGGCACGCCTCTCCATTATTTTGATCAAATTGCTTAAACTCCAACCATATCGCCGTGCGTGTTGGGATAGCACTTCGCTCTGAAGCCTTGATGGCTTGGCGGAAGAGGCTATCGGAGGGTCTAATTAGTACCCTCGATAAATGTTCACTCCCTCAGCTTTGGGACACTTGTGCATTATGGCGGAGGCGCGCGTGAATACCACACCTCTCTCCCTGCTGCATCCTCTGTAGCCTAACACTTCCTTGCATCTCACGCTTAAATTCCCTCTGCATTCTGACACTTCCTCTCCCAGCCGAGCCGTAGAAGGCAGGGGAGTGACTTCTGAGGAAACTGCGGTGCGATCTGAGAGGCCAGCCAGCCAGCCCTAGGTTGATGTGTCCTGACATCCAGAGCAAACATGACCGTGGTGTTAACATGTGCCCCTCAGGTCTGACTGACAGCTAGCAATGACCAGTCCTGCACCCACGACTCACACTCACTCTCTCCAATGTTAGGGAACGCCCAAGCTGCTTATGCAAACACACTTTTATGCAAATAGTTCTGGAGGGGGATCAAGGCTAATAATTAATGGATAAATCACTTTGGTCTGAAAACCAAAATCAAATCATATTGGTTTGTTGTCAAAGGTCAAAATGCTATTTTTTAACAGCCTGAAAAGTGTAAAAGCTGATAAAAGCTATGGTTGTTCAATACATCTAGCCAAGTCACACAAGTAGGTTGGCATTATACATGGCCATTCATGGTGACCCATCACCTCCGCCCGCGACGGCTAGAGGACAAGCCATAGCGGAATGTTTATGAGGGATCAGATACAAAAAGGGGGAAGCATAACGTATTTATGGTCTCACTAAAATATCTCTTTATCCACGTAATTTGACCCAATCGATATTTGAAACATAGCTGCGTCGGTAGCGCAGCTCTGCTTTGCCTCGACACCCCTCTCTCTGCCTTGACCCCCCTTCCTTCTTGCTGAGTATTATTCAGCTGCAACTAGGCTCGCTGGTACATTACTCATTCTCCCTTGGTCCTACTGACTACACCAAACAAATTATAATTACAGAATATTATTTTTCCAGACATAACATGCCATAAAATAAGTCTTCTCAAGAAAGCTCCGTCAGAATAAAATGTATTAGCCTATTGCTCGAACTCTTTAAAATAAAAAGTAGTGGTGCAATCATTGCAACTATGTTCTTTAAAAAATTATCGAGATTTCCGCGGGAACAATATGTTTTGTCAGGGAATTATTATATCGGTGGACAAACTGATTTGATTGTGCTCAAAATTGTTGCAAACTCATCACCCAGCTGACATTGAGCTGCACGATGAATGAAGCTCAACTGTCTGAATCAAAACTTTCCAGTTAACTTGCTAGTTACCTAAATATTATCTCATTTCGTTCAGTTTGAGGCTAAATTACATCACCGTCCTCATCCTCTTCTTTTTAACTGGAACCGCAGGTTAGTTTGGTTCATCAGATACTATGACGTTGTCGTGGCTAATATACCCCACCCCAACTGGCTGCTGGACTGGACATTCATTCCGCATGGTGGCTATCTAGCTAATGGATATCATAATTATTAGAGTCAAACAAGGTAGTTAGCTAGCAGACGTGACCTAACTCAGCTAGGTAGCTAACTCATTGACGTTGAAAACGTGGCTATCCCAATTCAGCTAGGCAACGTTAACTGTACTAGCTAGCTAGCTTTCTTAAATCAATCCAAGCAATTGCCTCGCTAACATTACTTAACTAAAGCTCAGACGGCACAGTTGAATACAATCAACCAAGCAGGAATGTCGCTAAATGTGTGTACAATATTAGTAAAGATAAAAAACAAAACCTACCTTACAGATCAAAGTAAAAAATATCCCTGACTGCTGAATTCTCTCAAATAGGACTGCCGACGTTTAACGAACTGAATCCACCACGCTGAAGCCGCTGACAACTCGCCTGTGCTCTCTTTTCCACTGTCACTGCTGCACCGGTTACAACGCCCTCCCCCTATTGCCATTCCCCGCCTCAGCTATGGCTTGGCCAGGCATTTTTGGACTAGAGCCCCCACAGTGGTGTCATAATACCCATAAAACCTAGCGGTCAAACAGGGAATATAAAAAGGAAATCCAATTATATTTTCTATATTATAATAATAATAATAATAATAATAATAATAATAAACAACATACTGTACATTGTTTCAATGTGATAAATGTGAACGCCTTGAAAATCAGAAACTTGAAGAGCAAAAACCATTGACATAATTCCCCCTCTAACTTTTTTCTTTTAATGGCAGATGTGTAAAATTTGAAGGCATGGGAGTGGTTGCTGCACTGTCCCTTATAAAATGTCACTGTGCCTATGCAAATGTCATCCAGACTCAAAAGGGAAAGAGGTCAGTGTACTGTTGTGTTTCTATAACTGCTACCTCTGCAGCTGTTGACAAATGTTGAGGTATTTTAGCTATTAGATTTAATTGATCATGAATTGAAGATCGAAATTGGGTAGAGAAAGGGGGGTAAAATACAAAAAATAAAAAAAAATATTAAACTGCTCAAAAAAATTAAGGGAACACTTAAACAACACAATGTAACTCTAAGTCAATCATATTTCTGTGAAATCAAACTGTCCACTTAGGAAGCAACACTGATTGACAATACATTTCACATGCTTCTGTGCAAATGGAATAGACAACAGGTGGAAATTATAGGCAATTAGCAAGACACCCCCAATAAAGCACTGGTTTTGCATGTGGTGACCACAGACTACTTCTCAGTTCCTATGCTTCCTGGCTGATGTTTTGGTCACTTTTGAATGCTGGCGGTGCTTTCACTCTAGTGGTAGCATGAGACGGAGTCTACAACCCACACAAGTGGCTCAGGTAGTGCAGCTCATCCAGGATGGCACATCAATGCGAGCTGTGGCAAGAAGGTTTGCTGTGTCTGTCAGCATAGTGTCCAGAGCATGGAGGCGCTACCAGGAGACAGGCCAGTACATCAGGAGACGTGGAGGAGGCCGTAGGAGGGCAACAACCCAGCAGCAGGACTGCTACCTCCGCCTTTGTGCAAGGAGGAGCAGGAGGAGCACTGCCAGAGCCCTGCAAAATGACCTCCAGCAGGCCACAAATGTGCATGTGTCTGCTCAAACGGTCAGAAACAGACTCCATGAGGGTGGTATGAGGGCCCGACGTCCACAGGTGGGGGTTGTGCTTACAGCCCAACACCGTGCAGGATGTTTGGCATTTGCCAGAGAACACCAAGATTGGCAAATTCGCCACTGGCGCCCTGTGCTCTTCACAGATGAAAGCAGGTTCACACTGAGCACGTGACAGACGTGACAGAGTCTGGAGACGCCGTGGAGAACGTTCTGCTGCCTGCAACATCCTCCAGCATGACCGGTTTGGCGGTGGGTCAGTCATGGTGTGGGGTGGCATTTCTTTGGGGGGCCGCACAGCCCTCCATGTGCTTGCCAGAGGTAGCCTGACTGCCATTAGGTACCGAGATGAGATCCTCAGACCCCTTGTGAGACCATATGCTGGTGCGGTTGGACCTGGGTTCCTCCTAATGCAAGACAATGCTAGACCTCATGTGGCTGGAGTGTGTCAGCAGTTCCTGCAAGAGGAAGGCATTGATGCTATGGACTGTCCCGCCCGTTCCCCAGACCTGAATCCAATTGAGCACATCTGGGACATCATGTCTCGCTCCATCCACCAATGCCACGTTGCACCACAGACTGTCCAGGAGTTGGCGGATGCTTTAGTCCAGGTCTGGGAGGAGATCCCTCAGGAGACCATCTGCCACCTCATCAGGAGCATTCCCAGGCGTTGTAGGGAGGTCATACAGGCACGTGGAGGCCACACACACTACTGAGCCTCATTTTGACTTGTTTTAAGGACATTACATCAAAGTTGGATCAGCCTGTAGTGTGGTTTTCCACTTTAATTTTGAGGGTGACTCCAAATCCAGACCTCCATGGGTTGATAAATTTGATTTCCATTGATAATTTTTGTGTGATTTTGTTGTCAGCACATTCAACTATGTAAAGAAAAAAGTATTTAATACGATTATATAATTCATTCAGATCTAGGATGTGTTATTTTAGTGTTCCCTTTATTTTTTTGAGCAGTATATATATATATATATATATAAATCTCCTCCGGACTTTCTTTATTCTAGTTACCACAAGATGGCATCATTTTACAACCACACATAGTGGAATAAGCCACATTCTACAACTATTACAAATAACAGCTTTACCCTATCAGCACACCAAAATGTTTCCCCGAGCCTCGTTGCTTAGGCCCACTAGATGAAGGTAAATCTGAGGGGATTGGGATACATCGCATAACTAAGTAAGATATATTTTTTTATATATTACACACACACACACACACACACACACACACACACATATATATACAGTGAGGGAAAAACGTTTTTGATCCCCTGCTGATTTTGTACGTTTGCCCACTGACAAATAAATTATTAGTCAGTAATTTTAATGGTAGGTTTATTTGAACAGTGAGAGACAGAATAACAAAAAAAATCCAGAAAAATGCATGTCAAAAATGTTATAAATTGAATTGCATTTTAATGGAGGGAAATAAGTATTTGACCCCCTCTCAATCAGAAAGATTTCTGGCTCCCAGGTGTCTTTTATACAGGTAACGAGCTGAGATTAGGAGCACACTCTTAAAGGGAGTGCTCCTAATCTCAGCTTGTTACCTATATAAAAGACACCTGTCCACAGAAGCAATCAATCAGATTCCAAACTCTCCACCATGGCCAAGACCAAAGAGCTCTCCAAGGATGTCAGGGACAAGATTGTAGACCTACACAAGGCTGGAATGGGCTACAAGACCATCGCCAAGCAGCTTGGTGAGAAGGTGACAACAGTTGGTGCGATTATTCGCAAATGGAAGAAACACAAAATAACTATCAATCTCCCTTGGCCTGGGGCTCCATGCAAGATCTCACCTCGTGGAGTTGCAATGATCATGAGAACGGTGAGGAATCAGCCCAGAACTACACGGGAGGATCTTGTCAATGATCTCAAGGCAGCTGGGACCATAGTCACCAAGAAAACAATTGGTAACACACTACACCGTGAAGGACTGAAATCCTGCAGTGCCCGCAAGGTCCCCCTGCTCAAGAAAGCACATATACAGGGCCGTCTGAAGTTTGCCAATGAACATCTGAATGATTCAGAGGAGAACTGGGTGAAAGTGTTGTGGTCAGATGAGACCAAAATCGAGCTCTTTGGCATCAACTCGCCGTGTTTGGAGGAGGAGGAATGCTGCCTATGACCCCAAGAACACCATCCCCACCGTCAAACATGGAGGTGGAAACATTATGCTTTGGGGGTGTTTTTCTGCTAAGGGGACAGGACAACTTCCCTGCATCAAAGGGATGATGGACGGGGCCATGCATTGTCAAATCTTGGGTGAGAACCTCCTTCCTTGAAATTAGGTCGTGGATGGGTATTCCAGCAAGACAATGACCCAAAACACACGGCCAAGGCAACAAAGGAGTGGCTCAAGAAGAAGCACATTAAGGTCCTGGATTGGCTTAGCCAGTCTCCAGACCTTAATCCCATAGAAAATCTGTGGAGGGAGCTGAAGGTTCGAGTTGCCAAACGTCAGCCTCAAAACCTTAATGACTTGGAGAAGATCTGCAAAGAGGAGTGGAACAAAATTCCTCCTGAGATGTGTGCAAACCTGGTGGCCAACTACAAGAAACATCTGACCTCTGTGATTGCCAACAAGGGTTTTGCCACCAAGTACTAAGTCATGTTTTGCAGAGGGGTCAAATACTTATTTCCCTTATTAAAATGCAAATCAATTTATAAAATTTTTGTCATGCGTTTTTCTGGATTTTTTTGTTGTCATTCTGTCTCTCACTGTTCAAATAAACCTACCATTAAAATTATATACTGATCATGTCTTTGTCAGTGGGCAAACGTACAAAAATCAGCAGGGGATCAAATACTTTTTCCCCCTCACTGTGTGTATGTATGTATGTATATATATACACACACACACACACACACACACACATATACACACAATACCAGTCAAAAGTTTGGACACCTACTCATTCAAGGGTTTTTCTTTATTTTTACATTGTAGAATAAGTGAAGACATCAGAACTATGAAATAACACATATGGAATCATGTAGTAACCAAAAAAGTGTTAAACAAATCAAAATATACACTGCTCAAAAAAATAAAGGGAACACTTAAACAACACAATGTAACTCCAAGTCAATCACACTTCTGTGAAATCAAACTGTCCACTTAGGAAGCAACACTAATTGACAATAAATTTCACATGCTGTTGTGCAAATGGAATAGACAACAGGTGGAAATTATAGGCAATTAGCAAGACACCCCCCAATAAAGGACTGGTTTAGCAGGTGGTGACCACAGACCACTTCTCAGTTCCTATGCTTCCTGGCTGATGTTTTGGTCACTTTTGAATGCTGTCAGTGCTTTCACTCTAGTGGTAGCACGAGACGGAGTCTACAACCCACACAAGTGGCTCAGGTAGTGCAGCTCATCCAGGATGGCACATCAATGCGAGCTGTGGCAAGAAGGTTTGCTGTGTCTGTCAGCGTAGTGTCCAGAGCATGGAGGCACTACCAGGACAGGCCAGTACATCAGGAGACGTGGAGGAGGCCGTAGGAGGGCAACAACCCAGCAGCAGGACTGCTACCTCCGCCTTTGTGCAAGGAGGAGCAGGAGGAGCACTGTCAGAGCCCTGCAAAATGACCTCCAGCAGGCCACAAATGTGCATGTGTCTGCTCAAACGGTCAGAAACAGACTCCATGAGGGTGGTATGAGGGCCCGACATCCACAGGTGGGGGTTGTGCTTACAGCCCAACACCGTGCAGGACGTTTGGCATTTGCCAGAGAACACCAAGATTGGCAAATTTTCCACTGGCGCCCTGTGCTCTTCACAGATGAAAGCAGGTTCACACTGAGCACGTGACAGAGTCTGGAGACGCCGTGGAGAACGTTCTGCTGCCTGCAACATCCTCCAGCATGACCGGTTTGGCGGTGGGTCAGTCATGGTGTGAGGTGGCATTTCTTTGGGGGGGGGCCGCACAGCCCTCCATATGCTCGCCAGCGGTAGCCTGACTGCCATTAGGTACCGAGATGAGATCCTCAGACCCCTTGTGAGACCATATGCTGGTGCGGTTGGCCCTGGGTTCCTCCTAATGCAAGACAATGCTAGACCTCATGTGGCTGGAGTGTGTCAGCAGTTCCTGCAAGAGGAAGGTATTGATGCTATGGACTGGCCCGCCCGTTCCCCAGACCTGAATCCAATTGAGCACATCTGGGACATCATGTCTCGCTCCATCCACCAACGCCACGTTGCACCACAGACTGTCCAGGAGTTGGCGGATGCTTTAGTCCAGGTCTGGGAGGAGATCCCTCAGGAGACCATCCGCCACCTCATCAGGAGCATGCCCAGGCGTTGTAGGGAGGCCACACACACTACTGAGCCTCATTTTGACTTGTTTTAAGGACATTACATCAAAGTTGGATCAGCCTGTAGTGTGGTTTTCCACTTTAATTTTGAGGGTGACTCCAAATCCAGACCTCCATGGGTTGATAAATTTGATTTCCATTGATAATATTTTGTGTGATTTTGTTGTCAGCACATTCAACTATGTAAAGAAAAAAGTATTTAATAAAATTATTTCATTCATTCAGATCTAGGATGTGTTATTTTAGTGTTTTGAGCAGTGTATTTTACATTTGAGATTCTTCAAATAGCCACCCTTTGCCTTGACAGCTTTGCACACTCTTGGCATTTTCTCAACCAGCTTCACCTGGAATTCTTTTCCAACATCTTGAAGGAGTTCCCACATATGCTGAGCACTTGTTGGCTGCTTTTCCTTCACTCTGCGGTCCAACTTATCCCAAACCATCTCAATTGAGTTGAGGTCGGGGGATTGTGGAGGCCAGGTCATCTGATGCAGCACTCCATCACTCTCCTTCTTGGTAAAATAGCCCTGACACAGCCTGGAGGTGTGTTGGGTCATTGTCCTGTTGAAAAACAAATGATAGTCCCACTAAGCCCAAACCAGATGGGATGGCGTATCACTGTGGTAGCCATGCTGGTTAAGTGTGCCTTCAATTCTAAATAAATCACTGACAGTGTCACCAGCAAAGCATCCCACACCATAACACCTCCTCCTCCATGCTTTACGGTGGGAACTACACATCCGGAGATAATCCGTTCACCAACACGGTGGTCCTCTGTAGCTCAGCTGGTAGAGCACGGCGCTTGTAACGCCAAGGTAGTGGGTTCGATCCCCGGGACCACCCATACACAAAAATGTATGCACGCATGACTGTAAGTCGCTTTGGATAAAAGCGTCTGCTAAATGGCATATTATTATTATTATTATTATCTCACAAAGACACAGCAGTTTGAACCAAAAATCTCAAATTTGGACTCCAGACCACAGGACAGATTTCCACCGGTCTAATGTCCATTGCTCGTGTTTCTTGGTCCAAGCAGGTCTCTTCTTATTATTGGTGTCCTTTAGTAGTGGTTTCTTTGCAGCAATTCGACCACGAAGGCCCGATTCACACAGTCCTCTCTGAACAGTTAATGTTGAGATGTGTCTGTGACTTGAACTCTGTGAAGCATTTATTTGGGCTGCAATTTCTGAGGCTGGTAACTCTAAATGAACTTATCCTCTGCAGTAGAGGTAACTCTGGGTCTTCCATTCCTGTGACGGTCCTCATGAGAGCCAGTTTCATCATAGCGCTTGAGGGTTTTTGCAACTGCACTTGAAGAAACCCCCCTATCTTGTCACAACACAACTGATTGGCTCAAACGCATTAAGGAAAGAAATTCCACAAATTAACTTTTAAGAAGGCACACCTGTTAATTGAAATGCATTCCAGGTGACTACCTCATGAAGCTGGTTGAGAGAATGCCAAGAGTGTGCAAAGCTGTCATCAAGGCAAAGGGTGGCTATTTGAAGAATCTCAAATTTAAAATATTTTGATTTGTTTAACCCTTTTTTGGTTACTACATGATTCCATATGTGTTATTTCATAGTTTGGATGTCTTCACTATTGTTCTACAATGTAAAAAATAGTAAAAATAAAGAAAAACCCTTGAATGAGTAGGTGTGTCCAAACTTTTGACTGGTAGTATATATTTATATTTTGGACTACTTTCAGCATAGAAATCTTTCAAATATATATTTCCAATGGTATAAAGTACTTAAGTAGTACTTTAAAGTATTGTGACTTAAGTCATTTTTGTACTTTACTATTCATATTTTTGGCAACTTTTTACTCCTCTACATTCCTAAAGAAAATAATGTACTTTTTATACTCCATGCATTTTCCCTGACATCCAAAAGTACACATTACATTTTCATTGCTTAGCAGGACAGGAAAATTGTCAAATTCACACACTTATCAAGAGAACATCCCTGGTCATCCCTACTGCCTCTGATCTGGCATACTCACTAAACACAAATGCTTTGTTTGTAAATTGTCTGAGTGTTGGAGTGTGCCCCTGGTTATCCGTAAATTAAAATAACAAGAAAATCGTGCTCTGGTTTTCATAATATAAGGAATGTGAATTGATTTATACTTTTGATACTTAAGTATATTTAAAACCAAATACTTTTGTAGTAGTAGTATTTTACTGGGTGACTTTCACTTGAGTCATTTTCTATTAAAAGGCATCTTTACTTTTACTCAAGTATGACAGTTGGGTACTTTTTCCACCACTGTACATTTCTGATTCATGCACATGGTGCCCTGGTATCTTTATTCATCCCCACTTACAGTAGGCTGTCATATAATGCACATTTCAGATGATAACTTGTAAAGCTCCTACCTTTTCTCACAGATGGTTTCCTCTCTAGTGCCTTCTCTGGGGATTTCTTGGGGAAGTCAAAAGCCGCCAACATTTGAGCCACCTTCACAGACTGGGCTTGCTCCGAAACCCAATCAGGCTTTGCTTCCAATGGCTTTGTCAAATCCGGATGCTTCAGCTTTTCTTGTAGTAGAATGTTCTCCTTTATGAGTTCAGAAACAGGCCTCGATTTAAGAGTATCCTGGTGTTTGTCACTCTCGGAGGCAGTTTCGTCCTTGTCCTGGGTAGACTTTTCATCACGGTGTACTGCAGTGGTGCTCTCTGTGACTTGCTGTGACACAGGTTCTGTTTTTAAAGTCTCATTTTGAGACTGAAGCTTCTCATCTTTGTTCTGATTATCCATACTCTCTTGGCTTTCTTCTGATCGAGCCATCCCAGTTCCTACCGAGGCCAGGGTAGCCTCTATCACTACAACTGGGATGTCTGTTATTTGAGGAGGGTCCTTCATGGTCTTCGCCTCCTCCAGAGAATCATCATGCAAGGCCTCTGAGGTGCATAGGCTAGGTGTTGTCTTCCCCACAGTGGTATTTTCTGGTTGTGGTGGAGGAATCTCAGTGACAGTGATAGTGCTGGGTGATTCATCTATGTTGTGCAAAGGCAGGGGCTCTGTGGTTTGATCATCCTCTTTGTTGCAGGACATAGACTCCATAGACTCAGTGATGACCTCAGACACTGAGGAAGATGCAGGTTTTTCTGGGATGACAATGACATCACTCCTAGAGGATGGCCTGCCCTCAACAGGTAGACTCTGTGAGCGCTCTGGTGACTGGGTTTCAGCTGGGAGTGTATTTCCCATCGTCTTCCCCTCGTTTTGGGGTGAGGCAACTGTTGTTGCTGAGTCCTGCTCTGAACCTTTACAGTCAGCCTCATCCATTGGTGAGGATGTCCTCGCTTCTCTCTCTGTGACAGATCCAGTCACTAGAGGTGAAGCTGGTAGACAGATTATATCTGTGGAGTCCTGAGCAGTTTTTCCTGCTTGCTCACTCTTTGTCAGACTTTGTGGATGATCCTCCTCATGGCAGGGCTTAGTGTTAACTTCCACTCTAGGGGGTCTCTCTGTTGTACATACAGAGGATGATGACATTATGGTTTCCTCCTCAATATCGCACTGTAATCCAGGGATATTTTTATCTGATGGAGCTGTCTTTGCAATATCAGCGGATGATTTTGATGTTTTCATTACGGCAGGTTTTGGTTTAGTTTCCTTCACGGCTGATATTGGTGTTGGTATGGCCCCTGTCGCAACACCCTGTGGATGAGGCTTTGTCTCAGCGGTTTTCAGCTGGTCATGATCATCAGACTGGTCCCTTGACACCACCTTTCTAACTTTGGAGAGATCTGGAGACGCCTCACTTTTGTTTCTTTTCAGTAGCTTCTCCAAAATAGAGCTTGGCCCTACTGTAGGCACAATGGGCAAGTCTTCTTCGTCCCCTTGAATGGGAGGGTCAGTTGTAGGGGATCCTGTCCCTTCCAGCTCACTTTGTTTGTGATTGTCATTCCGGCCAGGCTTGATGTCACACCTTGCTGCCTCTGACACTTTATTCTCTTTCTCAATGTCACCTTTGTTTTCATCTTCATGTGGCTTTACCTGTCCCACTGTTGGATGGTCATGGTTCAAGTTCCCACCCACAACTGACAGACACATTTCCCCTTTGGTCTTTTTCAATGATGATTGACGTTTAGTCTTATAGGGACCTTTTAGTTCTCTCAAACCGCCTACAGCTCCATCAGTGCACTTGGTGTCTTCATCTTCAACTGCCTCTGAGGTTCCATTTTTCATTTTCATTTCCTGGTCTTCCTGAACAGGCAACTTCTTTCTTCCTCGCTCTTGAGTGACGTCATCAGTAGTTCCCATATTAGTCCCACCCTTGCCAACTTTTACAGAACCCTCCTTCTTGTATTCCGTGGTGGCCTCACCCATTGAAACAGTGCCATCAGTTTTATCCACAGCTGGATTGTATGTCTCCCCAGTAACTTCCTCTAAAGCAGAGCAGAGGTTTTCTTCTTGTTTTTTCTGGTGTGAAGCTGTTCTCTCATCTCGACGGTACATATTGGCAGTTTTACCCTCCTTCTCGCTCAGGTTTTGGGTGGATTGTCTGGGTATTCTGGCCTTCTCCTCACTCTGTGTGTGACTCTCTGGGCTCTGGCTATTGTCCGGATCCTGTGGAGTCAGTACAGCAGTCCTGCCTCCCTCCTCTCCTCCAGCCCCTTCCTCCCTCAACCCCCCCTCCATGGAAGGACTCACCCTTTTCTGAGTGCTTAGGTTTTTCTCTGCCGAATGGGTTGTTGGCTCCCCGCCCGGGCCTTCATACAGACTCTCAGCGGCTGCTTTCCCTGGATCCTCCCTGGCGTTACCGGCCTCCTCACAGGGGGTTCCTCCCTCCATGGCGCCGCCCGTGTCCCCACCTGCATCCCCCAGGTCGGGGCAGGGCCCACTCTCCTCCGTTCCTCCACTGCTGGCCTGTTCATCCCCCTCCACTTTATCTTGATTCTGCCCCATGCTAGTCTGTGGAGAAAGACAAGCCGTTACCATCCTCACTCTTAAGTAGCAGTCTGCAACTGTCTTTGGCATGCCAGTCCAGCAGCGTTTATCTAACTGTAGACACTGTGCCCTGCTCTCCCACATCCAGTCTCTCCATCTCTTTCTTTCACAGCGGAGTGTATGATTAAATACATGTCCCACTGAGAACTGGCAGAGGTGGAAACATCAGCTGGAAACATGAGGTAGAGACAGGAAAATGAGCAGTGTAATCAGATATCAGGCACAAAGCCAGATTCATTTATTGTGAAATAGCTCAAATCTGATAAGGTGTAGACACAAGTGTAGACATTATATACCACTATGACATTATGGGAGCTAAAGGAGAGCAGAAAGTCACACTAAACAGAAGCCATTTACATGGTCTGCTCTGGCTAAATGTCTTATGACCACATTCACTCTAGACCACATTGATTGTTCATGTTCTTGCAATGTTAACCCGTATTGGGTCAACTTAAGAAAAATACATTGGAGTCACAAGATTGAACTGAAACCTCCCTCATTTTCCCTCTGGGATGATCATGTCAGCAGTCAGCATGTAGGACCTTAGCCAGGATTGTCAAATTCTGATGTATGTAAATGTGGAGGTAGGACATTAGTGAATGAAACAGCAGCCTAACAAAGCAATTAGATAATCCTGAATTAACATTTAATAGTATGGTGGACAGAATGCAGGACATAGCCCTTTGATTCCAGGTTCTTAGATGGTCAGAGGGAAACCTGATTTGACTGCAGATGAGGCACATAAGGCGATTCAATCTCTAAAGCCACACTGAAAAAATTTCCTCTCTCACTCTTTGGGAGTTTATGAAGTTTTTGATAAAGTTGCTGGAGACTATGGTCTGCCTTTTCTTAACAAAATGGCTTTCCCAAGAATGGATTAAGTTATTTTTGTTCGATTGTGGCAAGTCAACCCATCACCGGATATTTGCTCTCACTAATAGTAATTGACCTACTCTATAAATGAACGCCAGAAATCCAATACTGTATTTCACATATTTTAAAGCAGGATTTTCATACAATAACCTACTGCTTATACATTTTGCTTTTCCCTTTGTTATTCCAGTATTCCATCCATTGCTACTTAGCAGGCTGTTGTAGGGGAATTATCAATCTTAAAAGTATATCTGGTGTTTGTTTCTTGTGTGTTTAGCTATGTTTTTAGTTGCTTGCGCATGACTACGTCCAAGAGCTACCCATAAGTGATCTAGGCCTTCACTCCTGTTGCTAGAGTATGTCAGTTTGTCCGCCATGTTATAGAGCTAATTTTCCTCACACTGAACTGCAGTGGTAAGCAGAGAAAATAATGAAGCACAATGGACAGAGCTCTAGAACAAGAGTCTGTTTCCTGTCAATGCCCCTTTCTCTTCTCTCCCTGTCTATCACTGGTGTGGCTGCTGCTTCCTTATCATATGACTGCTGAACATTTACCAGACAGACAGAGACATGACTGGGTGGGAACATCTTATCTAACAGTCACTCGCTGTGTAGAAATACAAACATGTTGAAAAAACATTGAATTCTCTGTGCTTGTATGCATGCAATTTGAAATGAAAATGTGTGAAATTACAATATATCAAAATGTTGAAATACATGTTTACATTACATGGTATATACATTATATATCACTCAGCTCTAATTCCAGTATTGTAGCTGAAATGAAGATAAGAAGTGTAGCCTACCATTATTTTTCCTCTAGAGAGAGAGAGACAGGTGAGGTTCCAGACTTGGTTGTGTCTACATCTTTGGCACTGTACATCAAACTCACTATGGAGTCACAGCTAAACTGAACTCCTGTAGACTGTATAAAATAATTCCTGTATGAATTTTTTCCCCCTTACCATTCCACACCAGTCATGTGAACACTGTACTACAAAGGCTCACCCTAAAATCTCCCTCAACTCAGACTCCTGAGAGTCCTGCAGGCCCCATCAGCACCATGAGGAGGACCCCCTGCCTCAAGGCAACCCATCCCTGGCTACAACTACCCCATTGTCCTGCACCCTTCTGCCGTAACACCCAAGGCAGATCACTTGATCGCCTTGTGCTCTGCTGCTCCAATACACCCTGAGTAAAGGGAACTCAAACCAACATCAAGCCAGGAAGCACATGCAAAAAATATATTCTAGTCTTACAGTAGCATCCTGAATAAAGGCAGCTTACAGTAGGCTACCCATTCCCAGCACTCTGGTAAGCTGACTGGAGCAACCTGGATTCAGGAGTAGATGTAACACAGTAAAATGTAAAACCATGACACTCCAATTAGTATGTTATGTTACGTTTCGTTTGGTATGTATTCATTTGTGGATGTCCATCATCCATTTCATATGATATGTTACAAATTGCAATTCGTAAATATGTTAAAAAAACAAACAAAAAAAACACATTTGTTGTGGCTAACATTAGCTAGGTGGCTAACGTTAGCTAGGCTAGGGGTTAAGGTTAGGAGTTAGGTTAAAGGGTTAAGGTTAGGGTAAGCTAACATGCTAAGTAGCAAGTAGTTGCAAAGTTGCTAATTAGATAAATTGCTAATGTTGTCCGTGATCAGATTCGAACACGCAACCTTTGGGTTGCTAGACATCCTCGTTATACGCCCACCCATCAACCCCGACCAATGACACTACTTTTCGTTTTTGCCTTAAGTAAACTTCTGTCTTATGTAACCATACCAAATGTAACATATCATACTAATTTCAGTGTCCCGGATTTACATTTACTATGTTACGTCTAGTCTATGAGACCAGTCTGACTGGAGAGGCAGCCAGGATTAGGCCTTGCTCCTTACAGTCACTACAGTGAGGTGTTGAATATAGTTTTGATCTGTCCTGTGTGTGTTTGTATAAGAGCGAGATGGACACTCACCAGTTAGTTGTCTCCCAGCCGATTTCTCTCCCAGGACTGACAGCGCACTCTTTGTTGGTTATGTTGAGTCCTCCCTTAACTGCACTAGCAAGGGAGGCTTATATTCCAGCCTTGTGATGTCACAGCACATTTGCCTAATACAATAAGTGTCTCGTCAAGGTTTATCAATTAAGGCCAAGCTCCCAGTTTCTCATTTCCATACTGTGGTGAGATACACAACACACTGAGACCTGTAAAATCTGTAAATCCACCATGCAAAGCCTTACTCCTCATCAACTCATTCAAGATGTGTTTATGTTGAGTTCTAGAGCACCTTTCACCCCAATTCTGGACATATTGAGCTGTTCCTAACTAGAGGTCTGATATCCCCTTATCATGGTCAGGTATAGTGCATCCACAATGAATCTCGGATAAGTTGTAACAAAGCATAGGCCTACACAAAAAGAAACAAAAATAGCTTGCTAACGAAGAGCAATGTCTCAAACAATAATTTTGGTAGGACTGTCTGGGAGTGGTCTGAGTGGGTAGGGGAAAACTGACAACTAGCTGTTATTGGCAGAGAGGTTTGGAACTCTCTTTCTTATTGGTGTTAACTAATTTACCACCTGGTGATATCACCAGGCAGGCCAAAACTCCATCCCACCAAAACAGGCAGACATTTCAAACAGATCTTACACTAAAAGGGCATTATCAGCATTTTCACCATATTATTCCAACCTCATAGTGTGGAAATGTATATAAAAACACAGGATAATCACATTTTTGACTGCACTGGGCCTGTAAAGATCTTCACTTGTAGTGATATTCAATAGGGCACAGACAGAAGGCTTTAATTGTGAACTCATGCTGAGATGATTTCTCAGAACAGCATGAGAGGTCTAGCTCAGCAGACGGATCCTGACACCATGAGCTATAGAACTCCTTAACCTATACAGAGTGTTAAGATGAGGACTTCCTTACCCAATTGTGTTTACATACTCCTACTATGACCTGCCGCATATGAATACACGCCAGAAAACTGTTTTAAAGAGGGAGAGGGTGAAAGAATGTGCGTGTGTGTGAGAGCGTCAGGGTGAGTTCCTCTCCTCTGTGAGTATATGGCTGCAGTAATGGCAACCCAAGGCCCCTGACTAACCAGGAGAGAGGCAAGAGAGCTGAACAATAGCTGAGAAATGTCTCTGTTTTCCCCCCGGTCTCCATAGTAACTTCCAAAACAGGATACTTACTCAGATAATAAAACAAAGGGGGAGGTATGGCAGCCAAGAATTCACCAGCAACATATGCTGCAGGAGCAGGGGAATAAGGCCCAGCCGACAGCCAGCTAGCATTGAGTCTGAGGGCCAGTGCTGTGCAGAGTTCCCCAAAACACGCCACTAGCAACCGGTGCCTGTTTGTGTTTGAAGAGTGTGATATGACACTCTAGGGAGTTTGCGTCATTGCATTATAACGCCAACTCCTCATCAACACAACCCACCCCCCACCATTCTGAAATCTGTGAGCATGGCAGTCGGCCCAAATGCAAAGGGAGTCAAAGGGAGACTGCTAACCTGTTTGCTGACCAAGGATGACATTTATCACCTTTTACGGCCTCCCATCAAAATCACCACAGAACATTGTCATGGAGCTCAAATGAAATTAAACTGTTACAGTTACCTGTAGATCTGACCTCATTTATGTTTTAAGGCAGTGTAAAAAAAACAAAAATAAACATCGCAAAATATAACAAAGTCTGTTGTTTTCGGTGAACTATACTGAACAAACATATAAACGCAACATGTAAAGTGTTGGTCCTATGTTTCATGAGCTGAAATAAAAGATCCCAGAAATGTTCCATAAGCACAAAAAGCTTATTTCCCTCAAATTTTGTGCACAAATTTGTTTACATCCATGTTAGTGAACATTTCTCCTTTGCCAAGATAATCCATCCATCTGACAGGTGTGGCATATCAAGGAGCTGATTAAACAGCATGATCATCACACAGGTGTATTTTGAGCTGGAGACAATAAAAGGCCACTCAATAATGTTCAGTTTTGTCACACAACATAATGCCACAGATGTCTCAAGTTTTGAGGGAGCGTGCAATTGGCATGCTGACTACAGGAATGTCCACCAGAGCTGTTGCCAGAGAATGGAATGTTAATTTCTCTACCATAAGCCGCCTCCAACGTTGTTTTAGAGAATTTGGCAGTACGTCCAACTGGCCTCACAACCACGTGTAACCACGCCAGCCTAGGACATCCACATCCGGCTTCTTCACCTGCGGGATCGTCTGAGACCAGCCACCCGGACAACTGATAAAACTGAGGAGTATTTCTGTCTATAATAAAGCCATTTTGTGGGGAAAAATTAATTCTGATTGGCTGGGCCCACCCATTGGCTCCCCAGTGGGTGGGCCTGGTGCCCAAGTTGGTGGGCCTATGCCCTCCCAGGCCCACCCATGACTGCGCCCCTGCCCAGTCATGTGAAATCCATAGATCCAAGATTGATTTCCTTATATGAACTGTAACTCAGTAAAATCTTGTAAATTGTTGCATGTTGCGTTTATATTTTTGTTCAGTATATATAGAACCTAAAAAGCTTTGATACTTGTTTACCTCACCCTGTTATGGCATTTTTAGTCCTACTGACATAGCCTCAGGAGAAGCATGTTGTATTAACAAAGGCTTTCACATAACAGTGCAGCAATGCAATAATGACTCCACTCCCCTCCTCCCCACACACATGCCATTTTATGAAGAACGGTCCATCATTAAACACGCACACTACCATACAGGCCAGGAGGAACCAGAGCCGGCAGCAAAAGTGCTTCATTGATGTCATGCAAACTGGGACTGTCAGCCAAGCGCTACATAATCTGGCTGTTATAACGCCACTCTTCTGCCAAGGTATACAGATGGGGGCATTATGATGCAATTTCATTTCAGGATGCGGGCCACTACAGTCAATCGTGCAGAGTCTTGACCCAAGCACTTAGCAATATTTAGCAACGTCAACCCCTCCCCTCTATGAAATATTTCATCACTCAGAGTGGGTCTATAGTAATCAGACAGTCTTCTGTCACTGGGAGAGGATTTATTACCACATCTCTCTTTGTGACTTCATGTTCAATGTCAGGAGAAATTAAATATATTTTAAGGCAGGGATTGTGATACCACATGCTTCCTCTCCCTGCGGTGTAACTGTTTGTCTGTGAATTAGCAGATCAAAGGCTATGTTTTTGGATCTAATTTGTCTCAAACAGTAGTAGTTTGGAGTTATGACATTTTCAAAAGCCACATTTTTCATTTTTGAAGAAAAATGTAATACTGTGATAGCATGAAAAAACATTTATTTTCATAAACACGTACAGTACATTATTTTAACAAACGTAAAAAAAAAGTGCAATATGCATTCAAACTACAGCAAAATTACAGTACAAAAAAATTACTGCATACTTCAATATAAAAAAAGAAAATGGTAACAAAAAACTGGAGCAACCTATCACTGTGATCTTTGCCAAATTGGTTTGACTTTAAGCCAATGAGAAGCTTCATAAACCATTAGTGATATGAACACTCATCTATCGATATGACACAATGCGGATGATCCCACTGTATCACTCTTCTGTTTCTCCCAAAAGTGCAATACATAAGATGTAACAGAGATCACAGACACACATAAATAAAATACATTCTGATTCTCATTTTGTATCTTTAACAGCTTCAATGGTGTCTCTATTTAGTGACAACACCCATAGATAGAACTTTGGTCTTCTCCCACATTTAAAGGGCACAAACAAGTTTGGAATCAAGATCCATCTTGGCAACCCTGATGGACATGTGAATGTGATAAGGAAGAGAAGAGGAGATTCCGTTTTTTTCCCTCTTCAAATCAAAGAATGTACCAGAAGTTTTAAAAAAGGAACACCAGGCTTCAGATTCCTGTTTCACCTCTAAGTCTATTACTAGAAAAAGCAACAATGAAAGAACTGAAACTAAATGCAGGGCCATTGTTCTACTAAAGAGGAAGGGAAGTCTTGCCACACAGTGTCCCATCATGTATCTACCATACCTTCCATCCAAACCCTCTGCAATACTGGCAGCTCCACACACACAGTAACCACACAGCTCTATGCCTCTGGTCTCACGGCTAAGGCACTTGTGTGTCCATAAATCAAACCTAAATGGAGGTGGGCTACTGGCTCACACACTCATATAGCACTAAGGACCTCCATCTGCACTGTGTGCAGCATCAGACGCCAAGTGGCAAACACCTAGATGGGGTTTTAAGGGGCACCACACTGAACAACACACCCCACAACAGATGTTGGCATACATTTTAAAAGGGTCCAGATTGCCACGCACATTTTAAACAGTGTGCATATTACATGATGCACACACATTCACACACCATAGGACAGCCCTGCTGTCCAGAGATGTTGGCCTTACACCTGGGAAGCACATCTATCACTCTGCTCTCTAGATCTATTGTACAGCAAGAAGGAAAAACAGCAACTAAACCCTCATCCTGTAATGGAAGCAGCAAGGGTGGAAACTGGGGAGAAACATTACAGAGCCATCTCTACAGTACAGAGGTACTGTATATGTGCACATCAGTGTTTCTGTGTGGCACACCAAATACACACTTTTACACAGTATCTTTTCCTTGATAATGCATCATAAATGTTATCATGGTAGCAGGGTTCTCCCCTGGAATTTTGGCATTTTTTAACACCTGTAACTGCCATTTCCTGCGATCTAGAGCAAAGAAAAATCATATACAGTGGGGGAAAAAAGTATTTAGTCAGCCACCAATTGTGCAAGGTCTCCCACTTAAAAATCGTTGTGTTTGGAGGACAAAGAATGCTGAGTTGCACCCAAAGAACACCATACCTACTGTGAAGCATGGGGGTGGAAACATCATGCTTTGGGGCTGTTTTTCTGCAAAGGGACCAGGACGACTGATCCGTGTAAAGGAAAGAATGAATGGGGCAATGTATCGTGAGATTTTGAGTGAAAACCTCCTTCCATCAGCAAGGGCATTGAAGATGAAACGTGGCTTGGTCTTTCAGCATGACAATGATCCCAAACACACCGCCCGGGCAACGAAGGAGTGGCTTCGTAAGAAGCATTTCAAGGTCCTGGAGTAGCCTAGCCAGTCTCCAGATCTCAACCCCATAGAAAATCTTTGGAGGGAGTTGAAAGTCTGTGTTGCCCAGCGACAGCCCCAAAACATCACTGCTCTAGAGGAGATCTGCATGGAGGAATGGGCCAAAATACCAGCAACAGTGTGTGAAAACCTTGTGAAGACTTACAGAAAACGTTTGACCTGTGTCATTGCCAACAAAGGGTATATAACAAAGTATTGAGAAACTTTTGTTATTGACCAAATACTTATTTTCCACCATAATTTGCAAATACATTCATAAAAAATCCTACAATGTGATTTTCTGGAAAAAAAATTCTCATTTTGTCTGTCATAGTTGACGTGTACCTATGATGAAAATTACAGGCCTCTCTCATCTTTTTAAGTGGGAGAACTTGCACAATTGGTGGCTGACTAAATACTTTTTTCCCCACTGTATGATAACAAATAAAGTACTATGTTTTTAAAATTGTTTTACTTAAAAACTAAATATTACATAGTGGCGCAGCTAGTCCACAAGGTGGCACAGCGCCTCTCTTACATTCTTTGGGGAGAACTGTGGGTAGACAGAGGCAATGTGCCAGCTAATTGAACACTTTGTTTGAAGTCAAGATTTCAGCGGTAAGTGGCTGTTTGGGTTGTGACCAATAGAACCAAAATCTTTTCAAAAAACAAAATAAAACAGGCATCTCTGACACGGCATTTCAATAAAATAGCATATGTACATACATACATACATACATACATACATACATACACAAACACACACAGTATAACTGATTAAAACTGGAAGGTCACTGCTTGCACTAACAGTGTGTGTCTCCGCACAGGAACTGGAGTCATAGGGAAGAACTAAGTCTGTGCTCTCCATATTACCAGACACATACATACAGTACTATACAGCAGTATCTTCTGTAACGTCATCAACTACTGTACATACATATTAACATACAGTACATACTTCATGTGCTCTCATACGTGTGGGAGAAATGCATGTGCAATATGAACCTATTCATGTGTTTAAAGTTTATTTTCACTTCTCATAAATAGTTCACAGTAACCATGTAACCACTCCCATGCACAAACACTGAACTTCTCAAATAATTTGAAAGAAAATATTTGACTGCAACATTTCTGTAAAAAAAACATATGGCAAAGTAGCAAGATGTTGCATAAATAACCTCTATTCTTTTCACTTATAGATGAAGACAAGCTGAGTGGAATGAATTGGGCGACATAGAAGGTGAATAGTTAGTTGGACACTTTCAGGACAGCAGTAGTGATACAGGAAGAGGTAGAGAAAGAAGAATGATGGAAGTGAAATGACACATCATGGCTCTTGTGACCTCATGCATAAGGAATTGTGTGACCCTCAGAGGAAGATCAGAGAAAAACATTCTCTGGAACCTAAAGAAGACTTTGTACAACTCCCAATGCAACTGCTCACAAATTAAATTCTGCAGCGCAACTCAGTTCTCAGATAAAATAAAGGACATGATTACAGACAAGCGTGGATCAAAAAGAAGTTAGAGGGGGAGAATCCTGTGAGTTCCCTGCTCAACTTATAAACCTGACCAAGAGCAGTTTAAAATATAGCCGCAAGCAGCCATGCCGGGGTTCAAGCTATGTCCCCACAGCGCCACCATCAGGACAAATTAAACACGTCGCCCTAGGGCGAGTCACTTCTGTACTCCTTCCTTACCACGCTTGCCAAATATCAGAACTCAAAATCCAACAGATCATGCAATATGCTTTTGATGTACTTTGGACCTTTTCAAATGTTGACTACCGTAAACGTCTTCTTCTCCAGAACCGCTGGACCGATCAGCACCAAATATGGTATTTAGCATCTATAGACACGTCTTCAAATAAGACTCTATCTCAAACAATATAGCCGCTCTAAGCCAAAGCTTGCATGTATTATTTTTCATGTCCAACAGTGCCCCAATGCGGCCAAACAGAACCATACTCTACAGGTTAGCTAGACTCACCGTGTGGTCGATCTGAATGTGCTTGCATACGTTAAGTCCCAACAGTGTTTTGAACATGTTGTTACAATACGAATAACCGTGTCAGATTTATATGCATTTATGTGGCAGGTCACCCCCATTTGAATGTTTATTGGTCCATGTTCTTTGAGATGCTAGCCAGGAAAATATTGTGTTGAGAGACCTTGGTCCACACACGCTATATATCAAGTTTCATCCAGATCGGCTCAGTGGTTCCGGAGGAGATTTAATTTGTGTTTTTCACAAAATTCTAAACGGCGAAAAATCCATCATAGCGGACCTTATGGGATCTTGAGGAAAATGTGTTCCTTGTGAGGAGAGAAACCTATGTACTGAATTTCAGGACTCTTTGTCACATGGGGTGAGGGGCATGACCTTTCAAAATGTGCAATTTCAATCGCTTGATATAGCGCCACCATGAGGCCCTGGCGTGGCATTGCATGAGATGGTGTGGACTATGGGCCTTTACCATCATGCCAAGTTGCACCCTCCTCAGCCTTACCATCACACAGGAATTGACATGTTAATTTTCATTGCGGAAAGAACCGGTATAACAATGACACAGGAATTGACATGTTAATTTTCATTGCGGAAAGAACCGGTATAACAATGAACGCCAACAAATACAATAGGGTTTCTCGCAGCTTCGCTACTTGAACCCCTAATAAGATTAGCGTTCAGTGTAGCCAGTCTCAGAAAGGACCTGTACAACTACACAGGTAAACCCAGGCTTAGACACAGGCTAATCCATGTTGGGAAGGGAGGGCAGAAAGGAACAGCAAGATTTGTTAAGGGAATGGTTTCTCCAGCCCCTTTGGCTGTGTCATCATATCATTCCCACTGTACTCTACTGTTGCTGAATCTCAGGTGAGTGTCCAGGTATGGGGGGCTCAGCAGACAACCCTATTAAGACTATAAACCAGACAACTACGGACTACCCTGCATACAACATACAACCCATAGAGATCATATATAGATACAACATACAGCCCGTAGAGATATAGGATCTCAATGATACAGCATGTGAACCTCTCACCTGACAAGAGCGGGGTCTATAGAACTACTTGAACAAAATTAAAAGCACCACATCACTGTGGTGTCACAGAGGTAGAATGGTCCCAGAAGATTCTTGGAATGATATCTGGACATTTTGACACAGGGACATGTTGGAAGCTTGGAGGACATTATAGCATGAAAGCGTCAGAAATGGAGGGGACTAGGATGAAGGAATTACTTTTGATACAGAAGTGGAATCCCACTGCTGTACTTGCAGGAGGGGGCTATGGTCTTTTTGTTTTTTGTATTCTATTATTTTGGGATCTGAATTGTTTGAAAATTATTTGTAACATATATTTGTCTCATCCCAAAATAATCTGTTTGATTAACTTTTTTATGCAAATACCAAAATACAACGCAGGCTCAGAAGCAGAGGAGCTAGATTCTATGCTTGTATGATTTTTAAAATAAATTTCTAATATCACATCGTTGGTAACAACCTCCAACCTGTAACGGATAGTCATTAACACTGAGGTGAAAAGAGGAAGAAAACGTTTTAGCATACCGATGATGATGATGATGATGATATGATAATGATGAAGCTGTAACTCTGATCTCTCGACAGATAGAAAGGACCAGAAATGAAAACCACTTTTTTAAGTCCGATGGGAGACCAGGTCTTCTGTATGAGGTTCATCTTTGCACACACATTCATTGCGCTCCATGCAAGAACAGCCTTTAACCAAGATACCATCTGGATTATGGTATCATATTTGGATTCTGTTTATTTTTCCTTAAATATGATGTGGATTTATATTAATATATATTTATATTATTCAAATGTTTATTCATACATGTATAATTCTATATACACATTTGTTTTTTAAGACTGTCCCTCTCCCCTCTCCAAAATCTGTGTGACCCTCCCCAGCTCAGAGTGGGGGATGGATGGATGGGTGGAGGAGTGTCCCTCCATCCTTCCTGTCAGCTCCTGGGACCCCCGGACAGTGCTCTCTCTGGGGTGGTCTGGTCCCTGTGTGCTCTGGGCTGGGTGGAGGAAGAGATGGAGGTGGTGGGGCACTCCCTTTCTTGGCCTGGCTCTGGGGAAAGAGAGAGGAGCAGGAGGGTGCCTGCATCCGAGGAGCAGACGGAGCACAGGTCTTCAGCGGAGAAGTTGAGGCTTCCCAGTTTGGCCAGTGAGTTGGAGCGTTTGAGGCTTGAGGGCACGGTGAGGCCGGCCAGCCGCATGCGGGTCTCGATCTCCTGAGCCCTCTGTCGCACCAGGCCGGGTTTGCCCCTGACGCTGCGGATGCTGTCACTGCTGGAGCTACGTGTCAGTGTGGAGCCATGGGGGGAGGAGGTGGGCGTCAGCCCCCCAGACCCCACTGCACCCAGCAGGGCCTCGTTAGTCAGAGGAACCACCAGCAGCTCTAGGGGCACTGGGCATGGCGTGGAGGACTTGGGGAAGTCTTCTGGGAAGGCTGAGAACTCCACCTCCACAGGGCTGTGGCCCTCCCTGGCTCCTGAGTGGGGGCTGTCTAGAGGCTCCAGGGGATGAAGCCCCTCCTGGGACAGACCTGACAGCCTCTCCAGCCTCTCTGCCCTCCGGCGGACCAGCCCTGACCTCTGTAGCTGCACTAGAGTCTCCTGCTGCTGGGCCACGTAGCAGGCCACTGCCGGCCTCTTCTCCTCCAGGCTCAGTCCCAGCAGCTCTGGGACAGGGAAAGGCTCAGAGACCCCTAAAAGCTTCCCTTCCTCACCCTCGGCCTCACCCTCCAGAACATCAGCCATGTCCTCAGATGTCAGAGAGCAGGGGGAGTCCTGGGCATCAGGTAGAGGTGTAGAGGGCGGGGCAGCACAGTTGGCACAGTCACACAGAGGGCCACAGGGGTGCAGCAGGCTGGGGGAACAGGGTGTGTCGGGGGAGGTGGGGGGGAGAGGGAGCGTGGCACTGGGGACCTCCACAGAGACACTGGGGAGGGGTGTGGGGTTAAGGCAGTGATCAGCGTCCTGGGCTAGTGAATCCATTTTATGGCTGGGCTTGTTGTCTGATCGAGAGAGGGCTGAAGGCTTGACTGGGTGAGCGGGTTTGGAAGGAGCAGTGTCCTAAACAGAGGGGAAACAAGAAGTCAGAAACATAGAATAATCATTACTCTTTAGTAGTTAAGTTATCTATTTATTATGAGCTATTACATATACATCTGAATTGGTTATATATTACAGAGACAGAAGACACCATAATGAAAACCGCTCCCACTTACATTGAGTCTGGACAGGGTATTAAAGTGGTTGTTATTGTTGGAGTTCTGGTTCAGGGTTACCAGGTCCAGCCCATTGCCCTCCTTCTCTCCCTCCTCTTCCTGAACCATCTCCACCTCTCCTTCACCATCACCTTCTCCTGCACTCTCCCCTCTTCCTCCTGGCGGTGCTAATGCCTCCATCTCTGCCTCATCTTTCTGAACCTCCTCCTCGTCCTCCTCCTCTACGGTGCTGAACTCCAGACGCAGGCGCAGCTCCTCCAGGGGCTCTTGTCCTCGGCAAGAGGTCTGGGCCGCCGTCCCCTCCCCAGCCAGCCCAAAGTGTGGCAGCGGCAGGCCCTCTCGCCCCTCAAAGGCCTCGTCATCCAACAGGGCGTCCCGCTCCACGTCCTCTATCTCTATGAAGACCCGGTCCACGTCCAGGAGGTGCGGGGCGCGGACAGGCGTGGAGGGGTCACTGTCCAGGGCCGAGTCAGACAGCCTGCGGAAGTAGTAGTTGTTGTAGGCGGGGTCCACCTCCAGACTGATCATTCTGCAGGGGGAAAGGGGACATGCAGCCCCCTTCTCCCCAAGAGCCTCCTCATAGCAGGGGGACAACCCCGGCTCAGGGGTCCGGTTACCTGGGTCCTCCCCCCCACAGCACTGGGCCTGCTGGCCCTCAGGGAGGTCACAGTCTGGGTCGGGGCGGTCAGGACGCCACAGCTTGTTGTGACGCTGCTTACTGGAAGTGGACAAAAGAGGGGGGGTAAGGAGGAGCATGGGAGATATGCTCAAATAATACACATAGAACATACAGCAAAATCTATAACCTACAGCACTATTTCAGTGCTTTGATCCCTTGTTGGGCTACCCTAGTTGATCTGGGCTATGGTAATTACAGAGGGTGTAGTCGAGTGTGACTGTACCTGGCGTCCAGGATGCCCTCGTACTCAGCCAGCTGTCTCATGAAGCCTGTGTTGGGCCGTGTGATGCTCCTCTTCTGCTTGACAAAGTTGTAGGCCTTCTCCAGCGACCAACCATACTCCTTCATGGCGTAAGCAATAACGGTGGAGGCCGAGCGGCTGACGCCCATCTTACAGTGGACCAGACACTTGGAGTGGTTCTTCCTGGTAGGGTTAACACACCATGAATGCAAAAGTACAGTTGAAGTCAGAAGTTTACATACACCTTAGCCAAATACATTTAAACTCAGTTTTTCACAATTCTTCACATTTAATCCTAGTAAAAATTCCCTGTCTTAGGTCAGTTAGGATCACCACTTTATTTTAAGAATGTTAAATGTCAGAATAATAGTAGAGAGAATGATTTATTTCAGCTTTCATCACATTCCCAGTGGGTCAGAAGTTTACATACACTCAATTAGTATTTGGTAGCATTGCCTTTAAATTGTTTAACTTGGGTCAAACGTTTCGGCTAGTCTTCCACAAGCTTCCCACAATAAGTTGGGTGAATTTTGGCCCATTCCTCCTGACAGAGCTGGTCTAACTGAGTCAGGTTTGTAGGCCTCCTTGCTCGCACACACTTTTTCAGTTCTGCCCACACATTTTCTATAGGATTGAGGTCAGGGCTTTGTGATGGCCACTCCAATACCTTGACTTTGTTGTCCTTAAGACATTTTGCCACAACTTTGGAAGTATGCTTGGGGTCATTGTCCATTTGGAAGACCCATTTGTGACCAAGCTTTAACTTCCTGACTGATGTCTTGAGATGTTGCTTCAATATATCCACATAATTTTCCTTCCTCATGATGCCATCTATTTTGTGAAGGGCACCAGTCCCTCCAGCAGCAAAGCACCCCCAGAGTATCATGCTGCCACCCCCGTGCTTCACGGTTGGGATGGTGTTCTTCGGCTTGCAAGCCATCCCCTTTTCCGCCAAACATAACGATGGCCATTATGGCCAAACAGTAATATTTTTGTTTCATCAGACCAGAGGACATTTCTCCAAAAAGTACGATCTTTGTCCCCATGTGCAGAAGCAAACCATAGTCTGGCTTTTTTATGGCGGTTTTGGAGCAGTGGCTTCTTCCTTGCTGAGCGGCCTTTCAGGTTATGTCGATATAGGACTCGTTTTACTGTGGATATAGATACTTTTGTACCGGTTTCCTCCAGCATCTTCACAAGGTCCTTTGCTGTTGTTCTGGGATTGATTTGCATTTTTCGCACCAAAGTACGTTCATCTCTAGGAGACAGAACGCGTCTCCTTCCTGAGCGGTATGACGGCTGAGTGGTCCCATGGTGTTTATACTTGCGTACTATTGTTTGTACAGATGAACGTGGTACCTTCAGGCGTTTGGAAATTGCTCCCAAGGATGAACCAGACTTGTGGAGGTCTATAATTTTTTTTCTGAGGTCTTGGCTGATTTATTTTCATTTCCCCATGATGTCAAGCAAAGAGGCACTGAGTTTGAAGGTAGGCCTTTGAAGGTAGGCCTTGAAATACATCCACAGGTACACCTCCAATCGACTCAAATGATGTCAATTAGCCTATCAGAAGCCTCTAAAGCCATTACATCATTTTCTGGAATTTTCCAAGCTGTTTAAAGGCACAGTCAACTTAGTGTATGTAAACTTCTGACCGACTGGAATTGGGATACAGTGAATTATAAGTGAAATAATCTGTCTGTAAATAATTGTTGGAAAAATTACTTGTGTCATGCACAAAGTAGATGTCCTAACCGACTTGCCAAAACTATAGTTAGTTAACAATACATTTGTGGAGTGGTTGAAAAACAAGTTTTAATGACTCCAACCTAAGTGTATGTAAACTTCCGACTGACTTCAACTGTAGTTAGGAGAATCATACTAGAATCCTCTGCCAGTTCTGTCACTCAGATGACCATTCTCTGTCTGTGGCAAAGATAACGACAGCCTTTGGGTTGCTAGTGGTAACCACCTTCAGTTTCCTTCTCTAGGACAACTTGGTCACAGACTTGGTCCTACACCCCAGTAAAGTCACTCACAGTTCTCTGTAAGCTACTATTACTGTACCTCAAGTGAAAGCAGCAGGAAGATACATTTACTACCAACGTGGTTCTGACCAAGAGAATCACCTACAGTGGGGAAAAAAAGTATTTAGTCAGCCACCAATTGTGCATGTTCTCCCACTTAAAAAGATGAGAGAGGCCTGTAATTTTCATCATAGGTACACGTCAACTATGACAGACAAAATGAGGGAAAAAAATCCAGAAAATCACATTGTAGGATTTTTTATGAATTTATTTGCAAATTATGGTGGAAAATAAGTATTTGGTCAATAACAAAAGTTTCTCAATACTTTGTTATATACCCTTTGTTGGCAATGACACAGGTCAAACGTTTTCTGTAAGTCTTCACAAGGTTTTCACACACTGTTGCTGGTATTTTGGCCCATTCCTCCATGCAGATCTCCTCTAGAGCAGTGATGTTTTGGGGCTGTCGCTGGGCAACACAGACTTTCAACTCCATCCAAAGATTTTCTATGGGGTTGAGATCTGGAGACTGGCTAGGCCACTCCAGCACCTTGAAATGCTTCTTACGAAGCCACTCCTTCGTTGCCCGGGCGGTGTGTTTGGGATCATTGTCATGCTGAAAGACCCAGCCACGTTTCATCTTCAATGCCCTTGCTGATGGAAGGAGGTTTTCACTCAAAATCTCACGATACATGGCCACATTCATTCTTTCCTTTACACAGATCAGTCGTCTTGGTCCCTTTGCAGAAAAACAGCCCCAAAGCATGATGTTTCCACCCCCATGCTTCACAGTAGGTATGGTGTTCTTTGGATGCAACTCAGCATTCTTTGTCCTCCAAACACGACAAGTTGACTTTTTACCAAAAAGTTCTATTTTGGTTTCATCTGACCATATGACATTCTCCCAATCCTCTTCTGGATCATCCAAATGCACTCTAGCAAACTTCAGACGGACCTGGACATGTACTGGCTTAAGTAGGGGGACACTCAGGATTTGAGTCCCTGGCGGCGTAGTGTGTTACTGATGGTAGGCTTTGTTACTTTGGTCCCAGCTCTCTGCAGGTCATTCACTAGGTCCCCCCGTGTGGTTCTGGGATTTTAGCTCACCGTTCTTGTGATCATTTTGACCCCACGGGGTGAGATCTTGCGTGGAGCCCCAGATCGAGGGAGATTATCAGTGGTCTTGTATGTATTCCATTTCCTAATAATTGCTCCCACAGTTGATTTCTTCAAACCAAGCTGCTTACCTATTGCAAATTCAGTCTTCCCGGCCTGGTGCAGGTCTACAATTTTGTTTCTGGTGTCCTTTGACAGCTCTTTGGTCTTGGCCATAGTGGAGTTTGGAGTGTGACTGTTTGAGGTTGTGGACAGGGTTTATACTGATAACAAGTTCAAACAGGTGCCATTAATACAGGTAACGAGTGGAGGACAGAGGAGCCTCTTAAAGAAGAAGTTACAGGTCTGTGAGAGCCAGAAATCTTGCTTGTTTGTAGGTGACCAAATACTTATTTTCCACCATAATTTGCAAATAAATTCATTAAAAATCCTACAATGTGATTTTCTGGATTTTTTTTTCTCAATTTGTCTGTCATAGTTGACGTGTACCTATTATGAAAATTACAGGCCTCTCTCATCTTTTTATGTGGGAGAACTTGCACAATTGGTGGCTGACTAAATACTTTTTTTCCCCACTGTATGTACTGTATGAATAAAAAAAGGATTACACAGGAGTGTGTTATGGTAAAGAATAGCTTGCTTTATCAGCTCTTTCCCTTGCAATATCTCTTTCCTTTCCATCCCTCTTACCTGTTTCAAGGCTAACAGGACTTACTTTGCTTTAACAATGAAGTTGTACGTCTCGTTCCAGTGGGCCAGCAGGTCTGTAGTCTCTTCGTCATAGACCCGTATGTTGTGGTAGGAGAATGTTCCTGGGAAGAAGTTATCTATCTCCCTGGTGACGTTGAGGATATAGCCCACCCTGGTGAAGAGACGGTTTGTTATTGGATGAAGACAGAAACTATCCCATAATACTCCCACAATATTCTGACTCACACCAATGACTAATCTATGTTTTATCGATGAGACAACCTTTGTGACAACCAATCGTATTCATGACAACCTTAGTGCCTCTGAAAAATAGAACTCCATTGACAGTGTTGGAGACGAGAGACAATAAATAATTCATTCTATGGAATAGAACTGTTTGTAGCTAGCAAAAGGCTGTACTTACCCAGTGTCCTTAAGCTCGTCCAGATTGGAGGCATTCCATTCAGATCCCTGCAAACAAATGTGGAAAAATGTCAGACTGACTACACATAAATAAACAGTAAATTCCTCCACATGCTCCACAGTTATGGCTGTCCAAATGTTGCTCTTCCAGAGTACTACTTTTGCTAGCAGTATCAGCCAAATATCATGGCTTCAGTAGGCCAAATCTAATTGAGAAAATAGATCCGACCTTAACCAATGAGAAAAACTCTAAAATGCACTTGATTCATCAGATTAAGCAGAGTTTGAGTAGCCTGAGTGCCAGTCGGTTTGTGCCATCATGCCAACTTCTTGTCAATCATTGTCATACCAATGACAACAATGGAGTTGGCAAGAGCACAAACAGATCTGGGACCAGGCTAGAGTTTGAGAGGTACCAAGCAGTTCTGGATAAGGAGTTGTTGCCAGGTGACTAACCAGATAGAGGTGGTCAAATATGAGCGTTGCCTTGTCCATCTGGCCGAGGATCAGCAGCATCTCGTTGTCGATGAACTCCTTGTACTGCATCAGGTTACAGTTCATATGCTGCTCCAGCTCCGTTCGGATCTGAGACGACAGCAAAGTCATCAACTCCCAACCATTTGATATTCTACCACTTCTACTTGTAATATTCCTGATTACAGTTTCAAAATACATCAAATAATGTCTGGTCGAAATTGACTGAAGACTACACTACAAGTCAGTAAGGCTGTAATACAAAGATATTTGTTTTCAATACCGTGTGCCAAATGGCACCCTATTCCATATATTGTGCACTACTTTTGACCAGAGCCCTATTGGCCTGGTCAAAAGTAGTGCACTATAAAGGGATGGCACGCAGCTAATGTGTGCATTTAGTTAATCCCTCCACTCTGCTTACCTGTTTAGAGGTGACGTTCTCCAGGTCCTGGAACATCATGATGCTACGGAGTTTGGCTTTGATAAGGCACTCTGTCCGTTCCCTTTCTGTGGGCCTGCATCAGCAGAGACAGACACACAGAGGCTTCATTAGCACACTACTCTACTCTCAGTCAATGGGTCAGTCAGAACCAGCAGACCATCACTTTTCCTATACTGTATATCTCTTTCTACAGTAGGGAAAAAAAGTATTTAGTCAGCCACCAATTGTGCAAGTTCTCCCACTTAAAAAGATGAGAGAGGCCTGTAATTTTCATCATAGGTACACGTCAACTATGACAGACAAATTGAGATTTTTTTTCTCCAGAAAATCACATTGTAGGATTTTTTATGAATTTATTTGCAAATTATGGTGGAAAATAAGTATTTGGTCACCTACAAACAAGCAAGATTTCTGGCTCTCACAGACCTGTAACTTCTTCTTTAAGAGGCTCCTCTGTCCTCCACTCGTTACCTGTATTAATGGCACCTGTTTGAACTTGTTATCAGTATAAAAGACACCTGTCCACAACCTCAAACAGTCACACTCCAAACTCCACTATGGCCAAGACCAAAGAGCTGTCAAAGGACACCAGAAACAAAATTGTAGACCTGCACCAGGCTGGGAAGACTGAATCTGCAATAGGTAAGCAACTTGGTTTGAAGAAATCAACTGTGGGAGCAATTATTAGGAAATGGAAGACATACAAGACCACTGATAATCTCCCTCGACCTGGGGCTCCACGCAAGATCTCACCCCGTGGGGTCAAAATGATCACAAGAACGGTGAGCAAAAATCACAGAACCACACGGGGGGACCTAGTGAATGACCTGCAGAGAGCTGGGACCAAAGTAACAAAGCCTACCATCAGTAACACACTACGCCGCCAGGGACTCAAATCCTGCAGTGCAAGACGTGTCCCCCTGCTTAAGCCAGTACATGTCCAGGCCCGTCTGAAGTTTGCTAGAGTGCATTTGGATGATCCAGAAGAGGATTGGGAGAATGTCATATGGTCAGATGAAACCAAAATAGAACTTTTTGGTAAAAACTCAACTCGTCGTGTTTGGAGGACAAAGAATGCTGAGTTGCATCCAAAGAACACCATACCTATTGTGAAGCATGGGGGTGGAAACATCATGCTTTGGGGCTGTTTTTCTGCAAAGGGACCAGGACGACTGATCCGTGTAAAGGAAAGAATGAATGGGGCCATGTATCGTGAGATTTTAAGTGAAAACCTCCTTCCATCAGCAAGGGCATTGAAGATGAAATGTGGCTGGGTCTTTCAGCATGACAATGATCACAAACACACCGCCCGGGCAACAAAGGAGTGGCTTCGTAAGAAGCATTTCAAGGTCCTGGAGTGGCCTAGCCAGTCTCCAGATCTCAACCCCATAGAAAATCTTTGGAGGGAGTTGAAAGTCTGTGTTGCCCCGTGACAGCCCCAAAACATCACTGCTCTAGAGGAGATCTGCATGGAGGAATGGGCCAAAATACCAGCAACAGTGTGTGAAAACCTTGTGAAGACTTACAGAAAACGTTTGACCTGTGTCATTGCCAACAAAGGGTATATAACAAAGTATTGAGAAACTTTTGTTATTGACCAAATACTTATTTTCCACCATAATTTGCAAATCAATTCATTAAAAATCCTACAATGTGATTTTCTGGAATTTTTTTCCTCATTTTGTCTGTCATAGTTGACGTGTACCTATGATGAAAATTACAGGCCTCTCTCATCTTTTTAAGTGGGAGAACTTGCACAATTGGTGGCTGACTAAATACTTTTTTCCCCACTGTATATGTTTGACTTTGTGTGAAACTATTAATATATTATTTCATATCCATTTGCAATTTCTGTAGACTCACTTGTCGACAAACATGGTGGGAGAGTCAGGCCGCAAGATCTCCAGGTCTCTCATGGCATTCCACTCGTTGATGCAGCTCTGCTCTGAGGCGATGCAGCTCTCATAGTAACCCATCCAGGTGAGGGCCATGCCCCCGGGGAAGTAGTTGTATCTGCGGGACACCTCACACACCTTGTGAAGAATCTGCAGAGCCGACCTGGGACAGGGGTTAGAAAGAGACACTGGTCAAAGTGGGTCAATTTATCTTCAATCAACCATCTTTGTTAATCTGGGAGAAATGTGGTGCAGTATAATCATTTTCTACCAATAGGCTTTTAAAGGGCAATGAGCTGATTCACATGAACGAATGGCATTCATTTTAGGCTGAGTATCTGTAAAGCACTTTGTGACAATTGCTGATATAAAAAGGGATATATAAAATACATTTGATTGATTGATTGATTGATGCATGCACCTGCATCTCTACACCAGTATTTGGCAGAGTGAGAGTATTGAAATGCCTCAACCGTGTGCTCTGATATGAATTCAGCAGCCAATGTATTGATGTGGGATTGCTTCATTAACAACAATGTATTAAGCAGTCATTCCTACGGTTGTGTCTACTCACCACATGGCCTGTACAGACACAGGTTTGAAGACATGATTCCGGCTCACTGTGTTCACACTGAAACCCCTGAGGGAGACACAAGACAGGCAATGACTCTCCCTGATCACACACTGATTATTACCTAGTAACCACTAAAACATAACTCTCTATCAAAACACATGTGGAGGTCAAAGTCATTTTAGCAAATTAGGCTGTGCTGTGCTCGGTATTCCAGTTATTGCAGTTACAGGTATTCCAGTTATTCCAGTTACAGGTATTCTAGTTATTCCAGTTACAGGTATTCCAGTTACAGGTTTTCCAGTTATTACAACTTTAAGCAAACAGAGCTGTTTCTCTCCAGAGTGTCCAGCAGGGGGCTGTAGTCTGACAGAGGGGTCACAGATATAGAACAATTGTATGTCTATGGGGGACTCACTCACCCGTCTCCATCCAGATGGATCTTGGTGTCACTCCAAAGAGGCAGCACCATGCCAACGGAGCAGCTTTTACTGGGAACAACACAAAAAGACACGTTCCCAGCAGATCAGTACAACACATCTGGTTTGACTTCAAATGGAGATGCTGCTACAACAACAAGGGTCTAACATCTGGCATCAAGGACGACCATAGCAAGTGAGGAAAGAGCCACACACACACACACAGCCAGGAGCTGGCCCAGGCCCAGGCCCAGGCCCATACACACCTGTCCTTGTCGCTGAAGTCTATGCCTAGCAGGATGTTCTCCTCCGTGTCCTGTCGTCCGCTGGTGTACACCACCACCATGTAGCGCACTCTGTCTGACCAGGCACTCTCCAACCGCACCGCCTGTACCAGAGGACATGACAGGTTCATCAACAACTAGGCTACATGGCCTACCTGTCCACGCACCTCTCCCAACATGTGAATCTGATTAAAGGTAATACAAACTGACTCTGAATATAGAGGGTACACACAGTCTGCATCATGTAATTCCACAAGTACATAGCATGAGCATAACACCAATACAGTCCAACCATAACACACACATACACTCCAATCCTCTAAAGTAATTTCTCTCAGTCAAAAACAGTTTGTTAATACATGGGAGGCATCATTCCAATGGAGTGTGAGAACATAGTGGTAGGTAACAAACTAATAAACTCTCCATTTCACAGACACCATGGAAACACTTGGTAATGCTCTTCTGTGTGAGTTCAAACATGTTCTCATTATTAAATAATTACAGTGAGCAAACAAGTCTTTAATACACAATAAAAAGCATTCAGGCAGGTTGACTATGTCATGGTGCCAGGTGGTTAGTCACTGGCCAGGGCTTTGGGGAAGTGTGTGTGTGTGTGTGTGTGTGTGTGTGTTGTCTCTTACCAGTTTGATTCGGTCCTCCGAGCGAAGAATGTTGATCATCACCTGCAGGTGCTGAGGTAAGTCTCCTATTGCGAGAGAACATAAAAAAATATATAAAAAATAAAAGATATCCATGACAACACCTGGTTGGTTAGTGTCATCAGATAACATGGTTTTATGTGATTATAAATACATTTTAGTCATATAAAACAAATCTTGACATTTGAAACTGAACATCACTCATCATGCCACGGGCAATGGATGTTGAGTGAGAACATAAAAGAGAACTCAATATACTCCATTGTTGAGTGAGTGAGTGAAATATATCAAAACACAATAATGTTGACATAAAGACCCCTGCCAACTAATATCAAAACTTCTGTAAGTTTATCAACAACCCACATACAGTGCCTTCATGAAGTATTCACACCCCTTGACTTTTTCCACATTTTGTTGCGTTACAGCCTGAATGTAAAATTGATTTTAAAAAATTGTCACTGGCCTACACACAATACCCCATAATGTCAAAGTGGAATTATGTTTTTAGAAATGTTTACTAATTAATAAAAAATGAAAAGCTGAAATGTCTTGAGTCAATAAGTATTCAACACCTTTGAGTAAACATTTGCTTAACAAGTCACATCATAGGTTGCATGGACTCACTCTGTTTAACATGATTTTTGAATGACTACCTCATCTCGGTACCCTACACATACAATTAGTTGTAAGGTCCCTCAGCCAAGCAGTGAATTTCAAACACTGATTCAACCACAAAGAAGGGCACCTATTTGTAGATGGGTACAATTTTTTAAATAAAGCTGACATTGAATATCCCTTTGAGCATGGTGAAGTTATTAATTACACTTTGGATGGTGAATCAATACACCCACTCACTACAAAGATATAGGCGTCCTTCCTAACTCAGTTGCCGGAGAGGAAGGAAACCACTCTGGGATTTCAACCATGAGGCCAATGGTGACTTTAAAACAGCTACAGAGTTTAATGGCTGTGATAGGTGGTCCTCTGTAGCTCAATTGGTAGAGCATGGCGCTTGTAACGCCAGGGTAGTGGGTTCGATCCCCGGGACCACCCATATGTAAAAATGTATGCACACATGACTGTAAGTCGCTTCGGATAAAAGTGTCTGCTAAATGGCATATTATTATTATTATAGGAGAAAACTGAGGATGAATCAACAACATTGTAGTTACTCCACAATACTAACCTAAGAGCCAATTTATGCTTGATCCGAAAATGTGGCCATATGGATGGTTTGACCCAATTGCAGAGCCTCTGGAGGCACGCAGAGGCCAAATTTAGCTCCACACCGCATCGCCATGCGCCTCATAAATTGTTTAACAATGCGGAGGGCTACATATCGCTCCACATTGACATGATCGTTTGACGGTAGGTGAGGGCGGGAGGTCTTGTATAAACACAAACTAATTTCCTTGACAACAGCTCTGCACTGCTCCGCCAAGCGCAAGAAGTTTGAATGCCCTGCCTTCTACAGAGGCCATGAGATTGACCATGCAGCGCCTTTCATTGACAGAGTGAAAATATGTCCACTAGATAACACAGCCGCAAAGTCAAAACAGCTTTCCAGTGCTTAATTTGAGCCGGAACCTGCCACAACAGGATACAGCACATGGACTGTTTCGTTCCGGAACCAATTTGGCCGGATCCGGTACCTCTCGTGGCATGAAAAATAATTGTCACTTTTCTAATAAACGCAGTCAAAGTTCATTCGAGTTGCCCCCCCCCCTCCTATCTCTCACAGAACTATAATGAGATTCACTTTCTATGACCTCTCTCCCGATCTCTGCTCTGATAGACATGAGCCTGCAACTCTCATCTCTCCAGCATTGCACTTCATAATTTATTTTCTTACAGACCCATGCAAAGGATTCTGGAGGAGCTGCAGCAGGCCTGATAAATTGAAATACATTTGCCAAAGTTATAGTTACTGCGGTCTGTTCAGAAATAAATGAAATCATTCAGAATAGCCTACTACCAATGTTCCCTCTAAACGCGAGCAGTAGCCCCGAGACTGCCGCGCAGCTCCGCCGGGACTACCACGCATAAATATCAGCCCACAGAGAGAAGCACGAGATTGAACTTCACTCAACGTTCTAGAGCAGTGGTCACCAACCGGTCGATCGCGAACGACTGGTCGATCTCCAAGGCATTCCTAGTCGATCGCCAAAAACGCCTATAAGAAACCCAACGATAAAGCCTTATCTTCATTTAGGTGCACCCGATACAGCTGCCCTGCGCGCCGGGTAGACGAACTGTTGCCATTTTGAACAATTTAATGTGTCCCGGCGGGCCCAGAGAGCAAATCAAGTGCACTATAACTTACCGCTGACCAATCATATGACTCAGATGACTGCGTCTGCAGTAACGTAGCAGGCGTAAAAGAAAGCTACAGCAAAGTTGAAACTGTGAGATTTCAAAACGTTTAAAACCATGACTAGAGAGAGACTGTCAACGAATACAGCAAAGAGATGCTGTTTTTTTGAGTGAGTTCATGTTTAAGTCCTTCCTCAGCACTTTCAACACTTTGTATTCAACACTTTTATAAGCCATAAAATGCGTTCCACTCAGCGCTACAACAAGCACTGCAGCAGTAATGAATGAGTAGGAAAGTGTAGGCTTGCGTTGTTGTTATTATTAGCAGCTTGGGTCTTTTTTAATATTGAGGAATATTTCACTTTCTCTGTTCATAGGAGGCAGAAATTATGCGGTGCGACTCGAGTTTCACCATCAGCTGGAAGACGGTGTACCTTTTTGGTCAGTGTCAGTGGAGGAAAGGGCGAGCGGAGGGATGTTGAGAGGCGGTCTGTCAGTCTGCTGCTCTATCCCTCCGCTGAGACTGAACATCAGATGCAGGCACCATCAGCCCAGTAAAATAAAAATAAAAAGCAAATTATTTAAAATGTATGGTCACTCAGCTGTGCTTCACAAGAAATACAACAACCCACGGGGGGCCAGTATGAAAAATGTATGCACTCACTAATTGTAAGTCGCTCTGGATAAGAGCGTATGCTAAATGACTAAAATGTAAATTGGATCACTAAAAAAAAAAACGGATCTATTACCGGTGTTATCATATAGCCTACCTCAAATTTTGAAATATAATTTTTAAAAATGGCCCGAACAACAATGCATTAGCAAGGCAATTCAAGCAAAGCCAGTATGCGGTGATAATGTATTGGACCTATAGCTTACTGCACAAACCTCATTGCTAAAGTACTATTTTTAATTGGTTAATGTTGCATAGGCTTACGTTTGCATTTTGACTTAGAAAAGGTTTGGTGATCACTGTTCTATAGTTTTCCCTGTTAACGTTCCCCTTTACTGTGACAATTGTGATCGAATCAACGCAATATTAGCCACTTTCAATGCAGCATACCGAAACAAACCGAACTATGCAAGAGATTTTGTTGTAGGCAGAACGCATCGGAGTAGGATTCTATTGTATTGACACGCACTACTCAGCCCCTACTGTACACAGACCCGTGCGGCAGAAACAATCAGAGCTGCAGTATGCCTATATGCAAATAGACCATTGCCACATATGGATCTGTGACATTTACTTTGAACTGTTTACAGCATGAGTGATCGTGAGTAGAGATCAAAGCGAGAGCTGCATGTAGCCACGTGTGCACATTTTGTCCTTTGCTAGTTAGTGAGTTATTAGCCCAGTTATAGATAATTTGTAGTCAGGCAATGGGGGTGTGATTGCTTCCTACAAGAGCACAAAACGTACACATTTCTAGACATCTTTGAAAAGCGAGTCAGGTAAAGAGCATTTGTTTGTCTTAAAGGGGCATTGTTGTATTTTGAGACAGGCTTGAATAAGCGAAGTAGCCAATAGGCAGAGGGTAGCAAAAATGTTCTGATTCTCTGTAATAATGGTATGGGAATAATAATGCATTTTATTTTGTAAAGTGGTTTCTTGCATCAAACACAACAACAACATTTTCAGTCACCTCCTTGTCTGAAGGACAAGTTGATAAACAGGTTAATGTCAAGCCCTGCAAGTTTTATTTCTTCTTCTCATGGAAAGTAGGCCTACAACGAACACCACACATTGGCTGCTACTGTAGGCTGAATGATAGAACAGCTATGTTAAAATATTATGGGATAAAAAGCAGCATTCCCCAAGAGAGGATGGTTTTCACTTCAGCAGTGATAAATTCATGAACTTCTTTGAGGAAAAGATCATGACCATTAGAAAGCAAATTACGGACTCCTCTTTGAATCTGCGTATTCCTCCAGGGCTTAGCTGTCCTGGATCTGCACAGCTCTGCGAGGGCCTGGGATCGGGAGAGACACTTAAGTGTTTTAGTACTATATCTCTTGACACAATGATGAAAATAATCATGGCCTCTAAACCTTCAAGCTGCATACTGGATCCTATTCCTACTAAACTGCTGAAGGAGCTGCTTCCTGTGCTTGGCCCTCCTATGTTGAACATAATAAACAGCTCTCTATCCACCGGATGTGTACCAAACTCACTAAAAGTGGCAGTGATAAAGCCTCTCTTGAAAAAGCCAAACCTTGACCCGGAAAATATAAAAAACTATCGGCCTATATCGAATCTTCCATTCCTCTCAAAAATTTTAGAAAAAGCTGTTGCGCAGCAACTCACTGCCTTTCTGAAGACAAACAATGTATACGAAATGCTTCAGTCTGGTTTTAGACCCCATCATAGCACTGAGACTGCACTTGTGAAGGTGGTAAATGACCTTTTAATGGCGTCAGACCGAGGCTCTGCATCTGTCCTCGTGCTACTAGACCTTAGTGCTGCCTTTGACACCATCGATCACCACATTCTTTTGGAGAGACTGGAAACCCAAATTGGTCTACACGGACAAGTTCTGGCCTGGTTTAGATCCTACCTGTCGGAAAGATATCAGTTTGTCTCTGTGAATGGTCTGTCCTCCGACAAATCAACTGTACATTTCGGTGTTCCTCAAGGTTCCGTTTTAGGACCACTATTGTTTTCACTATATATTTTACCTCTTGGGGATGTTATTCGAAAACATAATGTTAACTTTCACTGCTATGCGGATGACACACAGCTGTACATTTCAATGAAGCATGGTGAAGCCCCAAAATTGCCCTCGCTAGAAGCCTGTGTTTCAGACATAAGGAAGTGGATGGCTGAAAACTTTTTACTTTTAAACTCGGACAAAACAGAGATGCTTGTTCTAGGTCCCAAGAAACAAAGAGATCTTCTGTTAAATCTGACAATTCATCTTGATGGTTGTAAAGTCGTCTCAAATAAAACTGTGAAGGACCTAGGCGTTACTCTTGACCCTGATCTCTCTTTTGACGAACATATCAAGACTGTTTCAAGGACAGCTTTTTTCCATCTACGTAACATTGCAAAAATCAGAAATTTTCTGTCCAAAAATGATGCAGAAAAATTAATCCATGCATTTGTTACTTCTAGATTAGACTACTGCAATGCTCTATTTTCCGGCTACCCGGATAAAGCACTAAATAAACTTCAGTTAGTGCTAAATACGGCTGCTAGAATCCTGACTAGAACCAAGAAATTTGATCATATTACTCCAGTGCTAGCTTCCCTACACTGGCTTCCTGTTAAGGCAAGGGCTGATTTCAAGGTTTTACTGTTAACCTATAAAGCGTTACATGGGCTTGCTCCTACCTATCTTTCCGAGTTGGTCCTGCCGTACATACCAATACGTACGCTACGGTCACAAGACGCAGGCCTCCTAATTGTCCCTAGAATTTCTAAGCAAACAGCGGGAGGCAGGGCTTTCTCCTATAGATCTCCATTTTTATGGAACAGTCTGCCTACCCATGTGAGAGACGCAGACTCGGTCTCAACCTTTAAGTCTTTACTGAAGACTTATCTCTTCAGTAGGTCATATGATTGAGTGTAGTCTGGCCCAGGAGTGTGAAGGTGAACGGAAAGGCTGGAGCAACGAACAGCCCTTGCTGTCTCTGCCGGGCCGGTTCCCCTCTCCACTGGGGTTCTCTGCCTCTAACCCTGTTGCAGGGGCTGAGTCACTGGCTTGCTGGTGCTCTTTCATGCCGTCCCTGGGAGGGGTGCGTCACTTGAGTGGGTTGAGTTACTGACGTGATCTTCCTGTCTGGGTTGGCGCCCCCCCCTTGGTTTGTGCTGTGGTGGAGACCTCTGTGGGCTATACTCGGCCTTGTCTCAGGATTGTAAGTTGGTGGTTGGGGATATCCCTCTAGTGGTGCGGGGGCTGTGCTTTGGCGGAGTGGGTGGGGTTATATCCTTCCTGTTTGGCCCTGTCCGGGGGTTTCTTCGGATGGGGCCACAGTGTCTCCGGACCGCTCCTGTCTCAGCCTCCAGTATTTATGCTGCAGTAGTTTATGTGTCGGGGGGCTGGGGTTAGTTGGTTATACCTGGAGTACTTCTCCTGTCTTATCCAGTGTCCTGTGTGAATTTAAGTATGCTCTCTCTAATTCTCTCGCTCTCTCTTTCTCTCTGAGAACCTGAGCCCTAGGACCATACGTCAGGACTACCGGGCATGATGACACCTTGCTGTCCCCAGTCCGCCTGGCCTTGCTGCTATTCCAGTTTCAACTGTTCTGCCTGCGGCTACGAAACCCCTACCTGTCCCAGACCTGCTGTTTTCAACTCTAAATGATCGGCTATGAAAAGCCAACTGAGAGACCTGAGCCCTAGGACCATACGTCGGGACTACCGGCCGTGGTGACTCCTTGCTGTCCCCAGTCCGCCTGGCCTTGCTGCTATTCCAGTTTAAACTGTTCTGCCTGCGGTTATGGAACCCCTACCTGTCCCAGACCTGCTGTTTTAAACTCTAATGATCGGCTATGAAAAGCCAACTGAGATTTATTCCTGATTATTATTTGACCATGCTTGTCACTTATGAACATTTTTGAACATCTTGGCATGGTTCTGTTATAATCTCCACCCGGCACAGCCAGAAGAGGACTGGCCACCCCTCATAGCCTGGTTCCTCTCTAGGTTTCTTCCTAGGTTTTGCCTTTCTAGGGAGTTTTTCCTAGCCACCGTGCTTCTACACCTGCATTACTAGCTGTTTGGGGTTTTAGGCTGGGTTTCTGTACAGCACTTCGAGATATTAGCTGATGTAAGAAGGGCTATATAAAATAAAATTGATTGAAATTGATTGATGTATTTTCTCCATTGTTTTTTATGGTAGGCCAACAATATGATCAAATAGCCACAGTAGCTTACATGGCCACTGTTAAAACTGTAACTTAAAGCGGGTACAGCCTCAGTGTTCACAGTAAACGCGCAATGGAAGTTGCACAGAATTTTCACAACGCTCAAGTTTGCACTCAGCAAACCTGAAATTTGCTCAGTGTCTAAAAAATGAAGGGAAAATGTATCCCCACCACCTTCTTCAAAAAAGTTTTAATTGCATATCTGAAGAAGTGCAAGCTATTATGAATCACTCCCTGTTCAGGCACTTTCCCCACTGCACTAAAAACTGCTATGGTGAAACCACTTCTGAATAAAAGTAATCTAGATTCTTCAGCTCTTAGACATTTTCAGCCAACCTTCCATTCTTAAGCAAAATTCTGGAGAAATTGGTTTTGATACAGCTAAATGATTCTTGAAAAATTCCAATCTGGTTTTCATGCCCACCACAGCACAGAGACATCCTTAGTTAAAGTTGTAAAAGATCTTAGAGCCAACTAGGGCTGACCCCATTTGGTCGACTGGTCGATTGTTTGGTCGATAGGCTGTTGGTCGACAAAGATTTTTTAGTCGAGTATTCGCAATAATTTTTTGATTTCATGGGGCACAAGACACCTGTTTGATTCACGCCTGTCTCAGTGGACTAATCCATTGCGGAGGCAACGGGGATGGCACAGTCCATCACTCTAAGACATGTGATACTGAAATTGTATATGGTTATATTATGTAAAAATAATGGTGCAACACTAATAAATCTAATATTATTTTATAACAAATGTGCTTTCTCCCACATTGGATACGGTCGCTGTCCGCGGTTCTGAAACATAATCTTCAGTGCGCCATAGAATTGGTGCCTTTCCCTATGTTGCTATGTGCATAATAGCAAAGTTAAGAGAACAATGTGGCGGAGGCAGCAGCTGCAGAGATGAGGAAACAGCCCTTACCTTAGCCTAATTGTCTAAGAAAACTGAGGAGAGAGGAAACCCCAATTGAATTAGGTCTATAATCAATAGACTGTTAAATGTGCCTGGCTTTATAAATCACCAATATATACAGTACCAGTCAAAAGTTTGGACACACCTACTCATTCCAGGTTTTTTCTTTATTTTTACTATTTTCTACATTGCAGAATAATAGTGAAGACATCAAAACTATGAAATAACACATATGGAATCATGTAGTAATCAAAAAAGTGTTAAACAAATAAAAAATATATTTTATATTTGAGATTCTTTAAATAGCCACCCTTTGCCTTGATGACAGCTTTGCAAACACTTGGCATTCTCTCAACCATCTTCATGAGGTAGTCACCTGAAATGCATTTCAATTAACAGGTGTGTCTTCTTAAAAGTTAATTTGTGGAATTTCTTTCCTTCTTAATGCGTTTGAGCCAATCAGTTGTGTTGTGACAAGGTGGTGGTGGGGGGGGGGGGGGGTCGCAAAGTGCAGTCGCAAAAATCATCAAGCGCTATGATGTAACTGGCTCTCATGAGGACCGCCACAGGAATGGAAGACCCAGAGTTACCTCTACTGCAGAGGATAAGTTCATTAGAGTTACCAGCCTCAGAAATTGCAGCCCAAATAAATGCTTCACAGAGTTCAAGGAACAGACACATCTCAACATCAACTGTTCAGAGGAGACTGTGTGAATCAGGCCTTCGTGGTCGAATTGCAGCAAAGGAACCACTACTAATGGACACCAATAAGAAGAAGAGACTTGCTTGGGTCAAGAAACACGAGCAATGGACATTAGACTGGTGGAAATCTGTCCTTTGGTCTGGAGTCCAAATTTGAGATTTTTGGTTCCAACCGCCGTGTCTTTGTGAGACGCGGTATGGATGAACGGATGATCTCCGCATGTGTATTTCCCACCGTAAAGCATGGAGGAGGAGGTGTTATGGTGTGGTGGTGCTTTGCTGGTGACGCTGTCTGTGATTTATTTCGAATTCAAGGCACACTTAACCAGCATGGCTTCCACAGCATTCTACAGCGATATGCCATCCCATCTGGTTTGGGCTTAGTGGGACTATCATCTGTTTTTCAACAGGACAATGACCCAACACACCTCCAGGCTATGTAAGGGCTATTTTATAAAGAAGGAGAATGATGGAGTGATGCATCAGATGACCTGGCCAGGCTTTAATTACAGCTGTCGGCGCCATGCTGGCTCTGGGCATGTTCCCCTGCTTCATGGCTCATCCATAGGTAGACACCTCATAAAGACACGTTCAGACATACAGTACCAGTCAAAGGTTTGGACACACCTACTCATTCCAGGGTTTTTCTTTATTTTTTTACAACTATTTTCCACATTGTAGAATAATAGTGAAGACATCAAAACGATTAAACAAATCAAAATATATTTGATATTCTTCAAAGTAGCCACCCTTTGCCTTGATGACAGCTTTGCACACTCTTGGCATTCTCTCAACCAGCTTCATGAGGTAGTCACTTTCAAAGTTCTTGACATTTTCAGGATTGACTGACCTTCATGTCTTAAAGTAATGATGGACTGTCGTTTCGCTTTGCTTATTTGAGCTGTTCTTGCCATAACATGGACTTGGTCTATCTTCTGTATACCACCCCTACCTTGTCACAACACAACTGATTGGCTCAAACGCATTAAGAAGGAAAGAAATTCCACAAATTCACTTTTAACAAGGCACACCTGTTAACTGAAATGCATTCCAGGTGACTACCTCATGAAGCTGGTTGAGAGAATGCCAAGAGTGTGCAAAGCAGTCATCAAGGCAAAGGGTGGCTACTTTGAATATATTTTGATTTGTTTAACACTTATTTGGTTACTACATGATTCGATATGTGTTATTTCATAGTTTTGATGTGTTCACTATTATTCTACAATGTAGAAAATAGTCAAAGTAAAGAAAAACCCTTGAATGAGTACGTGTCCAAACTTTTGACTGGTACTGTATATTCATTTACATGTATTAGTAAGTTAGTACTTTACTCTGCAACTGTTCTGGGCCTTAACAGCCATGGGCTATAGGAGTTCTCCTCAGCTCAGCTCAGATGCTCAGTCTCACTACTGAGACAAATGCTAATCTCTGCATTTGGTTTGGTTGAGGCCCACTTCAGTTGACACTCGGGTATCTTTCTTTTTGTTTTGGAAGTTCTGCAAGTTCTTCACTGGGTGGTGTTTTCATGACATATCTCCTGCCACTGTTACAGCTTTGACAAAAGATAGTGGCCAGCCAAGATTGGGGTTACTCAGACAGAAGGGACTGCACAGTGTGGCCTCAGCTCATGGATCAGAAATCAGTCACCTCACAACCTGAGGGCACCGCTAAGTATTCTAACTACAAGGCGCAATGTTCACTGGCAGTGGGCTACAGGATAAACTTTACCCAGAGGCTAGGCTTAGGAGATTATCCATTCCTATTTGAAAACATTCTGTCCTACAGCAAACAACCTAAAAAAAAAAACTGGCCTATTCACTTTCCACAGGCAGTACTTTCTCTATAAGAAACACATGACTGCATCCTGCAGTAACTCCCTACCAACTGAATCACTCAATGTGGGCTAGCAGCCAATCCTGAATGTCCTCAAGTTCAGTCAACTCACTTGGTGACGCAAACGATTCCAAATTCCATTTTAATTCACTTAAACAAGGGAACCAAAAATGAGAAACTAATTGGAATCAAATGAACAAAATAATGGCTCACAGAGTAAAACTAGAACAGCAGTGGGAGAAAAAAAACTATCCTTGGTTCTCTGTGATATTGAGAGTGCATGTTAAGCTCTCCCCAAGCAGCTGCAGGATCTTGTTTTTAACCAATTAAAACCTCTGCCTTAGAATCATACCTGAAATATCATACTTTACATTATACCGGTGGCTAAACACTGGAACCTCTTTTGATGCATTCAGTATTATTATTATTCCAGTCTTTCCATTATCATTGTCTGAGTGGACACATTGTTTGCAGAGTGCACAACCTATGCTACACTTGTGAGAAATAAGTTTTGGTTTATTTCATTGTGTCATTGTCTTTTGTTAGGAGCGCTCCTGTCAATGTTGAGTAAGGACACGCACGCATAGAAGTAGGCCTATAGGCTACCTGGCCTGCGCGCAAATGTAGGCATTTAAATGTGCCCATTTGGGGATCTGATAGTATTTCTGATTGGCTTAACGCGCACCACCACTAATGACATGTGGAGCTTCTCAAAGTAATATTTTCTTCACCTAAAACCGCAAACAAACAAAGTCTGTTTTTACATCCATTGAGAATTACAATAGTTCCTCGATGTATTTGAAAAATCTTTCCAGCTCTCTCCCTTTTGATAACCACTTAGCGTGAAACTGAAAAATGTCATGCTGTGATCCAGTGGAAACGTCATAAAATAGGCCTACCTGATTCCTTCTTATCAGTGCTTGACTTGGACTGAAACTGGTACTATAGTTAGGTGCAGGAGCTCCACAATACGTTTGAGCTAATATTCTATAAGAGGAACAGGAGCTCAAGCAGTAGAACATTTGAGGTGCTCGTACTCAGCTCCAGTGAGCTCCTGTCCAAGTCAAGCACTGCTTCTTATCCCTTGCGCAAATAGCCTACAGCTGTGTCTGTCCTGAGCTCACTGGCGCAGGAAACACTGAGGCCCCAGAATACTTTATACAATGTTGCAATCGGCCGGACCCAAGTTAATAGTTGGTACAATGTTTCAGGTTCGTTGCAGACAGGCCATGTGTAGCCAATGTGATTTATAGGATGATTTATTTTTTTACCAGGATATTTTCTACCTGCAGGCTGCAATGTTTTTATTTGTTGGCTTTATGTAGGCTATTTTTACATAGTTGGCAATGGCAACAAAAGATTAACCACATGACAATGATTTTGAGATATGAAACGTTCTTATAAATTAAATGAAACTGTTTCATGAAAATGTAATATGAAAATCATAACTGGCACGCAGATCGGTAGAAATGGTAAGATAAATTGGCATTCAACATGAGAAAGGTTGCCGACTCCTCGTGTAGCCTATTACCGGCAACTTCAGGAGAGTAACGGCAGAATCTGCGAAAGCCAGCAGGAGCGGGAGGAGAATAGATGGGTCAGGTTAAGGTTAAGATCTCTGGCGCCCTCTTGAGACATTTGTCTTATTTCATCAAACCGTAAGCTTAAAGCATCAGATAAGCTCAATGCATATAGTTGATTTTATTCAAACACATATATATATATATATATGGAAAAATACATGTTTAAAAATGTTGACCAATCAATTAGTCGAAACAACAGATGACTTTCGGTCTATGAAGATGTATTTTGTCGGGGACAGCCCTACTGCCAAATGACAAACCCTCAGTGTCCTGTTTTGATTGATACGGAACAGAAGTAGGCCTACTACTGAACACAACCAGCAGCCACACATACTGTAGTCCTACTTAACCACTAATCTGCCTAAGCTACACACGACACGTCTGGAATATGCTAATAATCAGCCAGACACTGTCCACCTCAACTCGGGTGCACTCACTCATCTGGTGTGCTTTCCAGGCCAGCAGGTAGAGAGACTCATCAGACAAAGCAACAAATAGGCTAACCAAACAAAACAACAACAATTACAACACTGTCTCTAAGATGGACAGAGTAATGAAGTTAATTTGTCTCGAGTTTTGGGACCATTTACCAACTTTGCCTGGCAGCCCAAACTTCCATTGGGTCCTGTCCTTTGGTTGTATGGTAGGTACTCACCTGCATGTTTGTGGTGGGGATGTGCTTTCTGGTCCTGAGGACTGCTGCCCTGCTGCAGGAAGAGGGCGGCACCCTTCACCATGAAGAAGCTCTCGCTCAGGCTGCAAAAGCACAACAGATGAAGAGAGCAGTTAGAAACTCTGGATCAAGCAGCAATCTGGGCAGACTGAGCCACATGGTCACTCACAGTTCAGCACTGTGCAAACTGTTCCAGTTCTAATTTATAACAGAATCCTTACACCTTTTACAGCCCTATGTTACAGAGGGAGTGAAGATAAGGAGAGCAGGTAAGTCATACAGTGAGGGAAAAAAGTATTTGATCCCCTGCTGATTTTGTATGTTTGCCCACTGACAAAGACATGATCAGTCTATAATTTTAATGATAGGTTTATTTGAACATTGAGAGACAGAATAACAACAAAAAAATCCAGAAATACGCATGTCAAAAATTTTGTAAATTGATTTGCATTTTAATGAGGGAAATAAGTATTTGACCCCTCTGCAAAACATGACTTAGTACTTGGTGGCAAAACCCTTGTTCGCAATCACAGAGGTCAGACGTTTCTTGTAGTTGGCCACCAGGTTTGCACACATCTCAGGAGGAATTTTGTCCCACTCCTCTTTGCAGATCTTCTCCAAGTCATTAAGGTTTCGAGGCTGACGTTTGGCAACTCGAACCTTCAGCTCCCTCCACAGATTTTCTATGGGATTAAGGTCTGGAGACTGGCTAGGCCACTCCAGGACCTTAATGTGCTTATTCTTGAGCCACTCCTTTGTTGCCTTGGCTGTGTGTTTTGGGTCATTGTCATGCTGGAATACCCATCCACGACCCATTTTCAATGCCCTGGCTGAGGGAAGGAGGTTCTCACCCAAGATTTGACGGTACATGGCCCGTCCATCGTCCCTTTGATGCGGTGAAGTTGTCCTGTCCCCTTAGAAGAAAAACACCCCCAAAGCATAATGTTTCCACCTCCATGTTTGACGGTGGGGATGGTGTTCTTGGGGTCATAGGCAGCATTCCTCCTCCTCCAAACACGGCGAGTTGAGTTGATGCCAAAGAGCTCGATTTTGGTCTCATCTGACCACAACACTTTCACCCAGTTCTCCTCTGAATCATTCAGATGTTCATTGGCAAACTTCAGACGGGCCTATATATGTGCTTTCTTGAGCAGGGGGACCTTGCGGGCGCTGCAGGATTTCAGTCCTTCACGGCGTAGTGTGTTACCAATTGTTTTCTTGGTGACTATGGTCCCAGCTGCCTTGACATCATTGACAAGATCCTCCCGTGTAGTTCTGGGCTGATTCCTCACCGTTCTCATGATCATTGCAACTCCACGAGGTGAGATCTTGCATGGAGCCCCAGGCTGAGGGAGATTGACAGTTCTTTTGTGTTTCTTCCATTTGCAAATAATCGCACCAACTGTTGTCACCTTCTCACCAAGCTGCTTGGTGATGGTCTTGCAGCCCATTCCAGCCTTGTGTAGGTCTACAATCTTGTCCCTGACATCCTTGGAGAGCTCTTTGGTCTTGGCCATGGTGGAGAGTTTGGAATCTGATTGATTGATTGCTTCTGTGGACAGGTGTCTTTTATAAAGGTAACAAACTGAGATTAGGAGCACTCCCTTTAAGAGTGTGCTCCTAATCTCAGCTCGTTACCTGTATAAAAGACACCTGGGAGCCAGAAATATTTCTGATTGAGAGGGGGTCAAATACTTATTTCCCTCATTAAAATGCAAATTTATTTATAAAATTTTTGACATGCGTTTTTCTGGATTTTTTTGTTGTTATTCTGTCTCTCACTGTTCAATTAAACCTACCATTAACATTATAGACTGATAATTTCTTTGTCAGTGGGCAAATGTACAAAATCAGCAGGGGATCAAATACTGGGACCAGACAGTGTTTAATATAGGGCTTCAGGTCAGGAGGCCCAGACAGGCACTGAGATGAGGATACATCTTGGGTGTTGGCTGCCACTATTTCTGCCACTAAACCCAATAGGAAAGGTCCAGCAGTAAGCCAGGTTTGAGAGGGAGCTGGAGCCTCAACCTACAGCAGCTATGAATCAAGCTTTGATCATGAACGCTTATCTGTCCTTTTTCCCTTGCATGAGCTGCTGCATTCTGATGGGATCTGTCAGGTCTCTGCTGGCCCAGCTAAATGCAAAACATCTTGAATAATTAGCTGCAGTATTTTGTAACGCATTCCTCGGAGCTACACACAGCATTTATACGTCTCACCTGTCTAGGCTATATGGCAAACCTCTCATTGACTTCCTGAGCAATCTGCAGGTGACAATTAATATAGCATGGTGATGGTGAAAGACAAAGTAGGGCTGAAGCTGTTCTCCATGCTAGCTCCAATTAATCGCTTACACTGTGCTTTCAGAATGAGTCTCTCGCCAGGCTCATAAATCCACCTGACAGAAGGGCGGAACACATACCCAATGTACCCTGTTTGTGCAGTCTAGCAAACCAGCATGTCATTGGAAAGTACAGGTGTGATGAGAGACAGGAACAAAACCAACACCTAACAGGAAAACTAGACAACACCAAAGCCTATGTATTGTTAAATGTCTAAACCAGTATTTCAGGTGAGACAATAAATGCCATAGGTTGCGCTGATGACAAAAGTCTGGTTGAAAAGGGGGTTAGTCTAAACATTCTGGGGTCACATATTTAAGCCCTGTGAGGGTCAAGAACCATCCTTGAGTTAGCCCACCACCCCCTTCCTTCATTGTCTGTGCCTGACTGGACTTCCTGTGTCCAGGCCAGAGGAGGAAGAGGCCTGGCCCAAGCATACAATAACACTGAAATAACAGGCTCTGCTTTGTGCCGCAGTCACACTAAAATTCCTGCCCCCCGACCACAGAGACAGAGTTCCACAGTGACAGGCCCATGGGGGTGGCCGGCTGCTAATCACAAGAGCCTTTGTTTCACTTTGGCCTTGTGTTTCTCTCCTCCTTTCCCCTGTTTTTAAATGTATGGGGCTGTGTGGAGACTCCTGTCAGGGAATGATGAATATGAGGTAGAACTGCAGCTTGCTAAGTCTATAGGAGGAAATGGAGCACCTCCTTCAAACATCATGTCACTGTGTGTGCAGTTACAGTGTGGGAAAGCCACTAGAGATAATCCTCATCAAACACCTTTTCAAATTATACCTCCTTCATCTAGCTTACCACTTTGAGCTGCCTTCAGCATTCCCTGTGATATCTCGGCAGGATATCAATCTATTATAGAATTGTAAACATACAGTATTTCTCTCTTACTAGAAAAAAATGAAAGTTTCATTCTATTTTGTTGGAATCTACACATAGTACACGCAATGCTGTATGATCCATTGAAATATGCTGCATGCGTAAACCACAGTGAGAAACCAACCGGAGGATGTGTTGAACGTGAACCGTCCTCTCCTTTCCTGCCATGTAAATCACCAGCCCTCCACCATGATCCATACTAAGACAGTCTAATTAACTAGCTTCTGTTCTGCTCTACTCTGGTGTCTCCAGTCCTCCGGCACCCACCCTGCTATCAGCCTCTCCACTAACACCAGGGCTAAAAATATATCTGCTATCACGGCACACAAAGACAACAACTGAGAGGCATGCCAAATAGCCTCAATGATCCCTTATGATTATAGAGTAGGCCTACCTATTCTTCAGGGAGAGAAAAGAAGACAGGCTCTTCACTCTGAATGAGCAGAATTCATACAATCGCCAAGTGTATGACTACTTTTAGTATCAGGCTTGTTATGCGCATTAACTTGATCCCATGATTGCTCTACAGTTGATCTATGGAAGTTTCAAGCCAGTAGCTAGGCTATATAGACACGCCTCTGTGTGTATTTGGACAGTGAAGCAAATGTTTTACATTTGTCTCTATACTCCAGCATTTTGGATTTGAGATTAAATGTTTCATATGAGGCGACAGTACAGAATGTCACCTTTTATTTGATGGTATTTTCATACATATGTTTTACCATTTAGAAATTAAAACACTTTATATATCTAGTCCCCCCATTTGAAGTCATAAGTATTTGGACAAATGTATTCACTTTAAGGGTATTCAAGTAGTAAAAAGTGTAGTATTTGGTCCCATATTCCTTGCACGCAATGACTACATCAAGCTTCTGACTCTACAAACTCGTTGGATCCATTTGCAGTTTGTTTTGGGTTATGTTTTGCCCAATAGGAACTGGATGGTGAATAATGACTGGAGTAATTTTCTACATTAATCCTGATAATGTAATGGCATGATTAAAGAAAAATCATGAACACATCTTGAATAATGATGATTGAGAAAGTTACAGAGGCTACAAAAAAACATGCTAACCTCTCACCATTACAAAGAGGAGGTTAGCATGTTTTGGGGGGGTATGATCTTTGTCCCTCTTCAACCTTCACACTCATCATCATTCACAATTAATTCATGATTATCCATAATTACTGTAGAAGTGTTCAGAAAGATATTCTATTCTTACTTTGAATAAACGTGACTCAAATTACACAACACATTATTCACCATTCACTTCCTATTGGGCAAAACATAATCCGAAACACAACCAAAACAAGCTGCAAAAATATCCACATTTCACAAGCTTGATGTAGCAGTCATTGTGTCCAAATATATAGAGGGAAGTGTAACATTTAAGATGGACGGACAAGTTAGCAGGACAGATTGTGTAAGTACACAATAACATCCCAGTAGCCTTCCTAATGCATTTGTACACCACTGAGTTATCTGTCGTACACATCCATACATTCTACACAACTAAGAAGCACTGGGTGCACTCCTGTCTTAGAACCACACAGGCACACACTTAAATAATCTTATAGCATTTATATTCTTGTAGATCACACACTACATCTATGAGGGACCGGTTCAGAAATCCCCACCCACTCTACACAGAAGCACTCTGCTAAACTCACATGCAGCATATCTCACTCTGGGTCAGCACGGCGTTCTCAACAAAATAGGGCAGCATCTTCAGTACAGCCTCCTGAGGGGACTCCACCACCAGATGCATTCTGTTGACCGGCCAGAGAGAATTCTAGCCTCTCCCCTGTCTGCTCTGCAGCCCTCGTCTTTAGATCCAAGAAACAGAGTTGGAGTAAAGTAATGTAAAGAGAGAGATAGCTTCAGGGCCTGACCCAACCCCTGGGTTACAGACTGACAGTTACTTAGTCCGGTCTCATCTGTGAGATGTAGGTAGGCGGCTGCCTGCTGCTCTGTAGTGGCACTGAGTAGAGCAGTGAAGAAAAGCCAAGTCAGAGTGCTCCTGCCTAAGAAGACTTGCTGCTGCGCACTGTCTCCACCCGCAGCCTGAGGCAGAGGCTTGTGTTCTTCTGCCTCCCTCATTCTCTCTCACACGCTCACAAAATCAAACTCCCCTCTCTCTCTCCCTCACACAATCAAACCTCCTCATTTCTCACACATATTCAAACTCACAGACTCAAACGTACGCACAAATAAACGGGACACTGTTTAGCCAGAAGTGTTACGAATCCAGAGGATTTCAGATGTTGGACTACCTCTTTTCTCAGCATCAATTCTTCCCCGGGCATGAAATCCATCCTTATTTAATCAATTCAATTCTAAGAAGGCAACCAAACAATGTGTCTGTCCTAGTTCTCAGCAGCTGCAGAGCAACAGGTTTCCACTTCAGTGGGGGAAAATAAGGTCCTCATCCAGGATCTTATACCGCTGTCCAACAGAAACCTGCTCTCCAAGACCTCAGAGAATGGCTTTCTTTCTTCCCTTCTCTGGGACCAGCAAAGCTACTTGTTCAATTGCACACCAAAAAAAGATTTAAAGAAATTGGATTCTTTGCCAAAAATTCAGAATGGATGTCTTGATCTGCTTAGCTAGTAGGCTGCATGCCACCCAACAAGTCAACTGACTCCAAGGCAGCGCTGCCAGGGAGCTCCTCACGTGGACCAAGCATGGATGGGGAGGCTGACACACACAGCTCTGCCTAAATCCCATTAACCTCAGGGGTGGGACCTGCCCATCTCCCTCCTTTAAGACTGGCCACTGCCGCCTCTCACTCACTCCCATTCCCATCTGTCCCACACATTGTTATTGTTAGTCACTCCACACTTGTGTCATATATGAAGCGGGGTGGATATGGGGGTTAGGAAGGGAGAACTTTAGAAAGAGTTGAGGAGTATGTATTAGGCCTATGTTATGGTGAGGTAGACTCCTCTTTTCTCAAACACACACGCACTCAAGTCATTAAACTCATCTGAGAGGATTTGCTGGCATAGACAAAGGCAGGAGCTCTAGGACACAGCTAAAAACACCATCTCCTCGTCAACAGGAAGAGCTCTGTGATACCTAGCCAACAGGCTACTAGCTAGTAAACTGACCTCTAGCCGGAAAACTCCTTCAAAACTCCTGGAAAACTAATGTGATCGATTTAGTCAGGAATAGTGAAACGATTAGCCGAAGGTGGTGCTGAGGACAGCTTTGGTAGAGGGAGAACCCAGGCCTAAACCATGTGACTGGGCACCCAGCTAACAATTCTAAGGAGAGAGAACGTTTTTGTAACATTACCCATAATGTTCTCCTAATGTTTGAGTGTCCAGTTATCCATTAGTAAGGGGAACATTCTACCTATGTTAGTAAAAACCTTCTGAGAACTTTTTTTTGCATGTTTTGGTGTTACTTAGGAGAACATTCCCTTAATGTCAAACAGAAAGTGGTTACAATGTTCTCAGAATATACAACATTAATGTTCTAGATGTGTTTTATGGGACGCTTAAAGAACATTAATGTGTCCAGTTTTCTGAGAGTTAGGAGAATATTCCATCAACGTCACATCAAACATACACAGAACATGGTTGCCATGTTCTCAGAATATAAGATATTGACGTTCTAGACACGCTTCATGAGAACGTTGCTAAAACATTCCTGTGTCCATGTCTTTTATTTTTTCCTTTTTGAGGTCAACTGTTAAATCCACTTTAAATCAGTGTAGATGAAGGGGAGTAAACAGGTTAAAGAAGGATTTTTAAGCCTCAAGACAATTAAGACATGGATTGTGTATATGTGGTATTCAGCGGGTGAATGGGCAAGACAAAATATTTAAGTGCCTTTGAACATGGTATGGTAGTAGGTGCCAGGTCCACCGGTTTGAGTGTGTCAAGAACTGCAACATTGCTGGGTTTTTCACGCTCAACTGTTTCCCGTTGTGTGTCAGGAATGGTCCACCACCCAAAGGACATCCAGCCAACTTGACACAAGTGTGGGAAGCATTGTAGTCAACATGGGCCAGCATCCCTGTTGAACGCTTGACACCTTGTAGAGTCCATGCCCCGACAAATTGAGGCTGTTCTGAGGGCAAAAGGGGGTGCAACTCAATATTAGGAAGGTGTTCCTAATGATGTGTACACTCAGTGTATATTGCTAAGGAAGTGAGAGTAGGGCGACTCCCCTAGCGGATCTCGAACCCAGGCCACCAGCACCAATGACAAATGCCCTAACCACTGTCCCAATAAGGGATATCTTTACAGCATGTGCTTATTGAGCCATATAGTTAGGCCCTGTACAGAATAAACCATAAACCCTCCTCTGTAGATACTTTTGCAGATCTGAAACAACTTGATAGATGTAAGCAATATGGTGAATGCACTTTGAAGTAAATATCTGCTCTGTTAAAAGTACACTCAATAAATTGTTTTATTGATCATAATGATTCAGGAGTATCATTAAAACAGGTTAATATGCCCCACCAACATTAGACAACTATACAGAAAGCCCTTCAATTGCTGAAATAAATAAATAATATCAATGATGAGAATAGTCAGATTAACTGATACCTGACACGGACATGGTGGCGTAGTAGGAAGATCAGAGTACCGTGAACTAAGAGGTAGTGAGTTCAAATCCCAGGTGAGGACATGTTGAATAATAATTACTGTATAAATGAACATGCACAACGTAATCATGTATGTAAAATATGTAAGTTGAAAACACTATGTTAAAAGCACTGTGTGTAAGTATCCTTTGCCAACAGACAAAGAGCTATGACTGGATCAGTGGTTCACCAATCAGTGGCTCGGCAAGAAGACGTGATGTGTAATGAGTTTTTCTTTGGCCACAAATGTTCTTGCAACTTTCCCATAAAACGTGTCTAGAACATTAATATCTTATGTTCTGAGAACATGGCAACCATGTTCTGTGTATGTTTGGTTGGATGTTGATGGAATATTCTCCTAACCCACAAACAAAAAACTGGACACATGAATGTTCTTGCAACGTTCTCATTTAACGTGTCTAGAACATTAATATCTTGTGTTCTGAGAACATGGTAACCCCATTCTGGGTAAGTTCCATTTGACATTAAGAGAATGGTCTCTTGGAAACATTCCTTGCACATCATGGGAACATTCCTATGAAAACGTTAGTTAATGACCTAATGACGCTCTTAAGGGAACGTTCTCTAATGTTGTGGGAACATTTGTTGTTAGCTGGGCATTAATAGAATTACTACTGCAGCCAGATGGGCCTACGATACCTTGGACCGGTCTGAACTGCCAGTAATCTTCTCCTCTGAATCACCAGGTGTTTGCAAGGTGTTTACACTCTGAAGAGGACTCTCCACACAGAGAGGTTGCAGAAGGGGAGTCGCTACGTGCCAGGTTGGTTATTCATGGGTCCAGGGCTTGCTGCACACACCAGCACAATGGAAGAAAAGCCTCTTCTCAGGGCTGGCTAGCCGATGTTGGCGTTTTACCGCTGACACAACTGAAGGGGTAGGAGGGTAGGGGGGTATGGAGGGGGACAACCTCAACTACTCAGGTGTCAGTTGGAGGAGATGGATTGTAAGGAAAGGAAACAATGACATCAGCCTGCTCCCTATTAATAGGCAGCACACACACAAATGCCTCAAGTTCAGAATTCTGAGTATCTGTCCAACAACCACAGGGCCCCAGCCCACAATCCCAAAGTTCACAAACTAAATGCCTTGCTGAACAAATGCCTTCCTGACTTATTTGAATTGCATAAACCACTCTAGATAAGTGTATTTTCTAAGTAAGCAAACACAGCATGTTGCATCAAGTCAAGACCCGAATGAAATAACACTTGACAGATGGGAGTTCTCCTGTATGTGAGATAAAACTGTCTCTCTCCTGTTTGTGCAAGTGCAACGCTTCAGTAAATGTTCTCCCAGTGAAGACCCCACCTCTCAACCTCACACACACACACACACACTTGCTCTTGCCTGATTCTGCTACCCTGTTGGTATGTTTGGTGAAATCATTGGTTGGTACAGTGCCGTTGCCACCTGGATGATGTTACAGTGTTTATGTTGGCCCACTACACTAAGGCCTGGTCTTGTCATCCTTATCTAGTTCAGCAGGGTGGGAGCAGCGAGTGCTAACACACACTCACTCCATTGCAACACTGCAGTAGTAGTGCCCTACATCAATGGTTTTGATTCCCTAACTTTTTGTTATGACCAACCTAAACCCATTTCAAATATCTTGTACAATGCCTTCAGAAAGTATTCATACCCCTAGACCTACTCCACATTTTGTTGTGTTACAGCCTGAATTCGAAAATGGATTAAATATATGTTTCTCACCCATCTACACACAATGACTAAGTGAAAACATGTTTAGAAATGTTGGATCATTTATTGAAAATGAAATACAGAAATATCTCATTTACATAGGAATCACCTTTGGCAGCGATTACAGTTTTGAGTCTTTCTGGGTAAGTCTATAAGAGTTTTGCACACCAGGATTGTACAATATTTGCCCATTATTTTCAAAGTTCTTCAAGCTCTGTCAAATGAGCTGTTGATCATTGCTACAAAACCATTTTTAAGTCTTGCCATAGATTTTCAAGCAGATTTAAGTCAAAACTGTAATTTCCCCACTCAGGAACATTCACGGTCTTCTTGGTAAGCAACTCCAGTGTAGATTTGGCCTTGTGTTTTAGGTTATTGGCCTGCTGAAAGGTGAATTCATCTCCCAGTGTCTGGTGGAAAGCAGACTGAACCAGGTTTTCCTCTAGGATTTTGCCTGTGCTTAGCTCCATTCTGTTTATTTTTTATTCTGAAAGACTCCCCAGTCCTTAACAATTACAAGCATTACCATAACATATAGCCACCACTATGCTTGAAAATATGGAGAATGGTAATCAGTAATGTGTTGTATTGTATTTTCCCCAAACATAATACTTTGTACTCTGGACAAAAAGTTAATTGCTTTGCCACATTCTTTGCAGTATAACTTTAGTGCCTTGTTGTAAACAGGATGCATGTCTTTTAGGGGTGTAACGATCCATCTACTACATCGATGTATCGATTTATATTCCTATGATCCAACTACATCGATCTGTGCTCGGCGAGTTGGCCTTTTGGACAACATATATCAATCTAACATCGTTTTAAAATGTAATAAATCGATTGTATCGATACTAGGAAATAACCCATTGGATTTAAGCACGTCAGACTTTATATGGATGTTTTTTCTTAGCACTTTTAATGATAAAGGCTTTAAACATTACTCGATTCAGTCTGCCTATCCGTGACGTCATCGCCCCGCGCCAGCAGCAGCGCAAAGGCGCAAAGACAACAAAACATAGCATGGCGGACGACAGAGGAGAAGCCGACGAGCGAGAAATTATCAAGCCACCATTGCGGTCCTTACAAGAAACAGGAATCTAGGAAACTTCACCTGCACTGTCCAGTATCCAGGTATTTATTTCAGTCACACTGGTTGAATTTTTGGCTAAAAGGTTACTGAATCGATTTCAAGTCACTGAATCGTTTCGTATCGTATCGTTCTAAATGAACCAATATCGTCCTTAAATCGTATCGACAACCACGAATCGTGATACAAATCGAATCGTTGTTAAAACGAATCGTTACACCCCTAATGTCTTTGAATACTTTGATTCTGTACAGGATTCCTTCTTTTAACCTATACGGGACGGTTGAGCTAACGTGCGCTAATGTGATTAGCATGACTGTTGTAAGTAACAGCAAACTTTCCAGGACATAGACATGTCTTATATGGGCAGAAAGGTTAAATTCTTGTTAATCCAACTGCACTGTCCAATTTACAGTAGCTATTATAGTGAAACAATACCATGCTATTGTTTGAGGAGAGTGCACAACAACAAAAAACTTATCACAGCAACTGGTTTGATACATTCACCTCTGAAGGTAAATAATGTACTTACATTCAGTAATCTTGCTCTGATTTGTCATCCTGAGGGTCCCAGAGATAAAATGTAGCATAGCTTTGTTTGATAAAATAAATTTTTATATTCAAATGTAGGAACTGGGTTCTACAGTTTGAACCCTTGCTGTCTCTGGCTCCACACCGACCCCGCCCAGCCATCTAGATGTGTGAAAGTTAGCTTATACACTAACGATCCATCATGTATGACATTCCTGGGAGTGTGTAAACTTACATTTTATATTACCATATCATTTGTGTATGTTCTCTATAGTTATGTACTTGAAAATGTATCTATTGACCAATTCGGCACATTTGGGCAGACTTGATACAAAATAGTCCAGAATTGCAATGCTTCACTGGATCAATCTGAAACTTTGCACACACACTGCTGCCATCTAGTGGCCAAAATCTAAATTGTGCCTAAACTGCAATATTATATTGTGGCCTTTCTCTTGATGATGAAACAAAAAACAACAAAAAAACATGTTTTTTTGTTTGCATTATCTTTTACCAGATCTAATGCATTATATTCTCCTACATTAATTTCACATTTCCACAAACTTCAAATCCCTGAGCAGCTTCCTTCCTCTCCGGCAACTGAGTTAGGAAGGACGCCTGTATCTTTTTAGCGACTGGGTGTATTGATACACCATCCAAAGTGCAATAAATAACTTCACCATGCTCAAAGGGATATTCAACGTCTGCCTTTTTTTTTACCATCTACCAATAGGTGCCCTTCTTTGTGAGGCATTGGAAAACCTCCCTGGTCTTTGTGGTTGAATCTGTGTTTGAATTTCACTGCTCTACTGAGGGACCTTACAGATCATTGTATGTGTGGGGTACAGAGATGAGGTAGTCATTCAAAAATCATGTTAAACACAGTGAGTCCATGCAACTTATTATTTGACTTTGTAAGCAAATGTTTATTCCTGAACTTTAGGCTTGCCATAACAATGAATACATGTTGACTCAATATATTTAAGCTTTTCATTTTTCATTAATTTGTAAACATTTCTAAAAACATAATTCCACTTTGACATTATGGGGTATTGTGTGTAGGCCAAAGACACAAAATATCAATTTAAATTAAGGCTGTAACACAACAAAATGTGGAAAACGTCAAGGGGTGTGAATAATTTCTGAAGGCACTGTAGGAGTTGTGGCCCATCAAAGAGACAACATCATGTTCTAACTACAACACAATTTTTTTATCACAAGCCCAAGAGGGAATGGCCACAACCCACCATTTGTTAAAGACTGTGAAACATGAACACTTCACAAAGATTCTGTTGGGTCCCTTCTAGGATGCTACAGACATAGAACACACACAAAGATGCCAGAGACATAGATGACCAGATGTTTAATGTACAACATGTTCACAGGTCAGGTGGTGGATTGAGCCCTAAAAATAAAATATTTCATGTCTCCACATGCCTAATAAAACTCAATACATTGCATTACCCATTACGTAAGTGGAGGGTTTTTTGGCAGTTAAAGACATGCTCCGGTACTTTGGCGACTAGTAAGTATTTTTTAAACCTTCCGCTTTGGGCTGGATGTGTCAATGTGTAGTTCATACATGCCTAATCTAGGAGCAGAATTACTTTCTTACCTCAATTAGACACGAAATCCCTAGTTTGAAAGGTACTTTTCTGGAAGTCATTTTCCCTACATTTACCCCCATGTGGGCCAGCTCCCTAGCAATTCGAGTTTCAGCCAATGAGCTCCTGCCCCTCACTATTTGAGTGACAGCTAGCAAGATGCGCACACAGTAGAGCCAGAGAGAGAGAATGACGTGGTGCACATATCTGCACATTTGTGAGGTGGTACGCAACTTTCGGGGACCATTTTTGGCTCGTGGGTGCTACTTTCAGAACTTCTGGCTAAAAAAGTATACAAAAGTACCAGAGAATATCTTTAAGTTGTGTAATATAGTGTATTATATCCCATACTGAACCGATGAGACCTGGAGGCAAGACAGGCCTTAACTCGTATCTCACCGATGTCATTCCTGAGTACGTGCATCACTTTGAGTGCCAAAATCCAAAATTGCATAACCAGAAGAATGTACATTCTCAGAAGAAATTCTATGAGTAGGGTCGTTACATGTCATTTCAGCAAGCCATGACACCCACCATATAACATAGTTCTGAAATCGTTTCTGCACCCAAATTGGCAATTTTTGAATTCATATAATATTCAATACAGGGGTTCCCAAACTTCTTTGGCCAACGACCTCATTTTGATATCTGAAAATTCTCACGACCCCACCCATGTGAAAAAAAGCTCTAGAAAGTTGGAATTCTGAGTTGGATGACCGTTCAAAACTATTTTTCCCAGTCGGAGCTAATTTCTTTCAGAGTTCCCTGTTGTCTTGAATGCACTGAAGCCGGAGTTTCAGAGTTCCCAGTTGTTTTGAACGCGGCAGTAATGCTCAGAGGAAGATGGCAGGGTATTCCCTTTGGGTAAGGAACCAAAACTCCTCCGTAGTGACCCGTGAATGCGTTGTCTGCAGCATCCGGTCACATGACAGCTCAATCAGCCTGCCCACCGTCCCGTGATAGATGGAGCCCCATCTGTGCAAAGGCCCACCATTCGATCCCATAAAGAATCAGTTTATCGTCAATATAGCCACACAGCACAGTGAACATCCCATATGCCGTTTCATGCTCCGGAATCGTGAGACAGAACAATATGCCCTCGTGAATAGCATCCCCCGACATGTATAGCGAACAAAAGTCAATGCATGGGCATCTCGGCCCTCACAGCTAACGTCCATTTGGAGTGCATACGCTGGGGAATTTTTGAGTCGTTCAGTCAGAGTTTCCTCTTGATTGCTAGCAATAGCATAAATTCTTAGTTCAACAGTGTTATCTGACAAAGGTATTGATGTAAATTTATGTGCCTCTGCCTCCCCACACATTGTTTTCACCATATCAATTGCAGCCGGTAATATCAAAGTCTCTGCAATAGTGTGTGGTTTCATAGCATAGTGGGCCTCACGTGGGAATGATTCAAGTGCAACGGTCAAGTGCGGCCCTTTCCCATGATCTAAGGGCGCTCACTGGTTGAATTTTATCTTTTAGATTAGAATAATTTATTTAGATTTTTAAGGTTAACCACATTACAATGATTGAGACACAAAGACAATATTATAATATACATATTTATTTGTATATATTTTTGTTCCCCTCAGGATTTTGGAAATTCTCCTGCGACCCTATTTCCATATCAGGCAACCCAACATGGGGTCACGACCCCTAGTTTGGGAACCGCTGATATAGTACCTAACATCTAACTTTTTTCTAACAATGAGTAAGACATGGTAAGAAATTGTAAAAAGCCACCCATGGAACCCATTCATATTTTTCCCATTCCGGAGCAAGTGCACATATGAAGTGGCTATGTTGAGCGCAAAAGTGATCATTTGAAACAGGTCCTATACGATTTGAGTTACTTGGCAACTTTAGTTGTGAATGATACAAACCTTAGAATGTCTTAGAAATCTAAATATATATGGGCTGCATGATGACTATAGGCTGATGACTAATTTAGTTTTATTCTATAAACTACTGACAACATTTCTCCCTAATTCCAAATAAAAATATTGTCATTTAGAGCATTTATTTGCAGAAAATGACAACTGGTCAAAATAACAAAAAATATGCAGTGTTGTCAGACCTCGAATAATGCAAAGAAAATAAGTTCATGTTCATTTTTAAACACTACAATAGTAATGTTTTAACTTAGGAAGAGTTCAGAAATCAATATTTGGTGGAATAACCCTGATTTTCAATCACAGCTTTCATGCGTCTTGGCATGCTCTCCACCAGTCTTTCACATTGATGTTGGGTGACTTTATGCCACTCCTGGCGCAAAAATTCAAGCAGCTCGGCTTTGTTTGATGGCTTGTGACCATCCATCTTCCTCTTGATCACATTCCAGAAGTTTTCAATGGGGTTCAGGTCTGGAGATTGGGCTGGCCATGACAGGGTCTTGATCTGGTGGTCCTCCATCCACACCTTCATTGACCTGGCTGTGTGGCATGGCACATTGTCCTGCTGGAAAAAACAATCCTCAGAGTTGGGGAACAATGTCAGAGCAAAAGGAAGCACGTTTTTTTCCAGGACAACCTTGTACGTGGTTTGATTCATGCGTCCTTCACAAAGACAAATCTGCCGATTCCAGCCTTGCTGAAGCACCCCCAGATCATCACCGATCCTCCACCAAATTTCACAATGGGTGCGAAACACTGTGGCTTGTAGGCCTCTCCAGGTCTCCGTCTAACCATTAGACGACCAGGTGTTGGGCAAAGCTGAAAATTGGACTCATCAGAGAAGATGACCTTACTCCAGTCCTCTACGGTCCAATCCTTATGGTATTTTGCAAACCTCAGCCTGGCTCTTCTTTGCTTCTCATTGATGAAGGGCTTTTTTCTAGCTTTGCACGACTTCAGCCCTGCCCCTAGGAGCCTGTTTCGAACCGTCCTCGCTGTGCACTTCACCCCAGCTGCCGTTTGCCATTCTTTTTGTAGGTCACTTGATGTCATCCTACAGTTGTTGAGTGACATTCGAATGAGTTGGCGGTCATCCCGGTCAGTAGAGAGTGGTTTTCGCCCTCTGCCGGTCTGTAGCTTTGTTGTCCCCAATGTCTGCTGCTTGACCTTGTTCTTATGAACCGCGGTCTTTGAAATTTTAAGGATGGAAGCAACCTGACGCTCACTGTATCCCTCTGCCAGTAAAGCCAGAATTGAACCTTTCTTTTCCTCACTCAAAACTTTCCTTTTCAATTATTTTGGCATGGTCAATAGTTCTTTTTTGATTAATATTACTTTTGAGGTACTATTAGCACTGTTTTTGCCATGCAGCTGGTACTATTGCAAGAGGATAGTGATTACCACAGCAGTGGGTTTTATACTTTTCCCCGTTAAATAAGATTTGGTTCAGGTGATCACCTAATCAGTACCTAATTCAGTAGAATGAGTTGTGCCTGTGTTGGAATTCAACAGACACTGGAGTGGTCTCTTAAATTTTTCCAGAGCTGTATATTGCATAGGATGAAAAAACAATACTACAAGCTGCAGCTCCATAGTACTTGTCAAAAATAGAGAACTGATACTATATACTCGTTGTTGGGGTGGGATTGGCGTGGGGTGTGGGTGGTCCGTGGGTGGCTTTTGATAATTTCTAAGGATTCCACGTCAAACTCATTGTTAGAAAAAAAGTTTGGTCCAAATCGGATGTTAAGTACTATATTAACTGAATATTATATGAATCCTATAAATTAAAATTGCCAATTTGGATGCAATCAATTAGAGATCAAATTATATTTCAACAAAATAATGTTACAAAATTGCTAATCTTATGTTTCTAACAACAGAAACGCTTTCAGAACAATTTGAGATGGTCGGTGTTGAAATCCTCCTCCTTGTGCTTTTTGAGGTGGAACGACACAGTAGTTAACTACATTGTGTACATTGTGTGCCAAGGTCACAACAACATATACTGAACAAAAATATCAAATGCAACATGCAACAATTTCAAAGATTTTGCTGAGTTACAGTTCATATAAGGAAATCTGTCAATTAAAATACATTCATGGCCCTAATGGATTTCAAATGACTGGGCAGGGGGGCAGCCATGGGTGGGCCTCAGAGGGCATAGGCCCACCCACTTGGGAGCCAGGCCCAGCCAATCAGAATGAGTTTTTCCACACAAAAGGGCTTTATTACAGACCCCCCCCCCCCCCCCTACACACAATACCCCATAGTGACAAAGTGAAAACAGGTTTATAGACATTTTTGCAAATGTATTAAAAATTAAAATAAATACCTTATTTACATAAGTCCTCAGACCCTTTGCTATGAGAATCAACATTGAGCTCAGGTGCATCCTGTTTCCATTGATCATCCTTGAGATGTTTCTACAACTTGATTGGAGTCCACCTGTTGTAATTTCAATTGATTGGACATTATTTGGAAAGGCACACACCTGTCTATATAAGGTTCCACAGTTGACAGTGCATGTCAGAGCAAAAACCAAGCCATGAGGTTGAAGGAATTGTCCGTAGAGCTCCGAGACAGAATTGTGTCGAGGCACAGATCTGGGGAAGGGTACCAAAACATTTCTGCAGCATTGAAGGTCCACAAGAACACAGTGGCCGCCATCATTCTTAAATGGAAGAAGTTTGGAACCACCAAGACTCTTCCTAGAGCTGGCCGCCCGGCCAAACTGAGCAATCACGTCTGGAGGAAACCAGGCACCGCTCATCACCTGGCCAATACCATCCCTACGGTGAAGCATTGTGGTGGCAGCATCATGCTGTGGGGATGTTTTTCAGCGGCAGGGACTGGGAGACTAGTCAGGATCGAGGGAAAGAGGAACGGAGCAAAGTACAGAGAGATCCTTGATGAAAACTTGCTCCAGAGCACTCAGGTCTTCAGACTGGGGTGAAGGTTCAACCTTACAACAGGACAACAACCCTAAGCACACAGCCAGGAGTGGCTTCGGGACAAGTCTCTGAATGTCCTTGAGTGGCCCAGCCAGAACCCGGACTTGAACCCGATCGAACATCTCTGGAGAGACCTGAAAATAGCTGTGCAGCGACGCTCCCCATCCAACCTGACTGAGCTTGAGAGAATCTGCAGAGAAGAATGGAAGAAACTCCTCAAATACTGGTGTGCCAAGCTTGTGCGTCATATCCAAGAAGGCTGTAATTGCTGCCAAAGGTGCTTCAACAAAGTACTGAGTAAAAGGTCTGAATACTTATATAAATGTGATATTTCAGTTTCTTTTTTTTTTAAATAAATTTGCAAACATTTCGAAAAACCTGTTTCTGCTTTGTCATTATTGGGTATTGTGTGTAGATTGATGAGGAAAAATAACAATTGAATCTATTTTAGAATAAGGCTGTAACGTAACAAAATGTGGAAAAGGTCAAGGGTTCTGAATACTTTCTGAATGCACTGTATATCATACTTTGACTAAAACGATGACTTATTGACTTAAATCGTCTTTCAGCTCGAAAAAGTGGATTTCTACTGGTGTGGGCATTTGTATCTCAATATCAAATCATTTCCAGGTAACAATGAAGTATATTTCTGTGATTATTTTCTATTAAAATGGTCAAAAAGAAACAAAAATAGGCTATTACACCATTGTTTAACATTACTGCATGTCAGCCGCATTAACAATTTGCTCATTGATTGGAAACCAGGTGGTATACGCTCCAAATTGCGTTGTGGTTTGAGGAGAACACTTACATACTTACATTTTGTCAAGGCGGAGATGAGTGGCCGAGATGCTCGTGGACTACAAAAATTACAAGGTAGCTTACTCTGCTGACACTGACAAACAGATCAATAAAAACTATGTTGTCTGATACATATAATTGGTCTACGAAAAGGGGAGACACAAATACAATATGACATCCATCTAACCTGGAGGTGGAAATGATTGTCCAAAAACAAACAAAAGTGGCACTGACTCAATGACAAAGACAGTGAATATGCACACTCACCGGGGATATCGCCTATGTTCTCCGTTAGTGCCAATATGATAGGCTACTGTTGGCTCAATTAGGTAGAAAATGTTGATAACTAAAAGACAGATTGGAGTATTTTCATTGTCATCTCTTTACAGCAATAGCCATTTGCTTTCCAAACAGTTTTTCTACGATTCAATTTTTAAATATTGCAATATGACTTGGTGGGTCTCTCTGAATTTCACTGACAGTCGCAACTCAACAATCATCTATTTGGTATTTCAGCGCAAGCTGCCCAAATTGCAGGCCCTTCCGACTGTAGGCTATGCAATTTTAAAAATGTTTGTTTAGAAGCTAATGATCCTCTGTGGCCAAATCATGCTTTCTGATGTAGTAGGCTATTTTGAATGATTTTATTTATTTCTGTATAGACAGGAGTATGCTAATTAGGCTATATAATTTTGGCAATTTAATTCAATTTTCTTTAGGGAAAGCTTCCCCTAGCCTTATAGACACGCCGCCTTTGCCTTTTAATGTGGCATAAACACAACCAGTCATGATGTTTTCATCTGATTGTCAAACAATCACTTAACAAAAAAGCGCTCCTGTAGGCTACCTGCGCACATTTGTCCACTCACAAAATAATTTCAGCATCCAAACCCCAACAGTGCACTGTGCACCCGCAATTTGATGAATGGAAAGAGACATCTGTTACAAAACACCTCCGTGCATTGTAATGACATTCTGCGATTGTCATTAGGCCTTGTCATTAGGCCTTGTCATTAGGCCTACACTCGTAGCCTGAATTGATTAATCCACTGTTGTCCGCGCGAGCCTTGGTCTCGGCCACTCATCTCCGCCTTGTCCACGAGCGTCTCGGCCACTCATCTCTGCCTTGACAAAATGTAAGTATGTAAGTGTTCTCCACCCGGTTTCCAGTCAATTAGCAAATGTTTAATGCGGCCGACATGCAGTAATATTAAATAATGGTGTAATAGCCTATAGTTTTTTGGGCATGTTGTATTAATTGTGATATGCTCACGTTTTACCGGTACGGAGTACCCCCACTATTTATTTTGCCGGGACGCCATACCGGACCGTAACGCCTTACTTTCACCCCTGGTGGTGACTGTCATTGAGAGGAACCAGACCGGACATACAGTATCTCCAAACTCTACACAAACCCAGATGTAAGGCATCAGTTGATCTGGAACGCTTACCCCCTACCTCCACCCACAAACAAACGCAAATGACAAAAAATGTCCTCCTATTATTCTCCATTTGGCATAATATGTAGCTGTACTGTGCTCCCCCATGCAAAATAATGGATAGAAAAGAGCAGCAGCTCTGAGCTACCCTAGCAAGTCCATCTTTAGTACAGTAAGTACTAACAACACTTACCTCTGATTTAGCCGGCGCTCATCGTCACTCCCAAAGTCCTGCAAACCAAGAAAAGGCAGAGGAAAAAGAAGCAAAAATTACCAATCTGATACTTCAAGACATTGAAGATCTACAGTGCAGCCATTAGTATCAGGTATTCTCTGGTCTTTTTAGAAAATATAACAGCTTTAGAAAAACCTAACTTATTTGAATAAAACACCAAATATATTGCTGTAGTTTGTCTCATCACCGTAACATTTTTCAAGTTCCTGTCAAAACTTTTAAATACAGTGCATGCATTCGGAAAGTATTCAGACCCCTTCTCTTTTTCCAAAAAATTTTACATTACAGCCTTATTCTAAAATTGATTAAATAAATACAATTCCTCATCAATCTACACACAATACCCCATAATGACAAAGCGAAAACAGGTTTAGATTTTTTTGCAAATTTATTACACATAAAAAACTGAAATACCTTATTTACGTAAGTATTCATAGCTGTTGCTATGAGACTCTAAATTGATCTCAGGTGCCTCCTGTTTCCATTGATCATCCTTGAGATGTTTCTATAACTTGATTCGAGTCCACCTGTGGTAAATTCAATTGATTGGACATGATTTGGAAAGGCATACACCTGTCTATATAAGGTCCCACAGTTGACAGTGCATGTCAGAGCAAAAACCAAGCCATGAGGTCGAAGGAATTGTCCGTAGAGCTCCGAGACAGGATTGTGTCGAGGCACAGATCTGGGGAAGGGTACCAAAAAATGTCTGCAGCACTGAAGGTCCCCAAGAACACAGTGGCCGCCATCATTCTTAAATGGAAGAAGTTTGGAATCACCAAGAATCTTCCTAGAGCTGGCTGCCCGGCCAAATTGAGCAATCGTTTGGCCGAGGTGACCAAGAACCCAATGGTCACTCATACAGAGCTCCAGAGTTCCTCTGTGGAGATGGGAGAAGGTTCCAGAAGGACAACCATCTCTGCAGCACTCCACCAATCAGGCCTTTATGGTAGAGTGGCCAGACAGAAGCCACTCCTCAGTAAAAAGGCACATGACAGCCCACTTGGAGTTTGCCAAAAGGCACCTAAAGGACTCTCAGACCATGAGAAACAAGATTCTCTGGTCTGATGAAACCAAGATTGAACTCTTTGGCCTGAATGTCAAGCGTCACGTCTGGAGGAAACCTGGCACGATCCCTACGGTGAAGCATGGTGGTGGCAGCATCATGCTGTGGGGATGTTTTTCAGCGGCAGGGACTGGGAGACTAGTCAGGATCGAGGGAAAGATGAACAGAGCAAAGCACAGAGAGATCCTTTATGAAAACCTGCTCCAGAGCTAGTTGTGCAGCGCCGCTCCCCATCCAACCTGACAGAGCTTGAGAGGATCTGCAGAGAAGAATGGGAGAAACTCCCCTAATATAGGTGTGCCAAGCTTGTAGCGTCATACCCAAGAAGACTCGAGGCTGTAATCGCTGCCAAAGGTGCTTCAACAAAGTACTGAGTAAAGGGTCGGAATACTTATGTAAATGTTATTTTTTCATTTTTTATACATTTCTAAAAACCTGTTTTTGCTTTGTCATTATGGGGTATTGTGTGTAGATTGATTAGGGGAAAAAACGATTTAATCAATTTTAGAATAAGGCTTTAAAGTAACAAAGTATGGAAAAAGTCAAGGGGTCCGAATACTTTCCGAATGCACTGTAAAGTTGTATTCACCCATGATGCATCATCTAGAGGAGTAGTCCTTATATGAACACAAGTTCATTTATTTGCTTATATCCTTCAGAATGAGGTTCTCATTCTCAAAACACCCCCTTTACCCCACTTGGCCTTCTCATTACCGAAACGGCTAAAGAGTTCAAATTGGGAAAAAGTCTGATTTAATTTTATAATAATTGTATAATTTCATTTGAAATATGTATGTTTTCTGTGTGATCTTTAACTCACTCCTTTTCATTATGGGAGCAATGTAACAAAAAATATCAGAAATATTGATTTGTTTACTACTTTCTGGACTTACGTTAATGAGAATTGTGTGAAAATTTTGATAAAATGCATAATATCTGATTTTTAAAAAACTGAACAATAATTATACAAAGTAAATTAGTACAGATCCTAATATCAGTGATTCAAGAGGAAATGTTGTGAAAAATGACACTTGAGAATGTATTTTATTCACAGTTCCGTGAGAATGACCCACCTGGCTTTATCAGAGGTGAACGCCACTAAATGGAGGGTATGTCTTAAAAACAGTTATTGTTCCAGGAGAGATATCATAGACTGGGAGTATCAGGTTATAGCTATATGGTGACAGGTAACTGTGAGGAGGTGGGCCATTCTCCAGAAGTTTCACCTACTAAAGCCTGAGGGTTGTCAACCAAAGCACTACTAGTGAGAAGCACAAGTTCCCTGCCAAGGTAAGGTAGGACGGGCCAGAGTACTGCAGCACTAAGAGAAAATGTGACAAGATGTATCCAACACTGTATTTCAGCTCCAAAAACACACGCCACTTTCCATTACGGTATCTAACAAGTGCTCATCACACTTGTGATGAGCAGAATAGGTTCATAACAGTGAACAGACATTGTCAAACCTCACATTTTTATAAACACACACAAAACGGTACGTAAAGGCTTTTTTGCCCCATCTAAACAAACAGTGCAGGTAAGGTGAGGTAAGGTGCAGGTAAGGTAAGGTAAGGCCTCTGAGGTTGGCCTCTACCTCTACCCATTCAACCAGGGGACGGGCATCAGGGTGAAACTCAAACCAGGGACGTGTCAAACGCTGTGTTTAAGATGTGTTTCAGTTGGCCATCAGGGAGGGTAATCCAATAGTTGACTTGAACAGCCCTGCACCCACTACAAGTGAATTCCCAGCCATAATTCTGCCACAGCGAGACACATGACAATAGCAGAATTTCACCTCGTAGGGAAGTCTAAAACAGAGGGATGAAACTCTCCATTCTTGGCAAAATCATGTAGCCTACCTTACACCGTCACAACAGCTACCATATTGTTACCCCACCACAGTCCTCCCCTCATCGCTTTCCCTCCACATCCCCCCACCCTCCATGTGAGAATGACATCATAGCTGCAGCAGCTTCCTGAGGGGCTTGGCTGCTCCTCATCAGACAGGACCCTGGGAAGAGCCCTGGAAGCAGCCAGGCAGCCAGTCAATTCTATCCCACATGGAAAGTGAGTGGCAGGCAGTGACAGGGAAGGCCGGTCCTCAGTCAGGCCAGCTCAATCATCTTCACGATAAATGTGTTTCTTTTTACACTTTTCTTTTTTTAAATGGCAGATGTAATGCGTCAGGCCCAATGACTCAGTAGCTAAAAAAGCTAAGCAGCAGCCTAATTAAAGAAAATAAAGACCAGTTAATGCTCAAGTACCAGTTCTTGATTTAGGCCTAACCATGGTTGTCGTCATCTTCGAGACAAATCTACCCAATACTCCCTCAATAAGGGCTAACGGAGAAAACCTTCCTTCCTGCTGTAGGCTAGTGCCTTTGTTGTATTGAGCATGACTCCTGTTTCTATTGTTAACAGTTAGCGCCCCCAACTGGTTGAGAAGGTGCACAAAAACAGTACTTCGATTGTAGCTATCTTTTCATGAGTGACATCTAAATGTCATAGCTGTGATGTGTAGGCACTAACTGTTACACTACATTTACATTTTAGTCATTTAGCAGACGCTCTTATCCAGAGCAACTTACAGTTAGTGAATACATTTTTTTGTTTTTTTATACTGGCCCCCCGTGGGAATCAAACCCACAACCCTGGCGTTGCAAACGCCATGCTCTATCAACTGAGCTACATCCCTGCCGGCCATTCCCTCCCCTACCCGACGCTGGGCCAATTGTGCGCCGCCCATGAGTCTCCCGGTCGCGGCCGGCTGCGACAAAGCCTGGATTCGAACCAGGATCTCTAGTGGCACAGTTAGCACTGCGATGCAGTGCCTTAGACCACTGCGCCACTCAGGAGTTACACTACATGACCAAAAGTATGTGGACCCCTGCTCGTCGAACATCTCATTCCAAAATCATGCCCATTAATACGGTTGGTCCCCCCTTTGCTGCAATAACAGTCTCCACTCTTCTGGGAAGGCTTTCCACTAGATGTTGAAACATTGCTGCGGGGACTTGCTTCCATTCAGCCACAAGAATATTAGTGAGGTCGGGCACTGATGTTGGGCGATTAGGCATTCCAATTCATCCCAAAGGTTTTCGATGGGGTTGAGGCCAGTCAAGTTCTTCCACACCAATCTCGACAAACCATTTCTGTGTGGACCTCGCTTTGTGCACGGGGGCATTGTCATGCTGAAACAGGAAAGGCCTTCCCCAAACTGTTGCCACAGCCTGTTCACCCCACTACCATCTAGAAGGCGGAGACAGTACAAGTGCATCAAAGCTGGGACCGAGAGACGGAGAAACAGCTTCCATCTCCAGGCCATCAGACTGTTAAACAGTCACCACTAGCCGGCCTCTGCCCAGTACCCTGCCCTGAACCTTAAATCACTGTTCTAGCCATCTACCACCTGGTACTCTACCCTGCACCTTAGAGACTGCTGCCCTATATGTACATAGTCACTGAACAGTGGTCACTTTAAAAATGTTTAGAAACTGTTTTACCCACTTTATGTATATACTGTATTTTAGTCATGGCTCATCCTATATAAAACTTTTTTTATTTTTCTGGATTATGTGTGTATTGTTTTTTTATTGCTAGGTATAACTACACTATTGGAGCTAGAAACATAAGCATTTCGCTGCACCTGCGATAACATCTGCAAATCTGTGTACGCAACCAATAAACTTTGATTTGATTTGCATTTTGAGATGGGATTGTTCTTGTCGTTTATTCATTGGCTGTTGTTGATGCCTACTCTTAGGTTCATCTGAATAAACAAATAAGCACAAGGAGCAGTACCAAGAGTTTATTTTGTCATTGTGGAAGTGTTCAAAGCTCACCTGACTTATACTAGTTTGTGTTTGGCAGACTATCTTTACTCTGTTATGGAAAGTATGACTAGGCCTCTACCACAGTGGTTCCCAACCTTTTTCGGTTACTGTACCACCAAATGAATTTTGCTCTGCCCAGCGTACCCATGAAGTACCTCCTCATGTGCATTTTACCAGTAGGTATATAGTCTCATGAGTCTTCTTCTTCTTGGGCTCCCGAATGGCGCAGCGGACTAAGGCACTGCATCTCAGTGCTTGAGGCGTCACTACAGACTCCCTGGTTCAATTCCAGGCTGTATCACAACCGGCTGTGATTGGGAGTCCCATAGGGCAGCACACAATTGGCCCAGCATCGTCCGGGTTTGGCTGGTGTAGGCCGTCGTTGTAAATAAGAATTTGTTCTTAACTGACTTGCCTGGGTAAATAAAGGTTAAATAAAATACAATTCTAAAGTATCCCTGGTTGGGAACCACTACTCTACCACATGACTGTTTTAAGTTACATGCCACATTTCACCTTATTGACTGGTCTCTTTTAGAAGACATCTCAGAACAGCATTGAAAATAACCCATGCTGTCCATAACACCTGACTTTGACATAAGCAAGTAGTTAGCCAAAGAAATAAGCTGGTAGTAGCTGAAATATTAGGCAACTAACTTGCTAAATGTTAACATTTTGGCCTACCAAATTGTATGGCACCACTGCAGTACACTGGTGGTTTGTTAGCTGACTAGCTATCTTACTGCATTCACCAGCAGGACCTTACGGTAGGACTTACATGAAACTACCTGGCAGAGTGACAAACAACCAGATACCTAGCTATGTAGGCTAACGATGCTATTGGAAATGGATAGGCCGCTAATGCCACAGCAGTTACGCTGCTCATTAGCAGGCTAGCTCAATCATTAGCTAGCTAGTAAGGCAAACAAGAAGCTAGCTAACTATATTAACTTTATATTTATTGTGCGTTAGCTAGCTGGCAAGCTAATAACTTTAATAGCCGGCAATAGCATGACGTTATATCAGTGTGTTACTGACATACAACTTTGCTTGCTAGCTTTTCTAGACAACTAACGTTAGCTAGGTAGCGATGGAGTTGAGGTTATTAGCTACTACCTAGTTAGCTTATCCCATTACTAGATTTAGCTAGCACTTCTAGGCCTATGTCACTCCCACGTATCCCCGGTGTTTTCTTGCGCTTTGTTGACGTTTCTAAAACGTCTCTCCAGCTATTTCCAAGCTTACCTCCCCCACGTTGGTGGTGGTTGTGCTGGCTGTGGATGCAGCGCTTGGGGTAGGGGAGCGCTGCAAAGTAACCAGAGCCATGGCTGGGAGAGTCTGCGCAGGCCGGTGTAGCCTGCCCAGAGAACAGCTTTATTCCCGGTGAAGAACCTGAGCAAGTTGTTTCTTGGTGTCAACGTCTATAGCGGTCGAAGCAGAGAATTTCATCGTCGTTAAATTTCCATCGTCCTAAAACCTGTCAGATAGTTGTTGCTTTTGAATTTTCTCAAATAAAAATACACGAATTTCATAGTAAGAACGTACAGAGCATGCACATATCATTCCCCATGTTGCGGCTTTCTCACTACTAGCCTGCACAAAACCGCTTCCACCAGCGGATGCGATCTTATGCTAGTCAGCTGCTGCCAGCCAACCAGACAGTGATGCTGAGTTCAAACATTCTGGCTAGGCTACCAAAATCTGTCAAATACATACCTACATCATGACAGAATCTCTTCCATTTCAAACTGTGTATTTCACTTAGCCTGTCGGTTAAAAATAATAAATAACATTGTAGCTACAGTTCATGTAATGCAACTACACATACCCTCACAACCCGCTGAAAGTTTATAATCTTTTGCATAATGTTTTTTTTATCTAACTGCTGTTTTTTTTGGTGTTTTTTAAATAGATATTTATATTCTGATTTTTGCAACGTTGTTATATTTCAGTTATTACACATGACACGATGTACAATTTCAGGTTACTTCATACAGTTAGATGGGTCAGAGGGTCAGGTACACTCGAGGACATGGAAATGTTTACATTATTCAAAGGTATATGGAATGGTAGCAGATCCTGAGCAGGACCAAGCCAGTCACACAGAATGGAGGCCAATCATATTTTTTAAAGAAAAATAATAATAACAAAAGCAGCAACAACAATCAACAACTGCTGTGTTTGTTATCTCCAGACACACTCGTGGCAGTGATCAGAGCTGGCGTCAGTGGCCTGTCCACGGCTCAGAGAATCTATAAGCAGCACCACTCTAGAGTCAGCCAGTCCACTGACCATCGAGGTGTATGCAGACAGCTTCAGGATTCTGGCAGCCATACCTCTACGACAAGGGCAATGTCCAGGAAACGTGAGAGGGATTTCTTCTTGGCTTTCTTCTTTCTTCAGGCCTCATCATTCACATGGAGGCAAGGTTTAGTTTTTTTCATTTTTCAGTCCTCATCATTCACATGGAGGCAAGGTCTAGTTTTTTTCATTTTAAGCTGTTATAATTAAGCAATAAGACCCGAGGAGGTGTGGCATATTTAAGCAATAAGGCCAGAGGGGGTGTGGTATATTGCCAATACACCATGGCTAAGGGCTGGTCTTACCCACGACGCAATGCAGAATGCCTGGACGCGGAGTGCCTGGACACAGCCCTTAGCCGTGGTACAGTTGAAGTCGGAAGTTTACATACACCTTAGCCAAATACATTTAAACTCAGTTTTTCACAATTCCTGACATTTAATCCTAGAAAAATTCCCTGTTTTAGGTCAGTTAGGATCACCAGTTTATTTTAAGAATGTGAAATGTCAGAATAATAGTAGAGAGAATGATTTATTTCAGCTTTTATTTCTATCATCACATTCCCAGTGGGTCAGAAGTTTACATACACTCAATTAGTATTTGGTAGCATTGCCTTTAAATTGTTTAATTTGGGTCAAATGTTTCAGGTAGCCTTCCACAAGCTTCCCACAATAAGTTGGGTGAATTTTGGCCCATTCCTCCTGACAGAGCTGGTGTAACTGAGTCAGGTTTGTAGGCCTCCTTGCTTGCACATGCTTTTTCAGTTCTGCCCACAAATGTTCTATTGGAATGAGGTCAGGGCTTTGTGATGGCCACTCCAAATCCTTGACTTTGTTGTCCTTAAGCCATTTTGCCACAACTTTGGAAGTATGCTTGGGGTCATTGTCCATTTGGAAGACCCATTTGTGATCAAGCTTTAACTTCCTGACTGATGTCTTGAGATGTTGCTTCTCACATAAGACTGGTCATTCAACTGAGACTGCTCTTCTCTGTGTCACGGAGGCTCTCCGCACTGCTAAGGCTAACTCTCTCTCCTCTGCTCTTGTCCTTCTAGACCTGTCTGCTGCCTTTGATATTGTGAACCATCAGATCCTCCTCTCCACCCTCTCCGAGTTGGGCATCTCCGGCGCGGCTCACTCTTGGATTGCGTCCTACCTGACCGGTCGCTCCTACCAAGTGGCGTGGCGAGAATCTGTCTCCGCACCACGTGCTCTCACCACTGGTGTCCCCCAGGGCTCAGTTCTAGGCCCTCTCCTATTCTCGCTATACACCAACTCACTTGGCTCTGTCATATCCTCACATGGCCTCTCCTATCATTGCTACGCAGACGACACACAACTAATCTTCTCCTTTCCCCTTTCTGATAACCAGGTGGCGAATCGCATCTCTGCATGTCTGGCAGACATATCAGTGTGGATGACGGATCACCACCTCAAGCTGAACCTCGGCAAGACGGAGCTGCTCTTCCTCCCGGGGAAGGACTGCCCGTTCCATGATCTCGCCATCACAGTTGACAACTCCGTTGTGTCCTCCTCCCAGAGTGCGAAGAGCCTTGGCGTGACCCTGGACAACACCCTGTCGTTCTCTGCTAACATCAAGGCGGTGACCCGATCCTGTAGGTTCATGCTCTACAACATTCGGAGAGTACGACCCTGCCTTACACAGGAAGCGGCACAGGTCCTAATCCAGGCACTTGTCATCTCCCGTCTGGATTACTGCAACTCGCTGTTGGCTGGGCTCCCTGCCTGTGCCATTAAACCCCTACCACTCATCCAGAATGGCGCAGCCCGTCTGTTGTTCAACCTTTCCAAGTTCTCTCACGTCACCCCGCTCCTCCGCCCACTCCACTGGCTTCCAGTTGAAGCTCGCATCTGCTACAAGACCATGGTGCTTGCCTACGGAGCTGTGAGGGGAACGGCACCTCCGTACCTTCAGGCTCTGATTAGTCCCTACACCCAAACGAGGGCATTGCGTTCATCCACCTCTGGCCTGCTGGCCCCCCTACCTCTGCGGAAGCACAGTTCCCGCTCAGCCCAGTCAAAACTGTTCGCTGCTCTGGCACCCCAATGGTGGAACAAGCTCTCTCACGACGCCAGGACAGCGGAGTCACTCACCACCTTCCGGAGACACTTGAAACCCCACCTCTTTAAGGAATACCTGGGATCGGATAAAGTAATCCTTCTACCCCCCCTTACCCCACCCCAAAGAAAGAAAAAAAAAAACATATTGTAAAGTGGTTATCCCACTGGCTATAAGGTGAATGCACCAATTTGTAAGTCGCTCTGGATAAGAGCGTCTGCTAAATGACGTAAATGTAAATGTATATCCACATAAATGTCCTTCCTCATGATGCCATCTATTTTGTGAAGTGCACCAGTCCCTCCTGCAGCAAAGCACCCCCACAGCATGATGCTGCCACCCCGTGCTTCACGGTTGGGATGGTGTTCTTCGGCTTGCAAGCAACCCCCCTTTTCCTCCAAACATAACAATGGTCATTATGGCCAAACAGTTCTATTTTTGTTTCATCAGACCAGAGGACATTTCTCCAAAAAGTACGATCTTTGTCCCCATGTGCAGTTGCAACCGTAGTCTGGCTTTTTTTATGACGGTTTTGGAGCAGTGGCTTCTTCCTTGCTGAGCGGCCTTTCAGGTTATGTCGATATAGGACTCGTGTTACTGTGGATATAGATACTTTTGTACCTGTTTCCTCCAGCATCTTCACAGGGTCCTTTGCTGTTGTTCTGGGATTGATTTGCACTTTTCGCACCAAAGTACGTTCATCTCTAGGAGACAGAACGCGTCTCCTTCCTGAGCGGTATGATGGCTGCGTGGTCCCATGGTGTTTATACTTGCGTACTATTGTTTGTACAGATGAACGTGGTACCTTCAGGCGTTTGGAAATTGCTCCCAAGGATGAACCAGACTTGTGGAGGTTTACAATTCTTTTTCTGAGGTCTTGGCTGATTTCTTTTGATTTTCCCATGATGTCAAGCAAAGAGGCACTGAGTTTGAAGGTAGGCCTTGAAATACATCCACAGGTACACCTCCAATTGACTCAAATGATGTCAATTAGCCTATCAGAACCTTCTAAAGCCATGACATCATTTTCTGGAATTTTCCAAGCTGTTTAAAGGCACAGTCAACTTAGTGTATGTAAACTTCTGACCCACTGGAATTGGGATACAGTGAATTATAAGTGAAATAATCTGTCTGTAAACAATTGTTGGAAAAATTACTTGTGTCATGCACAAAGTAGATGCCCTAACCGACTTGCCAAAACTATAGTTTGTTAACAAGAAATTTGTGGAGTGGTTGAAAAACGAGTTTTAATGACTCCAACCTAAGTGTATGTAAACTTCCGACTTCAACTGTATATGTTTCTAGGTTACAGAAGAGAGGGGTGACATTTTACCAGAGGTAAAAAGAGGTGAGCGTTCTGAACTAATATAATGAACAGTGCAAGTTTGGATTGTGCTAAGACTCCCACCTTACAAGGAGGATAAAGATAGATGGTGCTGTATTTTTGAAGGCTCTCATTCTAGGCCTCTTTTGTCCAGATGACAGTAATTTTACTATGCTTATTTCATTTCCATCTAATCCACGCATGTGTTTTCCTTACCCAATGGGAGTGCCTTACACAGTACAGTGTATTCATGCTCAGAGAGTGTCAGAGTGTTGCGTGTGGATGTAGTGAAGGGAATCAAGCGCAGGGACAAGGATGTTCTTCAACAGACTTTTAGTACTTTCCAAAACAGGAATGAGTCGCCAACCCAACCGGGCGGCACGAACAATTACGCACAACACACAGTGCGGAAAACAAGGGAAAAGCGCACGCAGTGCGAACTCTCGAAATAACAACAAACGAGAGAGAAAACTCCTCGGAGGCAAGCTGACAATAACAATCACACATAACACCTGACCCGAATAAACAAAACTAAATAGGGAACACAATCCAACACAAACAAGGGACAGGTGTTACAAACAGACAAAACCAAACGAACATGAAACATAGAACGGTGGCAGCTAGTACTCCGGAGACGACGACCGCCGAAGCCTGCCCGAACAAGGAGGAGGAGCAGCCTCGGCCGAAACCGTGACAGTACCCCCCCCTTGACGCGCGGCTCCAGCCGTGCGCCGACCCGGGGCTCGGGGACGACCCGGACGACGCGGAGCAGGGCGCGCAGGATGACCCCGATGGAACTCGGTCAGCAGGGACTGGTCCAATATGTCCCTCCTTGGCACCCAGCACCGCTCCTCCGGGCCGTACCCCTCCCACTCCACGAGATATTGAAGACCCCCCATCCGGCGTCTCGAATCAAGGATGGACCTCACAGTGTACGCCGGAGCCCCCTCGATGTCCAACGGGGGCGGAGGAGTCTCCTCTATCTCATACTCCTGGAGTGGACCAGCTACCACCGGCCTGAGGAGAGACACATGGAACGAGGGGTTAATATTCCTATAGTCAATAGGCAGTTCTAACCTGTAACACACCTCGTTCAACCTCCTCAGGACTTTGAATGGCCCCACAAACCGCCGACCCAGCTTCCGGCAGGGCAGGCGGAGGGGCAGGTTTCTGGTCGAGAGCCAGACTCGATCTCCAGGTGCGTACACAGGCCCCTCACTGCGGTGGAGATCGGCGCTCGTTTTCTGCCGACGGATGGCCCGCTGCAGATGTACGTGGGCAGCGTTCCATGTTTCCTCCGAGCGCCGTACCCATTCATCCACCGCAGGGGCCTCGATCTGGCTCTCGTGCCAAGGTGCCAGAACCGGCTGGTACCCTAACACACACTGGAAAGGGGTTAGTTGGGTGGAGGAGTGGCGGAGAGAGTTCTGTGCCATTTCGGCCCACGGAACGTATCTCGCCCACTCCTCCGGCCGGCCCTGGCAATAAGACCTCAGAAACCTACCCACCTCCTGGTTAACACGTTCAACCTGCCCATTACTCTCCGGGTGGTAACCCGAGGTAAGGCTTACCGAAACCCCCAACCGTTCCATAAACGCTCTCCACACTCTGGAGGTGAACTGGGGGCCTCGGTCAGACACTATATCCTCGGGTACCCCGTAATGCCGGAAGACATGGGTAAACAGAGCCTCAGCGGTCTGTAGGGCAGTGGGTAGACCCGGCATGGGAAGGAGACGACAGGCCTTCGAGAACCGATCCACAACGACCAGGATGGTAGTATTCCCCTGTGAGGGGGGAAGGTCGGTAACAAAATCCACCGAGAGGTGGGACCAGGGTCGTTGTGGAATAGGCAGGGGTTGTAGCTTACCCCTGGGCAAATGTCTGGGCGCCTTACACTGGGCACACACCGAACAGGAGGAGACATAAATCCTCACATCCCTAGCTAACGTTGGCCACCAGTACTTCGTGCTAAGGCAGTGCACTGTCCGGCCGATACCCGGATGGCCAGAGGAGGGGGACGTATGAGCCCAACAAATGAGGCGATCGCGTACCTCGAGCGGAACGTACGTCCGACCCACTGGACACTGTGGAGGACTTGGGTCGGTGCGTAACGCCCGCTCGATCTCGGCATCAACCTCCCACACCACCGGTGCAACCAGACAAGACTCTGGTAGTATGGGCGTGGGCTCAACGGACCTCTCCTCCGCGTCATACCACCGAGACAGAGCATCTGCCTTCCCGTTCTGGGACCCAGGGATGTAAGTGATTTTAAACACAAACCGGGCTAGAAACATAGTCCAGCGGGCCTGGCGAGGATTCAGTCTCCTAGCTGCCCGGATGTATTCCAGGTTACGATGGTCAGTTAGAATGAGGAAAGGGTGTTGAGCCCCCTCGAGCCAATGCCGCCACACCTTTAGGGCCTGTACCACGGCTAACAGCTCCCTGTCTCCTACGTCATAATTCCGCTCCGCCGGACTGAGCTTTTTAGAATAAAACGCACAGGGACGGAGTTTAGGTGGTGTGCCAGAACGTTGGGAAAGAACGGCCCCTATACCGGCCTCTGACGCGTCCACCTCTACCTGGAAAGGTAAAGAGGGATCCGGATGCGCCAACACCGGCGCCGAGGTAAACAGGTCCTTCAGTTTCCCAAAAGCCCTGTCCGCCTCAGCTGACCACCGCAAGCGCACCGGACCCCCCTTCAACAGAGACGTTATGGGAGCTGCCACCTGTCCAAAACCCCGGATAAACCTCCGGTAATAATTTGCAAAACCCAAGAACTGTTGCACCTCCTTCACAGTGGTTGGGGTCTGCCAATTACGCACAGCTGACACCCGGTCTACCTCCATCTTCACCCCTGACGCAGACAACTGATAACCCAGAAAGGAGACCGACTTCTGAAAAAACAGACATTTCTCTGCCTTGACATATAGGTCATGCTCCAACAGCCTCCTCAATACTCGGCGCACCAGGGCTACATGCTCTGCTCGGGTAGGACTGTACACCAGAATATCGTCGATGTACACGACTACTCCCTGTCCCTGCATGTCCCGGAAAATCTCATCGACGAAGGATTGGAAGACTGAGGGAGCATTCATTAACCCATATGGCATGACTAGATACTCGTAGTGTCCGGAAGTCGTGCTAAACGCTGTCTTCCATTCATCGCCCTCTCTAATGCGCACCAAGTTATATGCGCTCCTGAGATCCAATTTTGTAAAGAACTGCGCACCGTGCAATGACTCCGTCATAGTCGCAATCAGAGGAAGTGGATAGCTGTACTTCACCGTAATCTGATTGAGACCGCGGTAATCAATACACGGGCGCAGACCTCCATCCTTTTTCTTCACAAAAAAGAAACTCGAGGAAGCGGGTGAAGTGGAGGCCGTATGTATCCCTGTCTCAGAGACTCAGCGATGTACGTCTCCATTGCCTTCCTCTCCTCTTGAGACAAGGGATACACATGGCTCCGCGGGAGAGCTGCTCCTGACTGGAGATCTATCGCACAATCCCCCTGTCTATGAGGCGGCAGCTGCGCCGCCCTGGTTTTACTAAACACCAGTTTCAAATCCTCATACTCGGGGGGAATATGCAGTGCTGGCATTAGATTCGGACTTTCCACCGAGGTCGCCCCTATGGAAACACCCAGACACCGCCCCTCACACTGGGCAGACCACCCTTTAAGAGCTTTCTCTCGCCACATAATAGTAGGGTCATGGGTCATCAACCAGGGAAGGCCCAGCACTACCGGATACGCAGGAGAGTCAATCAGATAGAGCTGAATCGTCTCCTCATGACCCTCCTGCGCCATCATTTTAAGGGGTGCTGTGACCTCCCTAATCAACCCAGACCCTAACGGACGGCTATCTAGGGCATGAACAGGGAAAGGCTTATCAACTGGAAGGAGGGGAATCCCTAAATCTATACAAAACTGGCGATCTACAAAATTCCCAGCTGCGCCTGAATCTACCAGCTTCTTATGCTGGGAACGAGGTGCAACCTGTGGAAAACAAACAGGCAAGGTTAGGTGAACGACAGAAAGCTCTGGGTAAGTAGGGCGCCTACTCACCTGGGGGGACCCCCCAATGCCTGACCTGCCTTCTCCTCCACCGGGGGACCCTCCCCAACACCTAGCCGCGGTGTGCCCTCCACGGCCACAGTTAGTGCAGGGAACGGCCCCCCTCGGGTTCCTACTCCTCCGTTCTCTAGCGCCAGCACCCCCGAGCTCCATAGGGCTCGGCTCGGAGGTGCTGGAGAGTGGAATGGGCGAACCCCACCCGGGACGTCCACGGTTGGCGAGCAGGGTATCCAGCCGAATGGCCATGTCGACAAGTTGGTCAAACGTCAACGAGGTGTCCCTGCACGCCAACTCTCGCTGGACCTCCTCCCGGAGGCTGCAACGGAAGTGGTCTATAAGGGCCCGCTCATTCCACCCTGCATCGGCCGCTAGAGTCCGGAATTCCAAGGCAAAGTCCTGGGCGCTCCTCATCCCCTGTCGGAGGTAGAACAGACGCTCCCCCGCCGCCTTCCCTTCCGGTGGATGGTCAAACACAGCACGGAAGCGGCGGGAGAACTCCGCATAGGTAGTGGTAGCGGCGTCCATTCTCCTCCATTCGGCGTTGGCCCACTCCAACGCCTTGCCGGTGAGACAGGAGATGAGGGCTGAGACGCTCTCGTGTCCCGAGGGCGCCGGGTGTACGGTGGCGAGGTAGAGCTCCACTTGCAGCAGGAACCCTTGACACCCGGCAGCGGAGCCGTCGTACGCCCTCGGGAGCGAGAGCCGAATCCCACTGGGTTCCGGAGATGGGACAGGAAGACTGACCGATGGGGATGGTTCGGCAGGTGGGGTCGTGGGTACCCCGCTGGTTTCCCATCGGTGGAGAGTGTTCATCACCCCCTCCAGGGCATGACAGACCTGGTGAATCCGTCCTCCTGTCCACGAAGACGTTCCTCCAGGCTTGCTGTTGGCGCGGTTGCTCCTGCTGATTCCATGGATGATGTGTGATTCTGTCAGAGTGTTGCGTGTGGATGTAGTGAAGGGAATCAAGCGCAGGGACAAGGATGTTCTTCAACAGACTTTTAGTACTTTCCAAAACAGGAATGAGTCGCCAACCCAACCGGGCGGCACGAACAATTACGCACAACACACAGTGCGGAAAACAAGGGAAAAGCGCACGCAGTGCGAACTCTCGAAATAACAACAACGAGAGAGAAAACTCCTCGGAGGCAAGCTGACAATAACAATCACACATAACACCTGACCCGAATAAACGAAACTAAATAGGGAACACAATCCAACACAAACAAGGGACAGGTGTTACAAACAGACAAAACCAAACGAACATGAAACATAGAACGGTGGCAGCTAGTACTCCGGAGACGACGACCGCCGAAGCCTGCCCGAACAAGGAGGAGGAGCAGCCTCGGCCGAAACCGTGACAGAGAGCTGCTCATACTGAAGGTCAGAGTGCAAAGGTTAAAAGGTCTGTTCAGTAATTACAAAAGGAACATGGCTGATCGTATTCCTCTTAATCTGTCTGTGTTGCAGGTGGATGCTCCATGGCTGAAGCATTGGATCCTCACCCACAATTTCACCACTGGAACCTATTACTCACCATGTATTATATCAGGGTAAAGTGGATAAAGATCCGCAACTTCACCTACTGCAGGTGTCAATAAAGCAGTTATTACACATTTTTCGAGTTGATGCATATAATTACAGCGTCAAAGCAAAGTATACTTTTGCCTAAGTATTCAGCTCCTTGTATTTGTATTTATTATGTATCCCCATTTATTATGGATCCCCAGTAATTGTGTTTACATGGTGAGTTATAGGTTCCAGTGGTGAAATTGTGGGTGAGGATGCAATGCTTCAGCCATGGAGCATCCATCTGCAACACAGACAGATTAAGAGGAATACAATCATCCATGTTCCTTTTGTAATTACTGAACAGACCTACTTTTCCTGGGGTCCAGCAAAATTAAGGCAGTTATACCATTTTTAAAACAGTACAATACATTCACAGATTTCACAACACACTGTGTACCCTCAGGCCCCTACTCCACCACATATCTACAATACAAAACCCATGTGTACGTGTGTGTATATTGCGTATGTTATCGTGTGTGTGTATGCATGTGTCTGTGCCTATGTATGTGTTGCTTCACAGGTGTATTTTTATCTGTTTTTTAAATCACATTTCACTGCTTGCATCAGTTACTTGATGTGGAATAGAGTTCCATGTAGTCATGGCTCTATGTCGTACTGTGCGCCTCCCATAGTCTGTTCTGGACTCGGGGACTGTGAAGAGACCACTTGTGGCATGTCTTGTGGGGTATGCATGGGTGTCCAAGCTGTGCGCCAGTAGTTCAAACAGACAGCTCGGTGCATTCAACATGTCAATACCGCTCATAAATACAAGTAGTGATGAAGTCAATCTCTCCTCCACTTTGAGTCAGGAGAGATTGACATGCATATTATTAATGTTAGCTCTCTGTGTACATCCAAGGGCCAGCCGTGCTGCCCCGTCCCTTTTTGTGGCACCTGACCACACGACTGAACAGTAGTCCAGGTGCGATAAAACTAGGGCCTGTAGGACCTGCCTTGTTGATAGTGCTGTTAAGAAGGTAGAGCAGCGCTTTATTATGGACAGACTTCTCCCCATCTTAGCTACTGTTGTATTGTCACGCCCTGGCTCTGGGGACTCTAGTATGTTGAGCCAGGGTGTGAGTTTTCATGTGTGTTGGTTCTAGTTGGTGTATATCTATGTTGGCCAGGGTGGCTCCCAATCAGAGACGGCTGTAGCTCGTTGTCTCTGATTGGGAGTCATACTTAGGTAGCCGTTAGGCATTCATTCATTGTGGTTTCTTGTTCGTGTTGGTTTGTGTTTGACCATTGACTGTCACGTCATCGTTTTGTTGTTTTTGATTGTGTGATCATTAATTAAATAAATATGTTCGCATTCAACGCTGCGCCTTGGTCCTCCTCGGTTCCCGACGAGCGTGACAGAAGAAACCACCAAGACTGGACCAAGCAGCGTGTCCAGGAGCCATCGCCAGGGAGATCTCTAGCAGATCTCCTTCGCCTCCTCGACTGGGTCAAGCCGGGTGAGGAAGAGAAGGGCTTGACATGGAAGCAGAAGGGCGAAAGGCTGGCGAGGGACATGGAGACCTGGTCCACGGGTAGGAGAGACACCCAGAATTTTTTTAGGGGGGGGCTAACGCCGTGGACGACGGGCCAGCAGGAGACCGCGGCAGAGCGGCCCAGCGGGTTGGCAGAGGAGGCCGCCAGGTTACGGGGGCCACTGGTCGAAGAGGGGATGGAAGGTGTAGAGGCACGGCGAGAGGTACTGGGGTGTGTTACCAGTCCGGTCCGGCCCATTCCAGATCCCTGCGTAGGACCAGTGGTGTGTGTCCCCAGTACGGCTCGGCCCGTTCCTGCTCCCCGCACCAAGTCAGTGGTGCGCTTCGTCAGCCCGGCTCGGCCCGTTCCTGCTCCCCGCACCAAGTCAGTGGTGCGCTTCGTCAGCCCGGCTCGGCCCGTTCCTGCTCCCCGCACCAAGTCAGTGGTGCGCTTCGTCAGCCCGGCTCGGCCCGTTCCTGCAACCCGCACCAATTCAGTGGTGCGCTTCGTCAGCCCGGCTCGGCCCGTTCCTGCTCCCCGCACCAAGTCAGTGGTGCGCTTCGTCAGCCCGGCTCGGCCCGTTCCTGCTCCCCGCACCAAGTCAGTGGTGCGTTTCGTCAGCCCGGTTCGGCCCGCTCCTGCTCCCCGCACCAAGTCAGGGGTGCGTTTCGTCAGCCCGGCTCGGGCCGTTCCTGCTCCCCACACCAAGCCAGTGGTGTGCGTCGTCAGTCCGGCACAGCCCGTGCCTGTTCCACTGGTGCCTGGTTCAGCACGGGTCAGCTGCTTCACGCCGGAGCTAGAGCAATCCGCTCCACCAGTGTGCAGTCCAGCTCCGGTCAGCAGGGCCAGACCGGACCAGGGGTACTTTGGGGGGTTAGAGAGCGAGTGGGGATCATGCCCGGAGCCGGATCCGCCGCCAAGGCGGAGTGCCCACCCGGTCCCTCCCCTGTGGTATTTGGTTGGCGCGGTCGGAGTCCGCGCCTTTAGGGGGGGGTACTGTCACGCCCTGGCTCTGGGGACTCTAGTATGTTGAGCCAGGGTGTGAGTTTTCATGTGTGTTGGTTCTAGTTGTTGTATATCTATGTTGGCCAGGGTGGCTCCCAATCGGAGACGGCTGTAGCTCGTTGTCTCTGATTGGGAGTCATACTTAGGTAGCCGTTAGGCATTCATTCATTGTGGTTTCTTGTTCGTGTTGGTTTGTGTTTGACCATTGACTGTCACGTCATCGTTTTGTTGTTTTTGATCGTGTGATCATTAATTAAATAAATATGTTCGCATTCAACGCTGCGCCTTGGTCCTCCTCTGTTCCCGACGAGCGTGACATGTATCAATATGTTTTGACCATGACAGTTTACAATCCAGGGTTACTCCAGGCAGTTTAGTCACCTCATATTGCTCAATTTCCACATTATTTATTACAAGATTTAGTTGAGGTTTAGGGTTTAGTGAATGATTTGTCCCAAATACAATGCTTTTAGTTTTAGAAATATTTAGGACTAACTTATTCCTTGCCATCCACTCTGAAACTAACTGCAGCTCTTTGTTAAGTGTTGCAGTCATTTCAGTCGCAGTAGTAGCTGATGTGTATAGTGTTGAGTCATCCGCATACATAGACACACTGGCTTTACTCTTTTTAAAAACTTTTTTCCAAAAGTTTACTAAGGGTTGGTAACAGGCTGATTGGTCAGCTATTTGAGCCAGTAAAGGAGGCTTTACTATTCTTAGGTAGCGGAATTACTTTTGCTTCCCTCCAGGCCTTGGGGCACCCACTTTCTAGTAGGCTTAAATTGAAAATATGGCAAATAGGAGTGGCAATATCGCCTGCTATTATCCGCAGTAATTTTCCACCCAAGTTGTCAGACCCCGGTGGCTTGTCATTGTTGATAGACAAGGGAGGCTCTTGACAACCCAACGGCACCGGAGGGTGGAGCGGGCGAGCGGGGGAGCCGAGGCGGCCGCCTACCTCGAGGGCGAGGTCCGGCAGGCTGGTTCGACAAGGTCGTGGACTGACCCGACGTTCTGCGTCGAGGCTGATGTCCAGTGGGTCTGTTCAGGGGTCGACCCCGAGGTCGGGGAGCGGGACAATCCGGACGGTTACGGTGGAATGACTGAATCATCTCTGGGTTGAGGATGTCCTGGTCGGGAAACCAGGACCAGTCTTCAGGCCCATAACCTTCCCAGTCCACTAGATAGTGGATGCGACCTCTCAGGCGTTTGGAATCAAGGATGGCCTGAATGGCGTAGGCAGGTTCCCCTCCGACGTCCAACGGTGGGGGCACACTGCGGGTTGAGACTGGAGGATGAAGAGGACTGTAGGTGACCGGTTTTAACAGAGACACATGGAAGGACGAGGAGATTTTATACTGAAGGGGTAACTGGAGGCGGTACGTGACAGGGTTGATGCAGTGGGTTATCTTGAAGGGATCAATGAAACAAAGACAAAACTTTTTGCAAGGGAGGTGGAGCTGGTCTCTGGTAGAGAGCCACACACGCTGTCCGGGGTGAAAGAGTGGCATAGGTCGGCGGCGTCTGTCGGAAAAGCGTTTCTGGGTATTAGAGGCTTCCTGCAGATGCCAGTGAGCGGTCTCCCATACCCACTCACTATGCCAAAACCAGTCATTGACAGCTGGGACAGTACCAGGCTCCGCCTCCCAGGGAAACATGGGGGGTTGGTAACCAAGTACACACTGAAACAGAGTAAGGCGAAGGGATGAATGCATGAGTGAGTTCTGAGCGTATTCGGCCCAGGCCATATACCGACTCCAGTCGTGTGGAGAGGCAGAACATTGTTGGAGGAGTTACTTCCCTATTTCTTGGTTCAGGCGTTCCGTCTGCCCGTTGGTCTGGGGATGGTACCCAGAGGAGAGGCTGAGGGCGACCCCCAGTTGGTCACAGAAGGCTCGCCACACCCGGGAGACAAACTGGGGCCCGCGGTCAGAGACGATGTCCTCCGGAATCCCATACAGACGGAACACCTGCTGGAACATACACTCAGCCAATTCTATGTCGTTAGGTAAATGAGGAAGAGGAACCAGATGACACATTTTTGAAAAACGGTCTACTATGACACGGATGGTGGTGTTACCAGAGGATTCAGGAAGGTCTGTGATGAAGTCAACAGCTATGTGGGACCAGGGTCTGTGAGGGATTGGCAAAGGTTGAAGCTTACCGGAAGGGAGATGACGAGGGCTTTTGGTTTGGGCGCAGACTGGACAGGAGAGTACGTAATCCCTTACATCGGATGCCAGTGAGGACCACCAGAATTTACGGGCTAGAAGTTCGGTGGTTCGTGTAATGCCCGGATGTCCTGACCCCAAGGACGTGTGACACCATTGCATCAGTTGGGGTCTAACAGCTGCTGGTACATAACTCTTCCCAGCTGGTGTCTCAGGAGGAGCTGGGTCTGAGGTTGGGGCTTTTTGTATAGCAGAGTGAACCTCCCACTGTACCGGTCCCATAATGCAAGAGGAAGGAAGAATGGGTGTAGGGTCTGTGTTACTGGTCGGAAGGTCAAACTGGCAGGAGAGAGCATCAGCTTTTACGTTTTTCTTTTCAGGAATGTAAGTAACATGAAAATGGAAGCGTGTGAAGAAGAGAGCCCAGCGGGCTTGTCTGGAGTTTAACCTCTTGGCCCCTCTGATATGTTCCAGATTACAATGATCTGTTAGGATGAGAAAGGGGTGTTGTGCGCCCTCCAACCAGTGGCGCCACTTCTCGAGGGCCAGCTTGATGGCGAGGAGTTCTCTGTTCCCCACATCGTAATTCCTCTCAGCAGCGGATAACTTCCTGGAGAAGAAGGCACAGGGATGTGATTTTGGAGGTGTTCCCACTCGCTGAGAGAGTATGGCTCCTACTCCTACTTCGGAGGCAACCACCTCCAGGGTGAAAGGAAGGGTCGGATCAGGTCGGCAAAGGACAGGAGCTGAGGTGAAGAGGTGTTTCAAGTTGTTGAAAGCAGTCAGGGCGGTATCAGTCCATTGAAGGGTCTGGGTCTTTTGAATGAACGAATGAACCGGCGATAGAAGTTGGAGAACCCAATGAAACGTTGGAGTTCCTTAACGGTGGTGGGTTTGGGCCAGTTACTGACGGCGGTGACTTTGTTCTCATCCATGCTGACCCCGCCAGGTGTCAGTACGAAACCGAGGAAGTTTACAGAGGTTACATGGAAGGTGCTCTTTTCAGTCTTCACATAAAGGTTATGGTCAAGGAGCCGTTGAAGAACATTTTGTACATGCTGTATGTGTTCCTTCAGGGAGTGGGAGTAAATCAGGATGTCATCAATGTAGACGATGAGAAAGCGGTTGATCATATCCTGGAAAACCTCATTCATAAAGGATTGGAAGACGGCGGGGGCGTTAGTAAGGCCGTAGGGCATGACCAGGTATTCATAGTGCCCTCATGCGGTGATAAAGGCAGTCTTCCATTCGTTGCCTTCACGTATACGGATAAGGTTATATGCACTTCGCAGGTCGAGTTTTGTATAGATGATGGCACGGCCCACTTGTTCAAGGGTCGCTGGGATCAGAGAAAGAGGGAAACGGTTCTTGACCTGTTACGTCATTTAGGGAACGGTAATCAATACATGGACGGGGACCACCGTCCATTTTTTCCAACGAAGAAGAAGCTGGATGCAGCTGGGGAAGAAGAAGGACGAATGAAACCGTTTGAGTGCTTCATCAATGTAGTTCTCCATTGCCTCATTTTCCGGGACAGATAGGGGGTAAACACGGCCCGTCGGTGGGGATACTCCAGGGAGTAAGTCAATAGCACAGTCCATCCACTCCCTGAAGCCATGGTGCGGAACTCGAGGGCATACTCGGCAGCTGAATTGCGTCCTTGTTGAAGTTCAATGAGGAGGTCTCCTATAGGACGACCGGAAGGAGAGTGATCGAATACCTCTTTGAAGAGGGTGTGGAAATGGGTTCTCGGATCCGAGTTCTGTGCTGTTGGCAGTCCATATGGCGGTGGCCCAATCCAGGGCTTTGCCTGTGAGTAGGGACTGTTATGATGATTTGTGATAAAGGATTCATTAATGTGTGTAAACTCCTAAGCTGTAGGAGGGACACAGGACAAGGACATGCCATGTGTTATTGGTGTAACGAGTGAGGAATAGATGGTCAGTGTGCCAAGATAGATTGGGGGCCAATGGTGCTAATCTTAGGATGGGTGCGTGATGGAATGGCCTGGCTAGGGTGTCACACGACACCAAGGAGGCACATGATATGGTGGTAGATGAGTGACAATCAATAATGGTTAGCAGCTGGGTAAGATAAAAGTAGATAGGAAAGGCAGTATATAAGCTGAGAGATTGTCTATGGAAGTCATTCAGATGGCAGGAGGCTATGTCCGTACCCCCTGTCATTGAATCAAACATTGTAACCATTAAATAATGACTGAATCCAATCTCCATCTGTGTAACATACTCTCTTGCATCCTGAACTTCTCAATACCAGAAACTCATCATAACAGGGACACAACAAAATCCACCTTGCTCTTGTCGGTGGCGAAGTTAGTGGGGTTGTGCTCAATGTATTTGCTGCATTGCATCAGAAATCCCTGACATTTCCCAGGTGAACCGTCATATTTTCCAGGCATGGATATGAATGAAGGAGGGCTATGGGTTACGATACCTGGCATCGGAGGAGTAGGGATAGGCTGGCGGAGAAAATGGCAGATTTCCTCCATACACTCCTCTTGCTGGGTTAGGCGCCGCTGTAGCTCCGCTGAATCCATTCTGTATTTTGGGTGAGGTATTCTGTAATGAATACTCAGGGAGAAAAAGGTGTCAATTCACGCGCAGAGCAGGTGTTTATTTAGCCTTCGCAAAAGGCAGGAATAGGGGTCACAGGCAGGCAATGGTCATACACAGGTAGGCAAACAGGCAGGAGAATCAAAAACTAGGACTGAAGGCTATAACTGGTTCTCACAAACGAGCTAGGAAAATGTTTAGTAGAGTCAAAATGAACAATACCTCACAAGGCACAAACAGAATGAACTGAACTAAATAAGGAGCTAATGAGACCAGGTGAGTAACAAACACAGGTGAAATCAATGAACAAAAATAAAAGACAGTGCTACGTTCAAGAACACAAGGTTGACTAAGAAAATAAATACAGAACCTTACAACAACAATACTTTTTCACCTCTTCCACACTCACTTTAAGGAATTCAAAATTACAATGCTTGTCTTTCATAATTTGGTCAGATATACTTGAATGTCAGCGTTTGTTGCTGGCATGTCATGCCTAAGTTTGCTAATCTTGCCAATGAAAAAATCATTAAAGTAGTTGGCAATATCAGTCGGTTTTGTGATGAATGAGCTATCTGATTCAATGAATGATGGAGCTGGGTTTGCATTTTTTGCCAAAATTTCATTTAAGGCGCTCCAAAGCTTTTTACTATCATTCTTTATGTAATTTATCTTTGTTTCATAGTGTAGTTTCTTCTTCTTTTTATTTATTCAGAGCTACCCTTCATAATGTCATTAAAACCCACATGGACTACGATAGAATCGATTTCCATGTCCTGACGTAGTACATTTGGGAGCAGCTTAGTAATGTAATTTACTCGAGCTCCGGGATAGGACATTGTTTTTGCACCAGGAACAGTCACATTTCTTACCATGAAGCTGCCCAAAATCATGGCTGGCGAGAAGGATGAGGAAATCCGCCCCCTCCCACACTTCACAGGATTCGGAGAACCCTTTATGGACGGGCAAGAGGCAGGATAACTTGAGCCCATTGCTCCTGGTGCCTGGTGCAGGCCTCCGACAGATGGAGAAGCCCCACTCGATCCAGAGCAGGGACGGAAGTTTGCCGACGTCGGCTTCGAAATTGTAGGAGTAGGCACTGCGGCCGCAGACACAGGTACCCCCAGCGACGAAGGTGCAGGAAGATCAGGCTCCAGGACGGCGAAACTATTCGTTGTTTGTATCTGCTCCAGGCCTCTCGTTGGGAGTGTAGACTGCTTTGCCGCAGGCCGCTGTCTTCGGCTTCCACGGCTCGTGACATGCCACCATTGTTGATTGCCATGCTCCTCTTGCTGTGCTCCTTCGACTCCGCTATCAGATGGCTCCGGGCAACATCAGATAATGACAAACGACAAGGCGGAGATGCATCCAACAAGCTTGAACGCAGTCCAGACACCAGCGTAGAAAAGGTAAACATTCCACTCTGCGTTTTCCCCAGTTTCTTACGTAGGCTGGCGACCTGCGTGATCAATGAAGCCACCTCAAGCCTATAATCCTCGGCAAGAAAACAATTTCTTCATTGGAACTCTGAGTGATCCGGTTTGTCCCAAAACAAAGTGTAGTAGATACAGCTCCTACAGCACTGGAACCGTTCATTTATTTATCCAGACAAAGAGGGCTCCATTGCAAAACTCATCTGGGTCTAACTTCGTTAGCTTGATGGCTAGTAGCTTAGCGGCTATGTCAAGCAGGCTTCAACCTGTTAAGCGGGATTCCGGTACAAGAAATAGCGGTCCTAGCTGTTAAAAGCTAACCGCGTCGCGAAATAAAGCCCAAGACTTATGCCTTGTCTCTGTAGGAGTCGTTCAGTGGTTGTTGGTGGGTGTTGCCAGCTGGGGAACAGGAGTGAGCGGAACAACTCTGAGGACCACAAGAAGATCTTGGAGGGGGCTTGCCAGCTGGAGCCCAGCCTCAAGGTCAGAGGTCACAGACTACTGAAACAAGACCGGTCCCTGGTCTGACAGATGTTGAATAGAGGGGTTATCCCAGCACCTATGTTGATATGGAGTAGACAGAATACATGTACAGATACAGAATAACTACATTAGCTAGCTCCTCCCTGCCGGTTTATTCATGGCTCTCCCGTCTCCTCAGCATGCCCGGATAGTAGATGACTGGTCAGGGCTCAGGCCTGTTCGCAGTAAAGTTTGATTGGAGAGGGAGACCATGCAGTCTGGACCATCCACGTTTGAGGTGAGCCACCAAGAATAGACTGGTTACTACTTCTTCAGTAACCAAGATTTATTGTCTTGCTATTAGTGTTAGTCACCCTGTAGGCTCCAGATTAGTAGTACATAGACATAACACTGATATTAATGTGCTGTTTTCAGGTGATCCACAACTATGGCCATGGAGTGTTCGGATTGACCATCCACCGAGGCTGTGCCCAGGAGGCAGCTAGGATCTTCAGGGCCAAGGTCTTATTTGTAAATTAGTGGTTTACCTAAACAGCAGTGGCATCATTATCACTCACATGTCTGTATGGGACCATTTTAACATCACAACGGTTTGCAGAGGAACCCGCATAGGAGGACACTCCTGGGCACTTCAGACGACAATGATGATATTTTATATTTGCAAGAGAACAACTCTAAATCAGAGTTTAGATAGTGAAGTACCTGATTAACCTGAGAGCAGCTAACTAGGAACACAAAGACTACCAGTCAGTTCTAAAATAGTTAGATGCCAGCCATCAGGAAAGCTTTTATTGAATGTCGTAACTATTAGGTAAATCGATGAAATCTATTTTTAAAAGTTACGATTTTATATTGTTGTTAAAGTGATGTTAATATATACAGCTGAAGTCAGAAGTTTACATACACCTTAGGTAAATACATTTAAACTCAGTTTTTCACAATTCCTGACATTTAATCCTAGTAAAAATTCCCTGTCTTAGGTCAGTTAGGATCACCACTTTATTTTAAGAATGTGAAATGTCAGAATAATAGTAGAGAGAATGATTAATTTCAGCTTTTATTTATTTCATCACATTCCCATTGAGTCAGAAGTTTACATACACTCAATTAGTATTTGGTAGCATTGCCTTTAAATTGTTTAACTTGGGTCAAACGTTTCGGGTAGCCTTCCACAAGCTTCCCACAATAAGTTGGGTGAATTTTGGCCCATTCCTCCTGACAGAGCTGGTGTAACTGAGTCAGGTTTGTAGGCAATCCCCTTTTTCCTACAAACATAACGATGGTTATTATGGCCAAACAGTTCTATTTTTGTTTCATCAGACCAGAGGACATTTCTCCAAAAAGTACGATCTTTGTCCCCATGTGCAGTTGCAAACCGTAGTCTGGCTTTTTTATGGCGGTTTTGGAGCAGTGGCGTCTTCCTTGCTGAGCAGCCTTTCAGGTTATGTCAATATATGACTAATTTTACTGTGGATATATATACTTTTGTACCTGTTTCCTCCAGCATCTTTACAAGGTCCTTTGCGGTTGTTCTGGGATTAATTTGCACTTTTCGCACCAAAGTACGTTCATCTCTAGGAGACAGAACGCGTCTCCTTCCTGAGCGGTATTACATTTACATTTTAGTCATTTAGCAGACGCTCTTATCCAGAGCGACTTACAGGAGCATTTAGGGTTAAGTGCCTTGCTTAAGGGCACATCGACAGATTTTTCACCTAGTCGGCTCGGGATTAGAACCAGCGACCTTTCGGTTACTGGCACAACGCTCTTACCCACTAAGCTACCTGCCGCCCCGGTATGACGGCTGCGTGGTTCCATGGTGTTTATACTTGCATACTATTGTTTATACAGATGAACGTGGTACCTTCAGGCGTTTGGAAATTGCTCCCAAGGATGAACCAGACTTGTGGAGGTCTACAATTTTTTCTGAGGTCTTGGCTGGTTTCTTTTGATTTTCCCATGATGTCAGGCAAAGAGGCACTGAGTTTGAAGGTAGGCCTTGAAATACATCCACAGGTACACCTCCAATTGACTCAAATGATGTCAATTAGCCTTTCTGGAATTTTCCAAGCTGTTTAAAGGCACAGTCAACTTAGTGTATGTAAACTTCTGACCCATTGGAATTGTGATACAGTGAATTATAAGTGAAATAATCTGTCTGTAAACAATTGTTGGAAAAATTACTTGTGTCATGCACAAGTAGATGTCCTAACCGACTTGCCAAAACTATAGTTTGTTAACAAGAAATGTGTGAAGTGGTTGAAAAACGAGTTTTAATGACTCCAACCTAAGTGTATGTAAACTTCCAACTTCAACTGTAGATATATAGATAAGATATACATATTGAACCAATAAAATGTTTTCCAAAAATGTAATGAACAAATCTCACAAATAGGACTGCAATATCAAACTAAAATGTTATTAGTAATCATATTAACATAAAATAATACACCATCGTGAGTTCTAAAACTTACGAGGTTTGAAAATGAATAAATAAATAAATACCACCACAATCCAACATTCTTTATCTTTCTTTGAAACATAATTTATTATTGTATCATACACATTTACATCCAGTGATAAGAATCTGTGCACAGAAACTTAATGCAGCACTAAATCGCAAAGGCAGGCATGTAGGAGACAGCTTGCTGGATAAGCGCAAGGTTCTTTACCATTTTTAACAACACCTTGTTTCACGTGTTATTTTTACAAGGGGACAAAGACCATCCCCACACCAACAAACAAAAACAACAACAACCAACCCAGGTTTTGGTACATTATATACCGTTTATAAAAGCTGTCATGGGGTGTACCCTGAAAAACCATGTGATTGTTTTCTTTGAATGATTTCACCCATGTAGAGTAATTACTACTGTACCAGACTGACAACTTTGGGTGACTACGTTAAGAGGTTCAAGTATTCAAGTATAGTACAGTTCAAATATTTCAGTAACACAGTTTCATGGCATATACATAAAACCCTCAAAATGCATTTATGAACATTATAACACCTGGTATGAACTTTCATCAGTACCCATCTGCAATTTTCCTAATTTACATAAACTATAGTCATCATGAGAAATAACATTACGACCTTCTCAAGACAGACTAGAATATGAGTGCTAATGAATGCTTATGCCAGCTGCACAGAGAGACTTTACATAATTATTTTGATTGCCTCATTTACACTGAACAAAAATATAAACGCAACATGCAACGATTTCAAAGGTTTTACTGAGTTACAATTCATATAAGGAAATCAGTCAATTGAAATAAATTCATTAGGCCCTAATCTATGGATTTCACATGACTGGGAATACAGATATGTATTTGTTGGTCACAGTTACCTTAAAAACAAAGTAGGGGCGTGGATCAGAAAACCAGTCAGTATCTGGTGTGACCAACATTTGCCTCATGCAGTGTGACATATTTCCTTCGCATAGAGTTGATTAGGCTGTTGATTGTGGCCTGTGGAATGTTGTCCCACTGCTCTTCAATGGCTGTGCGAAGTTGCTGGATATTGACGGGAACTGGAACATGCTGTCGTACATGTCGATCCAGAGCATCCCAAACATGCTAAATGGGTGACATATCTGGTGAGTATGCAGGCCATGGAATAACTGGGACATTTTAAGCTTCCAGGAATTGTGTACAGATCCTTGCGACATGGGGCCATGCATTATCATGCCGAAACATGAGGTGATGGCGGCGGATGAATGGCACGACAATGGGCCTCAGGATCTCGTCACGCTATCTCTGTGCATTCAAATTGCCATTGATAAAATGCAATTGTGTTCAATGTCCGTAGCTTATGCCTGCCCATACTATAACCCCACCGCCACCATGGGGCACTCTGTTCACAATGTTGATATCAGCAAACCGCTCGCCCACACAACGCCATACACGCTGTCTGCCATCAGCCCGGTACAGTTGAAACCAGGATTCATCTGTGAAGAGCACACTTATCTAGCGTGCCAGTGGCCATCGAAGGTGAACATTTGCCCACTGAAGTCGGTTACGATGCCAAACTGCAGTCAGGTCAAGTCCCTGGTAAGGACGACGAGCACGCAGATGAGCTTCCCCGAGACACCTCTGGTGGACATTCTTGCAGTCAGCATGCCAATTGCACGCTCCCTCAAAACTTGAGACATCTGTGGCATTGTGTTGTGTGACAAAACTGCACATTTTAGAGAGGCCTTTTATTGTCTCCAGCACAAGGTGCACCTGTGTAATGATCATGTGGTTTAATCAGCTTCTTGATATGCCACACCTGTCAGGTGGATGGATTATCTTGGCAAAGGAGAAATGCTCACTAACAGGGATGTAAACAAATTTGTGCACAACAGTTGAGAGAAATAAGCTTTTTGTGCGTATGGAACATTTCTGGGATCTTTTATTTCAGCTCATGAAACATGGGACCAACCCTTTACATGTTGCGTTTATATTTTTGTTCAGTATATAAGTGTCTAAACTGAAGTGTAACTGAGATTTGTGACCCCACACCTCTATGAAGAACATAATGTCTGTTGACAGCATGGTGATTACAGTGGCGGATGGTTAACGTGGTGATAGGAATCTGCAGACAACCCCAGATGTACAGATTTGATTATGTTGAGTGGGTAATTATTGTATCATTAGATAGCAATCATTGTTTTCATTATAGCTTTGCAAAAGATAATGGACTTTTTGGGGCCCTTGCAATCACATCTCTATCAAACGTCCTCAATGTGTCCCTTATCCAAAACTGAGTAGTAGGACCTGAGTAGGACCATTGTTTTAAGGCTCTCTTAATAGAAACACTGCAAAAAAGCAATGTCCTCTATCACTGTCTTTCTCTATCACTCTCACTGTTACTATCAATCTCGCTGTTCTTCTCCCTCACAATATGAAATTCTAATAGTGAGATATAATTATGTTTCTCTCCCTGCTACCACTCAGTGTATACTCTGAATAATCGATTGAGCTCTGTCTCACTCAGAGTGTGTTTGTCCTACATTGGCAAAAGTCATGACAGCGGTAGTGGTTGAAAATTAAAATCAAAGAGAAATGTTTTTGAATAACATTTTGCTTGCAGGCTCTCTCTCAAGCCACTGTGGTGCCTATATACAAACCAGTTATGACACATTTGAGTTGAGAATGGACAAGGGCTGTTTGCCTAGCTTCCCTCTCCTTCATTGACTCTCTCTTCCACTCCAGCATCCCTCCTCCACCACCCCCTTGCCTGTGCTCAGTCCTCCTGGGACCCAGAGTCGGAGTGTGGGATGCCCCCAGAGCTGTTGGCAGGGGCCCGGCCCATCATCTCCTGGCCCCACTCGCGGTGGCTGGACTCCTGGAGGCCCCGGCCAGTGGTTTCAATGGGCAGAGCACAGGAGGCGATGGCAGCCAGCAGGCAGCAGATGCTGTACACTGACAGAGTCAGGTACAAAGAAGACTCCAACATCACCTGCAGGACAGTGGGACAGGGGGGAGGAATGAAAACAGTATCACCAGCCTGGGTAGGATAATTATCTCTGTGATGGCGTGAATGTCTTTCAGTACACATTATGTACAAAGGAAATATTCTTTATATATTGGTTGTGTTAAACTTTTTTATCCATTTTACCTGTGCAACAAAGGGTGTGATGAGGGCTCCCACTCTGGCCATTCCACTACTAGTGCCCAGACCTAATGCTCTGGTTGCTGTTGGATATACCTGAGGAGTCAGGAGAACACCATGGGAATACATCATTTATTAACATTCAGGACAGACACTTCATGTCGTTTACGCAAAAGGGACTGTCCATGTTACGCATAATTTTTATTTACAGTTTCATTTACTTTGTACCATATTGACACTGTAATACTTATTAAAAACCAATGGGGAAGAAGAGTATGAACCAAATAACTATCCCTTTGTTTAGTCACAAATCTATCAAAGAAATAAAACTGAAAAGAAACCGAACGTCTGCGATTTAGTATAATCTTTAAGCCATAAATTACTTCAGTACATAGTTATACAATAACAGAGGAAGAGGCAGAACTACAGAGTGTTTGATCTGGTTCGATATGAAAGAAGTCTTTTACCACATCCATCTACCTGTGATCAAGGCAGAGTAACTTCAGCTTTGTTTTTAGAGTAAGTGCTGGCATTCTATTGAGTCGATAATGTAGCCATGGGGTACATGGGGTTCCATGGCCTATGACCTCACCTCAGGGGTGTAGACATAAGCAGCCTGGAAACCTCCTGCGATGAAGGCCCTGGCGATGAATATCAATACTGTCAGCCAGGTCCTGAAGCACAGACAACAACAACAATGTTAATAACAACAACAACAACACTGTTATTGTGTTGTCAGTTGTGGATCCACCACAGTGTGATGTTTGTCATAGAGTAGTGCATTACGAATCCTAAAAGTAATACTTTGTAATTTTGTAATGGATGGTCTTACCTCCCTACACAAGCGTAGAGTGGCACAAGGCAGAGAGAGAAGACAAAGAAGCACAGTGCCATAGTCTTCCTCCGTCCCAGCCGATCGATGGCCCACAGAGTCACCAGCAGACCTGCCCAACATTAATACATCAACCAATCTATTCAGATATTCTACTAGTCTGTCTAATCAATCAGAACAATTTACAATCTACTTTATTTCACAGTACCCTGCAATACAGCAACTGTGTTTAGCAATATTATGACTATTAGTTGAAAGCAGTAGGTCAAAGAAGTATACCTGGGAATTCAGACAGGGTGGTCCACAGCAGATCCTTGTAGTCGTCTGAGGTCAGGTATTTACACTCCAGGCTACACCGGGGCTCCCTCTTACTACCTTTTGACTCTAGAGGGAGACATAACACAAGAAACACGTGATGCACACTTACCAGTGCTCACTGCAGCCCTCCAAAATCACAAGGTCCTGAAATGGCCTTGAGACTTAAAGGCTAATGTAACCTGAGGTCAATTGGAGTTATTCTTGGTTAAAGCATTACACAAATATCAATTTTTTGTTTTTAAAAGATGGTTTGGGCTCAGCAGGTTAATGCTGTCCTTAAGAGTGTTTGCGTGAGTGTTACTGATGATGTCAGAGGAAAAGGAGCAGTAACTCACCCCCACAGGCGCCCCCCTCCTGGAAGAGCTCAGTGGTGAGTAGGACCAGGCCATAGTAGGCGAATGCATTAGAGAACCTGAGACAGATAAAACACAGTCCTCAGTCAATCTAAGGATTCCAATAAGGAAAACTGGGTTAATTAAAGATGCAACTCTTATGAAGATGTTCAATCAAAGTATGTAACAGAGCAGTACTGGTTAAGTTTTAGAGATGTAAGAGTTGAATTAGTCATCAGTGATCAACTTATTTTTTATTACCTGTATCTAGAAATGAGGAAATGTAAAGTTTTTCTTTGTTAAAAGGGTTTAAGTTATTTACCAAATAAACCACAGCAGAATTGTGGTCCAGCGAAAATGCGGTGAGAAAAGATCCTGGATCTTCCCACGGTCCTCCTAATTGACAAACAGTCAAGAAACACGACATGACAGATAAACAACTGAAACAAGGCAAACTATGGCTTTTTAGTATGCCCTGTACGTATTCCATACAATATCTGTATGTGCTGGGCTGTACCTGTCTGGCAGCAATTAGTTTTCCCAGGGGCATGGGGACTCCGTTCTCCTTGGCGATTCGCTTCAGGGTAGTCAGAGCTTTCTCCTGGTTCCCTGTCAACACGTCATAGCGCGCACTCTCTGGCAGCCACTGTTTCCAAAACCAAAGGGTCAGTCGTTTAATAGTGTACCATTTTATTCTAGTGAATTGGTAGTAGCTGTTACTTTCATATTAGTGGTGGAATTTCATACTTGAGTAAAAGTAAAGATACCTTAGTAGAAAATGACTCAAGTAAAAGTGAAAGTAACCCAGTAAAATACTACTTGAGTAAAAGTAAAAGTAGTTGGTTTTAAATATATGTCATTGCAAAAATATACTTAAAATTATAAATTGTATAAATAAATTCATATTAAGCAAACCAGACAGCACAATGTTCATGTTTTTTTCATTTACATGTAGCCAGGGGTACACTCCAACACTCGGACATAATTTACAAACGAAGCATGTGTGAGTCCGCCAGATCAAAGGCAGTAGGATGACCAGGGATGTTCTCTTGATAAGTACGTGAATTGGACCATTTTCCAGTCCTGCTAAGCATTCAAAATATAACGAGTACTTTTGGGTTTGTACTTCTTTAAGAATGTAGCGAAGTAAAAGTAAAAGTTGTCAGAAATAGTAAAGTAAAGTACAGATACCCAAAAAAACTACTTAAGTAGTACGTTAAAGTATTTTTACTTAAGTACTTTACACCACTGCATACTCACAAAAGAGAGGATAGCGAAGATGAAGAGTGGAACGGTGGAGAGGCCGAGCAGCCATCGCCAGCCCAAAGTGGGCATCACCAGGATGGCCAGCAGCACCTCAAACACAGTGCCCAGTGCCCAGAATATCTGCAGGGGCACAGCAATAGGTACAGGAGATGGTTGGCATGATGAGTTCCCTGGCACATTGAAGCAGCTTAATTGATCCAGGTCAGAGTGGAGATCTATCCTGCTCCTGAGGGGCCACAAACCTGGCATCAAGAGGATCACTCACAAACAAGTGGATCAATTTGCACCGCATAGACCTGCTAATGTCTCAAATCAATGACGGACTTGACAGAGTTAAAAGTGGACCTCACAAGACAACTGCAAAGTTGGACTGAGAGATAGAAGTGCAGGAGAGAGGAGTTGAGTTGGACAGGCCACAGACTAGGGTGTAACTCTTGTTAAGTGATAGTAAAGGGTAAGCCATACCTCTATCAGCAAGATGCAGGTGGCTCTGGACCTCATGGGGAGAAACTCTGCATACAGTGTCACCCTGAAGGGAGAAGTACATGTCACTATTATTCTACTTCTATGAACTATTATTGTGTGTCATTAATATAAAGTCAAATATGTAGCCTACTTATAACTGGGTAGATTACATAACCCAATCCTTTACTATGACCTACTACAGTATACTGTAGCTATTGTTATAATGCCAACAGGAAGGGAGAAGGTATACATACGACTGTGGGGCTCCTCCGATGCCGAAGCCCACCAGGGCGCGGAGGAAGAGGATCCAGCCGTAGACGGGGGCAAAGGCGCTCAGTACACCGTAGAACATGGTCCACGCCACACTCATCTTTAGACCCTGTGTACACACACACACCCACATCCACAACCGTGAGCTCTGACACTGACAGCAAAATACCCTAACTATCTCTACCACACATCACATGTTCTGGATCTCCCCATTCCCCATCTCTTCCCAAGACGTTGATATAAAACTGATGTCTCATGAAAGCCTGTCAAAGCACATAACTGTGTCGTTCCACGAAATGACTGTCTTTTGCATCCCTTTGAGATTTTAAGCAGAAATTGTGCACCAATATTGAATTTTAAAAGCCTATATTAAATGAAGCGTCCTTTAATTTAGACCACATGGAGAATTCAATCAATCTGATTTTTTATTTAAATAAAGACTTGCTGAAGTCCCAAAATTCAGTATTTCCCCCTGTGCACCCTCTGTGACTTCTAGGAAGATTTTAATCCACGTAGCCACAACATTTCTCCAAGTTCTCACCATCATTGTAAAGTCCTAGTTATTTTGTTGCTCTGACAAAGTCATTTCTGAAGATTATTATTTATTTCATGTGATTAGTGATTCATTTAAGTCTGTCCCTCATTTTAAGGTCAACCCTGTTATGTGAACAGAACTCTCGTTTTAATATGGTGAAACTATTCCTTTTTCATATTTTTTCAAAAGAAACATTGAACATCTAATAGCCAAATCATGTGTAAAAGCAGGTGAGCTGGATCTACTCTTTTTGGCCATTTGCTAGTGTTTTGTGGTGGAAAACTGAGCGGGTCGAGCAGAACATGTCAACCCTGTTACGCATAGATAGACAGGTTTGTCATTTTGTTTGATTTTTTTTTTTTTTTGTGACGCTTGCATTGAATTGCCACTCCCTGTTCCACACAACAAGCTTCCATTCCACCTGTCACAAGGGGATTTATGGCTGATTTAAGATTAAATCGTCAACCCTGTTACGGTCAACCATGTTACTTTATTTGGAACTTAATAGGCACTTCTATCCCTATGCCATAAGACTGCTAAATAGCTAACTAAATAGCTAACAAAATGGCTACACGGACTATCTGAGTTGACCTTTGTATTTTATTCTTATTTTTACACTGTCTCTATGCACACTCAGAGGGCCCTACACACTTACGCACACCGATACTCCAACACAAATAAAAACACTCACTCCATGATTTGCTCACACATAATATGCACATATTATACTGACTCTACACATACAATCATCATATACACTGCTGCTACTCTGTTTATTATATATCCTGATACCTAGTCACCTTACCCCTATACATATCTACCTCTATCGATCCAGTATCCCTGCACATTGTAAATATGGCACTGGAACTGACCCTGTATATAGTATGCTTACTTACAGTGCATTTGGAAAGTATTCAGACCCCTTAACTTTTTCCACATTTTGTTACGTTACAGCCTTATTCTAAAATGGATTATATTAACTTTTCCCCTCATCAATCTACACACAATACCCCATAATGACAAAGTGAAAACAGTCTTTTAGACATTTATGCACATTTATAGAAAAAAATACAAAAAAAGAAAGTATTCAGACCCTTTGCTATGAGACTCGAAATTGAGCTCAGGTGCATCCTGTTTCCATTGATCATCCTTGAGATGTTTCTAAAACTTGATTGGAGTCCACCTGTGGTAAATTCAATTGATTGGACATGATTTGAAGGTGCATGTCAGAGCAAAAACCAAGCCATGAGGTCGAAGGAATTGTCTGTAGAGCTCCGAGACAGGATTGTGTCGAGGCACAAATCTGGGGAAGGGTACCAAAAAATGTCTGCAGCGTTGAAGATTCCCAAGAACACAGTGGCCTCCATCATTCTTAAATGGAAGAAGTTTGGAACCACCAAGACTCTTCCTAGAGCTGGCCACCCAGCCAAACTGAGCAATCGGGGGAGAAGGGCCTTGGTCAGGAAGGTGACCAAGAACCTGATGGTTACTCTGACAGAGCTCCAGAGTTCTGAGAGACAACCATCTTCGCAGCACTCCACCAATCAGGCCTTTATGGTAGAGTGGCCAGACGAAAGCCACTCCTCAGTAAAAGGCACATGACAGCCCGCTTGGACTTTGCCAAAATGCACCTAAAGGACTCTCAGACCATGAGAAACAAGATTCTCTTGTCTGATAAAACTCTTTGGCCAAGCATCACGTCTGGAGGAAACCTGGCACCATTCCTACAGTGAAGCATGGTGGGGGCAGCATCATGCTGTGGGGATGTTTTGCAGCGGCAGGGACTGGGAGACTAGTCAGGATCGAGGGAAAGATGAACGGAGCAAAGTACAGAGAGATCCTTTATGAAAACCTGCTCCAAAGCGCTCAGGACCTCAGACTGGGGCGAAGGTTCACCTTTCAACAGGACAACGACCCTAAGCACACAGCCAAGACAACGCAGGAGTTGCTTCGGGACAAGTCTCTGAATGTCCTTGAACCTGATCGAACATCTCTGGAGAGACCTGAAAATAGCTGTGCTGCGACGCTCCCCATCCAACCTAACAGAGCTTGAGAGGATCTGCAGAGAAGAATGGGAGAAACTTGCCAAATACAGGTGTGCCAAGCTTGTAGCGTCATATCCAAGAAGACTTGAGGCTGTAATCGCTGCCAAAGGTGCTTTAACAAAGTACTGAGTAAAGGGTCTTAATACTTATGTAAATGTGATATTTCCGGGGTTATTTTTTTATACATTTGCAAAAAATTATAAAAACCTGTTTTTGCTTCGTCATTATGCGGTATTGTGTGTAGATTGATGAGGGGGAAAAAACGATTTAATCAATTTTAGAATAAGGCTGTAACGTAACAAAATTTGGAAAAAGTCAAGGGATCTGAATACTTTCCAAATGCATTCTATTTTATCGTGTTCTTCTTATTTCTTATTTTTATATCTTGTGTGTTTTTGTTGTACCTTGTTATTTTTTGTATTACACTGTTATTGAATACTGCATTGTTTGGGTTAGAGTTAGCAAAAAAGGCATTTCACTGTACTTGTGCATGTGACATTAAAACTTGAAACTTACTATAGTTCTTTTTTTATTTAACCACTTGAGATGGGTGCTTTTTATGACAGAATGTTAAAATTAGGTGAAATCAAATGTTTTTTTGGGACTAAGTTACACTTCTAAAAAGGCACCGAATTGGTGGAATGACCCAACTGCTGTGAAATGCCAGTTAGAAATCGATATAGCTGTGTCTGTCCTGTTGTGAAAGTTTCTAACCTCTCCCATAATAAACCCAGTCGTTGAACTCACTGTTTTTCTGCCATACTTATCGGATATGTTCCCCCAAATGGAAGAGCTGATCATCATTCCAATGAACACCGCCTGGAGTTGAAGAAACAGAGGAAATGGATATCACTATATGTAGAGGCCTTGTTAGTAATGAAAAGTGACAAGTGACACTGTAAGACTGCATTAACATCAACAGCTACTGCTATTACACTCATCACTACTAGTCCATACAATCATCACCAACTTCTCAACAACTCACTGCTATTATTGATTCATGTACTGCATTGTTGAGGGAGCTAGCACATAAGCATTTCACTGCACCTTTAATACCTGTTGTAAACTGTGTATGTGACGAAAACATTTCATTAGATTTTAACTACCGTTAGCCCACCAATCCAGTTATCATTTAGTATTACTGGTAATCAATGTAAGAATAAGTCCGGCATTACCGAGGTGAGTAGCGCCACCCACAGGCTTGGAAGCCTCCATTCACAGTGCAGCTGTGGTGCCAGTATGCTTAGAATCATCATCTCCATAGCATCAGCCATCTGAACAAACAAGGCCATAAGGACCGTTGGGAAAGGAAACAATGAAGACACAGTGAATTGTGCTCATATACATTATATCCACATGTACAGGTTTGAAATAGAGCACATACACAACATGTTATGAAACTGTTACGTTTTTCTCTCGGACTGCCTTAAGCGTGGCTGCTCACCCAGGACAGACCAGTGAGGATGGAGAGTTTCCACTGGAACTTCCCAAAACCAATGGCCTCCACAGCATCCTCCACCATGAAAGTGTCTGGGGAGAATATGAGGTGTAACCAATTAACAATAAATTCTATACCAACTCAAGTAGGAAATCAAATAACAAGTATGGATTGCAAGTTACTATCATAAATGTGTACACAATGAGTAACAGTAGTCAATCTCATTAAAGAGAAAAGCCATTATAAGAGCCCAGTGGTCCCCAGGGGGGGTAAGTGGAAGGAGAGAGGGGGAAGGCGGTTCCATGCATATGGGAGTTAATATGAGTTTGGATGGTAATGTCAGAGTGGTGGCTAAGGAGGGACCCAGTCATACCATCAGTTGGATTGGCAAACTCCCGGGGTACTAGTGCGCCATCCTGAAGTACCACAGACTCCATGTAAGCCTGCCTCCCATCGATCTGGACCTCCTGCTCTCTCTCCCCTCCGTCATCCTCAGAGCGTGTGCTCTCACCCGTGCGACGGAACTTGACCACGCTGCAATAGAGAAAACCAGGAAGATCATCTTGGATCAGTTTGACAGCCTACTGTAAAGAAGAAGTTTGTGCCAACACAGCTGAATGAAGCTGAGAATGAGAGGCTGTTGCCTAGGTGATATGAGATGTTCCTGTCAGGCAAACAGAGGGAGGTTATGCACTGCTGTTCACAACTGACAAACTTGTGTGACACCTAATCATTGTGTGTAGACAACAAATAGATTTGATATGGAATGGAGGAAAAATAGTAATTCTCAAATTGAGACAATACCTAAAACACCCGTATGTTATCTGTACATGGAGCTTATAAACTCCACATTTTGTAAGATAACAGATTGCTGATAGAGGGTGGAACACTGTAAAAGGAACTTGGAGGCAGCCCAGTGATGTCTTAATCACTCTAATTACTACACAGATTTGCCAAGGGCAGAAGAAATGCAGCTGATCGCCCAGTGAGGAGCCTAGAAATCAACATGCCTTGTTTACTGTGGTTCAGTTTCTTTCAGTTCTGTACAGAACAATCCCACATGTATCCCATATAGACTTGGAGAAGGTCATTGCACAATGGACAGATTCTGTAAACCTTTGTGTTGGTGGCTTTACACTTTCTGCAAGAAAGTTGCAATGTGGCCTAATTGCCTCAACCATCATCTCCTCACAAGTAATAGCATAAGATCTATGTATCCTGTTCGGAAATATTATTTTGGGGTTCACACTGGGGAGAAAGACAGTTTGCTGCCACGGTCACATTGCACAATTTCAGTTCTCTGTTTTTTATGTAGTAACTGAGCCTAATGCCAAGTCACTGCTTTACTAGCATAGGAACAATTGTAAAGAGAATGTTATGCCTTTTTATTATTACACATAAAAAAGGAGAGTCTCAATAGGAACATAGTTGGAAGTTGATGGTGATAGCCAGGAGTGGATAACTCTGGTCGACCAGCTTCAGTGAAAAGTGTGTCTATCTTTCTGCCAATAAACAGAACTGAACGCAATAGATACAATTGTAGTATGGATATTCTAAAACCATTCTAAATCATGGTCATATTTGTTGCTACTAAATAATGTGTAACGCAATAGATACAATTGTAGTATGGATATTCTAAAACCATTCTAAATCACGGTCATATTTGTTGCTACTAATAATGAGTAATAGGCTGCCATACACATCTGTTACCTACAGTATACCTACAGTAATTGTTAGGCTAAATGTGTGGCCATTGCGAGCAAAAATATTAGGGATAAAATGAAAATAGGCTATGTTGTGTAACATGTTAGATGTTAACCAACCCATTCTAACAAACTGGTGCAACTTATGCATGATCAAAATAAAGGCATGACGAATGATGTTGGCACAGTAGTAGCTTCATATACAGCAGGCAATGATGTGAATGAACCCCCTGTGAAATATACACACTGTCACTACCAGTAAAAAGACCTTGAGATAAAAGGAAACAATTTATACAAATACTAGCCGACATTGTTGTAGCACCCATATGAGCAGTTGGGTCAGGATTACTGTTTACCGGTCATTGATGCTTTGCATTCAAACAAAACGCATGGCAAGTTCCTCGACATGCCACACTGTATTTGCGTAGAGTACTCTTGACTAGCTCAAAAGAGGAATACAATGTTGCACATATTGTTATGTCAAGAGATCATTGTCACCCAACAGCTGCAATTCAAACGATCACGAAAATGTGTGCAAAAGAAAGGCTGTGCGCGAAGGGTCGGTTTAGCAAAATGTCCCAGTTACGATCAAATTAGAAATTAAGAAGTTTTTTTTAAATACTCACGGGACTTGTCTTAACTGGAACAAATCATCGTCCATTTTGGTGGTGTTTATTGGGTTCCACAGTGAATTGTCTCATTGCCGTTACATTGTTATCATAGCGAGCCGAGATTTCAGCACCACGGGCTTGCGGACAGCCACCCGTTCTCGTTCTCAGCGGAGAGCCAATGAGGGACGGGATATTCAGAATTATGTATATCATTGGATATTGACAATTTGAGCTTCCTGTGTCGTGTCACAGCAGCGTGCCAGACAGAAAGTACTGTGCAGTGAAGGCAGCAGGGTCACTCGTGCGGGCCGGGGCAATGACGCTAACCCTAAACCCTGGCCAATAAGAGCCTTTAAGCCACCCTCCTTTCGGGGCTTTGATTAATAATGGGAGTGAATCAGGGAATAACAATAGGCCTACCCACATTAAAATAGCCAACTTGTCAACAATGCTACAATGTGCGGAATAAGGATGCAGCCAGCACCAATTCAAGCCTGGGATGTGGGATGACATTTCATATGTAAGTATTGAAATTATTAGGCTAGAACATTTACTTCTTGGTCCATTTTGAGAGACAGACTGCTCCTGACAGCTTTTGGTACTGTGTAGATTGTGGTACTGTGTAACCATAGCAACGCATGTAAGCAAACGTCAGTGTATGCTTGCTAGTTTACAAAACGATAACCCATTGTTGATGTTATTAAGCATGGGTGAAGTGGTGTACAATTTAACTGCTGTTCTTATAGATGTTCTAATAGTAATTTCACAACTGTTGAACAAATATTGTGCATTGGCAATGAATGTAGTTAACCTTAGCTGCCAGCCTAGTAAATAGGGCGTTCAATCACTGCTGTACAATGTAACGTTAGAGAAAACGGGGCAATCAAGAAGAGGGTGCTACGAAATGAATGTCAAAACGTAGTTTTCTTTGCCCTTTGTCATTATAAATGACATATAATTCATAATTACATTGTTCTCTACAATATTAGAACCTTAATATACTTGTACTTGACAGTGTTGATGAAATAAGAACATTAATTTGCTGTGACCGTTGATATATATATATATATATTTTGTGACCGACCGTTGATAGTTTAGACTGCCCCGTTATCTATGGTTGTATCTCTTCACATGTTGGGCGTTGTGAGGTGGTCCCATTTGGAGGTGTTTCCGCTGGTTGGACCAATCTAAATGAACTTGATACCTTCGTCATTTTCACATCTAGATCTTTGGCTTTCATTGCCTATATTTGCGATCAATCTACGTTGACAGGAGCCATTTCTATGGCGATTGAAAGGGAAAGACTCAGAAATAGACAGTGGCGATTTTAGCATGTAAATCTTGGTGGGGCAAAGAAATAAATAAACGTTTAGATGCATGCCAGCAAAGCCACTACACAACACAACACTAAACAATACATTAATTGCACCATAACGGTGACAAACGGTGCCCACAAACTGTTAGGGCCCACATAAAGCTGTCCCAACAGCAGTCCCAACACCTTACCACTGCTACACCTGGCTATCAGTGGAGCAGTTCATTCAGCCTCACTTACTGCCTTAAAAAAAAACATGGCTAATATGGCTGACATGCTGAAACAAATATGGTTTCTACTGACAATTGAGATGTACAAACTATGGCATAAGGGGACGACGAGCGGATAAGAGGCAATTCGTAATTTTGATAAAGACATTAATGAGCGAGCTAGGACGGACATAGTCAATATAATTATTTGTTCAGCACTTTTGAAATGTACAGCGACAGAATTCAGAACATGGGCCGTTCTTACAGTATTTTCCCTGTACACCATGTCAGAACCGTAGGATAAATAAAGGGGGCATATAAGCAGACAATGAAAGTACTTACAATATTCGATGATGACGTTTCTCTAGAACAGGCTATAGGCTACATGTGCACCACCAAGTCAGAACAGTAGGCTAAGTTATGAGGGGAAAAGGGACCAAATTATTAGGGTGAGGCACATGGGCTACTAACAGCTTACTACACAACATACACTTAGTATTACTTTCTTAGCTACAGTATACATATCTCCCTGGCATATTACATCATTTATGCAGCAGCATACAATACATTTTTGGACTCACCTTGTTGTGCTGTATTTTGTATTTTGTATTTATTAAGGATCCACATTAGCTGCTGCCAAGGCAGCTATTCCAAACAGACAGCTTGGTACATTCAGCTCGTCGACACCTCTCACAAAAACAAGCAGTGATGAAGTCAGTCTCTCTTCCACTCTGAGTCAGGAGAGACTGACATGCATGTCATCAATGTTAGCTCCCCGTGTACTTTTAAGGGCCAGCCGTGCTGCCCTGTTCTGAGCCAACTGCAATTTTCCCAAGTCCCCCTTTGTGGCACCTGACCACACTACTGAACAGCAGTCTAGGTGCAACAAAACTAGGGCCTGTAGGACCTGCCTTGTTGATAGTGTTGTTAAAAAGGCAGAGCAGTGCTTAATTATGGACATACTTCTCCCCATCTTAGCTACTGTTGTATCAATATGCTTTGACCATGACAGTCTACAATCCAGGGTTACTCCAAGCAATTTAGTCACCTCAACTTGCTCAATTTCCACATTATTCATTACGAGATGTAGTTGAGGTTTAGGGTTTAGTGAATGATTTGACCCAAATACAATGCTTTTAGTTTTGGAAATATTCAGGGCTAACTTATTCCTTGCCACCCATTCTGAAACTAACTGCAGCTCTTTGTTAAGTGTTGCAGTTATTTCAGTTGCTGTAGTAGCTGACGTGTATAGTGTTGAGTCATCCGCATACATAGACACACTGGCTTTACTCAAAGCCAGTGGCATGTCGTTAGTAAAGATGGAAAAAAGCAAGGGGCCTAGACAGCTGCCCAGGGGAATTCCTGATTCTACCTGGATTATGTTTGAGTCTTCCATTAAAGAACACCCTCTGTGTTCTGTTAGACAAGTAACTATTTATCCACATTATAGCAGGGGGTGTAAAGCCATAACACATACGTTTTTCCAGCTGCAGACTATGATCAAAAATGTCAAAAGCCGCACTGAAGTCTAACAAAACAACCCCCACAATCTTTTTATCATCACTTTCTCTCAGCCAATCATCAGTCATTTGTGTAAGTGCTGTGCTTGTTGAATGTCCTTTTCTATAAGTATGCTGAAAGTTTGTTGTCAATTTGTTTACTGTAAAATAGCATTGTATCTGGTCAAACACCATTTTTCCCAATAGTTTACTAAGGGTTGGTAACAGGCTAATTGGTCGGCTATTTGAGCCAGTAAAGGGGGCTTTACTATTCTTAGGTAGCGGAATGATTTTTGCTTCCCTCCAAGCCTGGGGGCACACACATTCTAGTAGGCTTAAATTGAAAATATGGCAAATAGGAGTGGCAATATCGTCCACTATTATCCTCAGCAATTTTCCATCCAAGTTGTCAGACCCGGTGGCTAGTCGTTGTTAATAGACAACAATAATTTTTTCACCTCTTCCACACTCACTTTACGGAATTCAAAATTACAATGCTTGTCTTTCATAATTTGGTCAGATATACTTCGATGTGTAGTGTCAGCAATTGTTACTGGCATGTCATGCCTAAGTTTGCTAATCTTGCTAATTAAACAATTATTAAAGTAGTTGGCAATATCAGTTGGTTTTGTGATGAATGAGCCATCTGATTCAATGAATGATGGAGCTGAGTTTGCCTTTTTTCCCAAAATTTCATTTATGGTGCTCCAAAGCTTTTTACTATCATTCTTTTTGTCATTTATCCTTGTTTCAGAGTGTTGTTTCTTCTTCTTTTTATTCAGTTTTGTCACATGATTTTTCAATTTGCAATACGTTTGCCAATCGGTTGTGCAACCAGACTTATTTGCCATTCCTTTTGCCTCATCCCTCTCAACCATACAATTGTTCAATTCCTCGTCAATCCACGGGGATTTAACAGTTTTTACAGTTTTCTTAATGGGTGCATGCTTATTAGTAACTGGAATAAGCAATTTCATAAAAGTGTCAAGTGCAGTGTCTGTTTGCTCCTCATTACACACCACAGACCAACATATATTCTTTACATCAACAACATAGGAACCACTACAAAACTTATTGTATGACCTCTTATACACAATATTAGGCCCAGCCTTTGGAACTTTGGTTTTCCTAGATATGGCTACTATATTGTGATCACTACATCTAATGGATTTTGATACTGCTTTCAAACAAATATCTGCAGCATTAGTAAAGATATGATCAATACATGTTGATGATTTAATTCCTGTACTGTTTGTAACCACCCTGGTAGGTTGACTGATAACCTGAACCAGGTTGCAGGCACTGGTTACAGTTTGAAGCTTTCTCTTGAGGGGGCAGCCTGATGACAGCCAGTCAATATTTAAATCACCCAGAAAGTATACCTCTCTATTGATATCACATACATTATCTATAGCAGCTTCCCACCAGAATTGGCTTTAGGTGAGGCAGATGAACCTGTAGCCATATTACTTCAACAGTATTTAACATGAGATCCTCTCTAATCTTCACAGGAATGTGGTTCTGTATATAAACAGCAACACCTCCACCATTGGCATTTCTATATTTTCTGTAAATATTATAACCTTGTATTGCTACCACTGTATCATCAAAGGTATTATCTAAGTGAGTTTCAGAGATAGTCAGAATATGAATGTCATCTGTTACTAGCAAATTATTGATTTCATGAACCATGTTTCTTAAGCTACAAATGTTAACGTGGGCTATTTTGAGCACTTTTCTTCTGGGATGCTTACTTGTTTTTATTGCTTTACTGGGAAGCTTAGCAGCAGTAGATGTGCTCATGTTCTTTATGTTAGTGCACAGTGAGCTGCACACAGTGGACTGCCTCCTCGGGGACACCGGCTCAGTGCTAACAGTATAAATCTGGTTCTTAGGCACATGATTACTGCACACAATAGCTGTAGGATCAGCGGTGGCATTCAGGGCAGTTAGAGGGACATAAATTAGGTTACTTATATTGTGACTACCGATGCCCCTGATGTAATGTACATTTGCTGAAGCATTTTGACAACTCTGCGTCACAATGGTAGGGATTAGCTGAGCTGGGCTTGGGCCATTGCTAAGTCATTGTCTCAACGCAGCCTTATAATGCTGTGAAAGGATCCAGGAACCCAAAGCGATTTGGGTGGATCCCATCCTCCTTATAAAACGTGTTTTGTTTCCAAAAGGTATCAAAATTGTCAACAAATGTTACACCCATTGAGCTGCAATAATCATGTAGCCAGTTGTGAAGAGCAAGAATCCTGCTAAAGCGTTAAATGCCACGATTCAGAGAGGGCACAGGGCCAGATATGATGGGTGTTTTATTAGTGTCTAGCAGAGAGTCAATCAGCTCTTTAAAATCCAGTTTCAACTGTTCAGAGCTGCCCTTCATAATGTCATTAAAACCCACATGGACTACGAAAGAATCAATTTCCATGACCTGACATAGTACATTCGGGAGCAGCTTAGTAATGTATTTTACTCGAGATCCGGGCTAGGAGATTGTTTTTGCACCAGGAACGGTCACATTTCTTACCATGGAGGTGCCCAAAATCACGGCTGGCGAGAAGGACGTGGAAATTCACCCACTCCCACGCTTCACAGGATGCAGGCCTCCGACAGATGGAGAAGCCCCGCACGATCCAGAGCAGGGACGGAAGGTTGCCGAAGTCGACTTCCAAATCGTAATAGTAGGCACTGCGACCGCAGACAGGCCGCAGACAGGCTCCAGTACGGCGTAACTATTCGTTGTTTGTATCCGCTCCGGGCCTCTCATTGGGAGTGTAGACTGCTTTGCAGGAGGTCGTTGTCTTCGGCTTCCACGGCTTGTGACATGCGACCATTGTTGATTGCCTTGCTCCTCATGCTGTGCTCCTTCGACGGCGCTATCAGATGGTGGAGCTCCGGGAAACACCGGCCAGTCTGATAACGACAAACGACAAGGCGGCGATGTATCCAACAAGCGCGAACGCCGTCCAGCCACCGGCGTAGAAAATGTAAACATTCCACTCTGCGTTTTCCCCAGTTTCTTACGTAGGCTGGCGACCTGCGTGATCAAGGAAGCCACCTCAAGCCTATAATCCTCGGCAAGTAAACAATTGCCACATTGGAACTCAGAGTGATCAGGAAGGTGGTGCGGCGGTCCTTCGTGGACAAATTCTGTCATCAAACTTTGTCATCAAAGTCTGGCATTCTCTGGATTTATGGTGCTTTCAAGACAACTGGGAACTTTGAAAAAAACAAGGTCAATTCATGACGTCAGTGATCTTCAGGTCGGAGCTCTAGAAAGAGGCCTGAGTTCCCGATTTGGAATTCCAAGTTGGATGACCGTTCAAAACGTATTTTCCCAGTCATAGCTCATTTTTTTCCAGAGTTCCCAGTTATCTTGAACTCACTGAAGTCTGAGATGTCCCAGTTCCGAGTTTCCGGTTGTTTTGAACGAGGCAGAAGTCATGTTGGATCGACAGCATGGCCAATGTTGGATGATTATCCTTTTAAACTTGAAAAAGAGACCCTTAAACCCAGACTTGGACCACACACCCACTCCACTGAATAGCAGGCTAGTGATTGCTTTGCAAAGCTTGCAGTTAGCCACTGATTCCTTCCAAACCACTCATTGTTGAATTTGCGATTTCCAACTTATGTTTATGGCCGATGAGCAACGATACGTTTTATCTATAATTTCTCTTCATATGACAAGGATTTAAAATGATTTGCCAGTAGATTGTCGACTTGATTCATGATGATGACTGCTTGTTTAGCTTGCTAGCTAAGATTTTGAAAGTATGATGTTGACATGATAAGAATTTACGGACAATCTGACAACGCTCTGAATTTACGAACGCCCAGAGCACACTCTGGCACTCCAGATTGAATTTACGAACTCACCGAAGTCGTAAAATGTCCATCTAGTAATTTGTTATGCTAGCAAGAGGTTGCATAGCAACAGCATCAACTTCCGGTAGACATGCGAAGCGCTAGTACGCTCAACTGAAAGGATACCGTTCGTTTACAGTATACTAAAATGAACTAATAGTATGTAGTATATACTCATTAAGTATACCAGTGATGGGTATTCGAACACAGCAGAAATATGTTTTGGCGATGACGCCTGCGAACATAACTGACTTCTGGTACGGCTATGTGTATGGTCCGTCAAAAATCAAAATACTCCAAATGTATGTTCCATTACTCTAGGTCAGAGAATATCCCGTTGTGCAGACCAACGACATCTGAAAAGCTTATTCGTGAGTTCTGGTACTCTGGATCCATAGTCAGGTCAGACCTGAATGTTTTAAAACGCCTTGCTTTTCGTGATTTAAAATGTGTGACTGTGTCGGGGTTTAGCAAAGTGTAGTCAATAAACCGCACCGATTGCTCTTTCTTACTGCGCAGCGTGAACGAAATGTTTAAGTGGCGCACACGTAAACAAACCAGCCAAAAGCAGCTGCTACTAGCCAGCAAGCTCGAGGACTGTTGCGTTGCATCGGTTATGGGAATGCCATTGGATGGATCTGTAAGCAAACATCCAACATGTTTTAGAGAAGCACAGGTGCATCGTTTCGCAGTAGAGGATGTCAAAAAGAGAGAGCAAGCTAGCAGTAGCTAACGAACGTTATCCAGATCTGCGGGTCAACCCGATGGGACAGCCTGCGTTGGCTGGTTAACATGTCTCGTGTCGGGCTTATTCGACTCTTAATTAATTAGGAATTAGCCAGCTCTCCAGTTACAACGTTAGACCAGTACTACTGTAGCGTTGTCATTAATTATTGCTGGTGAAAGGGATCAACAGGGGGACTTAAAGACAATGTATGTATTATCTGAAAATGTGGTAGGAGGCTCCGTATGGAGGGTGTGACGCAAGCGGAGCCTCTGGAGGCACGCAGAGGCCAAGTTGAGCTCAGTACCGCACCGCCGAGCGCCTCCCAAATTTTGTAACAATGTTAAGGGCTCTGTATAGCTCCGCGTTGACATTATTGGTTGAGGGTAGGTGGAGGCGGGATGTCCTGTATAAACACAAACTCACTTCCTGATCTAGAAGTGTTGGAAAGATTGCTGATTTTAGCATGTAAATCTTGGTGGGGCAACCCCCCCGAATGCATGCCAGCAAAGCCACAATACAACACTAAACAATACATGAATTGCACTATAACGTTGACAAACGGTGCCCACAAACTGTTAGGGCCTACATAAAGCTGTCCCAACACCTTTAAAAAAAAACAAAAAAAAAAACGTACGACTGCTACACCTGGCTATCAGCAGAACCTTGTCTGGCAGCGAAACAGTTTATTCAGCCTCTTTTACTGCCTTTAAAAAAAAACATAGCTGATATGGCTGACTTGCTTAAACAAATGTGGTTTCTACTGACAATTGAGATGTACGAACTATGGCATAAGGGGATGCCAAGCGGATAAGAGGCAATCCGTAATTTAGATTAAGACATTAATGAGCGAGCTAGGACGGATGTAGTCAATATAACTATTTGTTCAGCACTTTTGAAATGTACAGCGACAGAATTCAGAACATGGGCCGTTCTTACAGTGTTCTCCCTGTACACCAAGTCAGAACTGTATGATAAATAAAGGGGGCATATAAGCAGACAATGAAAGCTCTTACAATATTTGATGATTACATTTCTCTAAAACAGGTTATAGGCTACATGTGCACCACCAAGTCAGAAAAGTAGGCAAACTTAAGAGGGGAAAATAGACTAAATTATTAGGGTGAGGCACATGGGCTACTAACAGCTTACTGCACAACATACGCGCGGCGGCCCTTTGTGGGCAAATGTTTCATCAAACTTTGGCATTCTCTGGATTTATGGTGCTTTCAAGACAACTGGGGACTCTGAAAAAAACAAGGTTGAATCATGATGAAGTCAGTGATCTTCAGGTCGTAGCTCTAGAAAGAGGCCCGAGTTCCCGACTTACAATTTCGAGTTGGATGACCGTTCAAAACGTATTTTCCCAGTCGGAGCTAGTTTTTTCCTGAGTTCCCAGTTGTCTTGAACTCACTGAAGTCAGATTTTACAGTTCTGAGTTATCAGTTGTTTTGAGCACGGCAGAAATCATGCTGGATTGACAGCATGGCCAATGTTGAATGTTTATCATTTTAAGCTTGTAAAAGAGAACCTTATACTGAGAATTGGGACCACACACCCATTCCATTGAATAGCAGGCTAGTGATTGCTTTGCAATGCTTGCAGTTAGCCACTGATCCCTTCTAAACCACTCATTGTTGAATTTGCGATTTCCAACTTGTTGTGTAATGTTTATGTCCAATGGCCAATGAGCACCGATACGTTTTATCTATAATTTCTCTTCATATGACAAGGATTAAAAAGGAATTGCCAGCAGATTGTCGACTTCATTCATGATGATGACTGCTAGCTAAGATTTTGAAAGTATGATGTTGACATGATCAGTCCAATCAAAGCTACTGTAGATATAACGTGATTTGACGTCATTTTATCTGTGGCCAATGACCTTGAGCCTTCTTGGATGGGCACTTCTAATGTAACTCTATGGCAGCTCCCAAGGGGCTTGAATTTTCGAGCTCAACACTTAGATTTGGCAGTGACGTGGTGTCCCCATGAGTGACAGAACACTGAGCCAATCACGGCTCAACTAGAGAACATTACCAACCCCTACGCTCCGTATTTTCTGCTGGCTGCCCCACCACCACAGAAAGCACTGAGCTTGGCTGAAACACCTGCATTTTGGAGCTGCCTTACTCAAGAAAGCAAAAAAGAAACCATGTTTGTATGGAGGCTTTATTAACGCAATGATTTTTTGATTTTTTTTTACATTGTTTGCAAACTGATATGTGACACATATTAATGCAAAAATAACATGCAAAACAGGCAACCCCCCCCTTTTTTATTTTATTTGTTTGAAAATATGTGGGGCTCAAAACAGGTGGGACTCTGAATGACGGGTCACCACTGCTCAGAAGGTTCAAAAGATCTAAGGGCAGGACATACTGAGTCAGCATTTGTAGTGCAGGAATGTGGGGTGGAAGTCAGGAAACGTATTACAGATCATCTGGCTGTATATACGGCGGAGCTGATGGCCATACTGTTGGCCTTGCAGTGGGTGGAGGAAGTTAAGCCAGACAGAGTAGTTATTTGCTCTGATTCATGTGCAGTATTAATGAGTCTCCAGTCCTATAGCTCACGTAGCAGACAAGACCTGCTTTATGAGGTGCTACAAACCCATGGCAGGATTAGACAGATGGGTATACAGATAAGATTTACTTGGATATTGAGTCGTTTCACCTTACCGTCCGAAGGGAATGCATGCAGCTGGCTATAGACTTGTCCTATCCCCTGTGGACTTGTTTGTACATAAAATGTCCTCCATTCAGGCTGCAAAGGCGTCGATTTCCTCCTTGACTCGATTTAATGGCGAGAAGATGGAGAAAAAACAGGACAAATATGCATACTTTCTTTTATGAAACACCATTTTCCACCACCATTCTAGAGTGGCTAATGCTAATTCCTGATGTTGCGCCCAATGAAAGGTTGCGCCCACATCGGAATTTTGGGAAAAAAACTAGCTCAGACTAGGAAAAATCTATTTGAACAGTCATCCAACTCAGAATTCCAACTCTGGAACTCGGTCCTCTTTCTAGAGCTCCAACTTTACGACCTGAAGATTTTTATTTTTATTTATTTATTTATTTAACCTTTTTAACTAGGCAAGTCAGTTAAGAACAAATTCTTATTTACAATAACGGCCTACACCGGCCAAACCCGGACGACGCTGGGCCAATTGTGCGCGGCCCTATGGGACTCCCAATCACGGCCGGTTGTGATACAGCCTGGAATCGAACCAGGGGGTCTGTAAGATCACTGACGTCATGATTTGACCTCGTATTTTTCAGAGTTCCCAGTTGTTTTGAACGCGGCACTAGGCATTAGCCACTCTAGGATGGTGGTGGAAAACTTTTTTCCCGAATCGAGAACGAAGAAAGTATTGCCAAGACCAGGTTAGTTAAAAAATATATGGCGCCATCTTCCATATAAGCCATAACGTCGACTATGGATATCGACATTACAAGCCGTAACTACTGCTTTGGCTACATTCGATTTTGATAGCTATAGGACATGCAATCTATTCAGAGTAAGTAAAGGGAAACACATGTCCAACAGTTCAGCCTCGGCTGTGTCAATAATATGTATCACTTTGGAATATTTTTCAGGAACAAAATGATGAAAAATTGGGGAGTTATTGGTGGAATAGTGGCTGCCATGGCTGCTGGAGTATATGTCCTGTGGGGTCCAATTACAAACCGCAAGAAAAGGCAGAAAGGTAAGCTTGCCCAGTGTCTGTGTAAGCAGTTCAAGTGGGGGTCACTTATGTTATATAGGTGGATGGTTATGAGGGCCACTGAATGTATACTAACAAAAGTCTCCACCATAGGCATGGTTCCAGGCCTGCTGAACCTGGGAAACACCTGCTTCATGAACTCTCTGCTCCAGGGCCTGGCAGCCTGCCCTTCCTTCATCAAATGGCTGGAGGAGTTTACTAGCCGCAAATGTGTGTCAGAGGATGAGCCAGAGAAGGACCCCAAGCTTTCTATAACTCTCCTGCAGCTTCTCAAAGGTAGTGTTCTGTGATGGGCAGAGAAGGAATCTGAATCCCTGTTCACTCAATTGTTAGACTCTGTGTTTGCGACCCAAATAGCACCCTATACCGTACGTAGTGCATACATTTTGACCAGGGCCCTTGTAGTGCACTATATAGGGAATAGGGTGCCATTTGGGATGCAAGCCGGACAGTGCAGTCTTTGATTTGCAGCACTGTCAAACGACGACTCTGGGCAGGAGGATGTTCTGGATGCAGGGTGTCTGGTGGAGGTCCTCAGACTCTACAGGTGGCACATCACTTCCTTTGAGGAGCAGGTGAGTTATCCTTACTTGTCTAAGCATCAGCTAGCAGTTTTTCCACAACGTTTAATTGAAGTCAAAATGATTGTCTTAAATCTGTTACCCATAAGAATTCTGCTCCCCCATCCACGTTGAAAACAAATTGAAAGGCAATTTGTTTAATCTCTCGTCCCTGTTTACTTTTCTTAGGATGCCCATGAGTTCTTCCATGTCCTCACCTCCTCTCTGGAGGAGGAGCTAGACCGACAGCCCAAAGTCACCCACCTCTTTGACATTCAGTCCCTTGAGGTAAGTTGCTCTCATCCTTCCCCTTCCTCTAACACTCACAGCTGCTAAGCTATGTCTCTTTCAGTATAGTGTGTATTTGATGCAAGCTAATTGTATTTTTGCCTTCTGACTATATTGTTTTGTTTTTGCCATCAGAGCCTCCCAGATAAAGACGAGTTGACCTTGAGCTGCAGGAGTCGAGGTGAGGAGGTAAATAGTGGTGTGGAATATTTTACTAGAGAAGTAGGTTTTGGCAAAATATGAAAACCACTTTTGCTCTTCCAGGCCCTCTTCATCCTATACGAAGTCCTTGGAAGTTTCCACATCCTTTCCACGGCTGCCTAACAAGCAACATGGCATGCAAGCGTTGCGAACAACGGGTGATACAAATATATATTTTTCATATCACGTGAATATTGGAAATATTTAGCAGTGTACTGTCATTAAATCAGCGGTTTGTTTGTGCCATTAATTCCCTTTCTTGTTCGCAGAGTCCAGTGCGCTATGACTCTTTCGACAGCCTCTCCTTATCCATCCCTTCGACGCAATGGGTAAGCAGAATGGGTGACAAGAAGAAAAATACATTAAGGAAACCTACAAATCATTAAGGGGAAGGTTTTCCTTGTACCGCTGGTGGTACAAATACCGTTGATATGTGTACACCAAGGACACAGGAGCAAAAGCTTGTACAAGTTAGGAAAACCTTTTTTTACACTACCGTATGTAAATAGCGTGTGAGCTACAGTGTGCTGAGGACTGATTGAGTATATTTCCCTTAGGGCCGGCCTGTCTCTCTGGATCACTGTCTCCAGCATTTGATCTCTTCAGAGACCATTAAAGAGGTGGAGTGTGAAAACTGCACCAAGGTACTAGTCTTCACTTTAATTTGGTTGGTGTGTTAGTTAAGAAAAGGGTACTGTACATCTGTGAGCTTATGGGTATGTTACTATTGGAGCTTTGGACTGAACCTTGTTTTGACATCCTCTCTCCCATCAGCTTCAACAAGGAGCCTTAGTGAATGGGCAGGTCCTGGAAAGCCAGAGGACAACCTTCATCAAACAGCTTAAACTGGGAAAGGTAATGGTGCTTAATGTTAATGGCAGTTCAACTCAACCAATGTCTTTCCCACTAAATACAGTGTGACCTACTTCATCATATGTGAAACAAGCGCTGTGTACCAAATGCTTCACTGCCCCTGCACACAGCACTATCAGATGCTTTTTTGTATTTGGCTTCAGCATATGATCCTTGTTCTCTGTTATTATGCCATATAAACATTAGGAACACCTGCTCTTTCCATTACATAGACTGACCAGGTGAATCCAGGTGAAAGCTATGATCCCTTAATGGTATAACCTGTTAAATCCACTTCAATCAGTGTAGATGAAGGGGAGGAGACAGGTTAAAGAAGGATTTTCAAGCCTTTCAGAGGGTGGGTGAATGGGTAAGACAAAATATTTAAGTGCCTTTGAACAGGGTATGGTAGTAGGTGCCAGGAGCACCGGTTTGAGTGTGTCAAGAACTGCAACGCTGCTGGGTTTCTCACGCTCAACAATTTCCCGTGTGTATCAAGAATGGTCCACCACCCAAAGGACATCCAACCAACTTGACACAACTGTGGGAAGCATTGGAGTCAATATGGGCCAGAATCCCTGTGGAACGCTTTCGACACGAATTGAGGCTGTTCTGAGGGCAAAAGGGGGTGCAATTCAAAATTAGGAAGGTGTTCCTAATGTTTTGTGCACTCAGTGTATATGACGTTGTGTTTGTGTGACTCCTCCCTCTAGCTCCCCCAGTGTCTCTGTATCCACCTGCAGAGACTGACATGGTCCAATGAGGGCACTCCCATAAAGAGACAGGAACATGTCCATATCTCAGAGTACCTGGCTATGGACCACTACAAACACTGCGCCACCATTCAGAGGCTCCAACGCATCAACTGTACTCTGAAAACCATTAAAGCAGAGGACTGGGGAGAGGCTGTGGATAAGACCACTCCCAATGCCAAAGGTAGGGTGAAATCTCTTAAACTGTCTTCCTGGGACCAAATGGCTTATCTTATGACCTCATGTTACTTTTTTAGCTAGAGGACTGAACTTCCATGAGTAACTGGAAATTGGCCACAGATGGTTTTTGATTCCTCAAAAGGACAGAAATACTCAAAATTACACTCAATGTACTTGTTGTTTTATAGACACTTGAAAAGTCCTCATACAACAGTAAGATGATACTGTATTGTACTTATTTTCAGATGTAGAACACCATAACAACAACAAGCCTCTGTCCAATGGAACCTGTTTGTCTGTCTTTCTCCACTCTCCTGGACTCAGCCCACAGCGCAACCTCCCATATAACTACAGGTAAACAAAACCTGACCTCATCTTTAACAGCACTCATATCAATAAAGAATGACCAATATTTCCAAATCAGATCAATTCAATTGGAATTATTTTGTGTGTCCTCTGATAATACTGTTTGATGCACAATGTCTCTCCACAGCTCCTCAGAGTACCTCTTCCAACTGATGGCTGTGTTGGTTCACCATGGTGACATGCACTCAGGACACTTTGTCACATACCGCCGTTGCCCACCCTCGTCCAGCAGCCCCTCTCCATTCAGCTCCCAGTGGCTGTGGGTGTCAGACGACTCAGTACGCAAGGCCAGCCTGCAGGAGGCGCTCTCCTCCAACGCCTACCTGCTCTTCTATGAGAGGGTTAGATGTCTACGGTCGGAGGAGTAGAGCCCCAGAGCAGAGCCAGCTCTACCCACCCATACCACCACTACCATGTGTGCCACAGAAAACACTTTCCCCTCAGAAGTGTAGTTCTCCAGCCCTATGTCTACCTGTAGGATTGTGCTTTAACAGTACTGAAGATTATGCTGCTCTACTTTTATCTCCTCTCATATTAAAATCATGAATGTCTCTCGTCTTTTACAGAGACTTAGGAGCCTTTTAGATCCCAGAGATTGCCGACCTACATCTCAGAATAACTGCTAGTTGTCCTTTCTCTTTTCTCAAAATATTTGAGTTACTTCAACCAAGACATTTAAGGTTATCTTTTATTTTTGTAACTTTAGATCAGAAATGATTCAGTACACTGTCATAACGTGCAGGTGGTTTGGATAGTAGTCTAGCTGCACATTTGAGGACCAGGTACCATTGTGTAGAATCATTTCTGCAGTTGTTGCATAAGAACTCAAACTAATGTGTATATTGTCATTTTTGTTCCTAAATGATAATATTGAAGCAACATGTAGTTTTACAACTGTTTTATAGAGCAGTGGAATTGGAATTGATAGAAATCTTAACTAATTTACCCCAAATGGTCCAAATATTGTCTGATTTGCTATTGATTCAAGTTGTGGTTGCAAAGTGTGTATGACTACAAAATCGAAAATACTTTATTGCTCAACATGCGTACCACTTGTTATAAATACTGCCATTTACTCACTCTCCTCCCAGCATTACATTAGGATGCAACCTCTAAATAACCCTCTATACCCGTTTGCTGATCAATTTGCACTAATGTATGTGTGTGATCTGTCAAGAAGTTGATTGTTTTCATAGATTTCAATTATATAAAAATACAAATCTATAAGTAAAGAGTTACCACATGACTGATTTGTATGAATTGGACCTTGAACAAAGATGCATTCAGAAACGAGTTTAATTAATATTGCAGTGATCCCAACCCCTGATGTGGGTGTAGTGATTAAGACAGTACGTCCCAACTGACCTTGTCTGACCCTCATTTCTTGGAGGATGAGTCTGAAGGTGAGGTTCATGCGGGATGTGAGGAGCCTCTTGCGGGGTGGCAGGCTGTGGTACTGGTGGGTGAGTTCATAAGAAGCAGGCTTCCATGGGCCAGTTCCAGCTTCACCGAGTTGATCTGCCGTCTGTGTTTTCCCCGTGGCTCTCTGGCTGCGTCTAGATAGGCAGACAAATTCTTATTTCTTTCCCCACTAATTGATGTTTTGACCAATCACATAAGAGCTCTTAACATCTGATCTTTTTCAGATCTGATCTGATTGGTCAAAAGGCCAATTAGTGAAAAAAATATCAGAATTGGGCTGCTTGTGCAGCTTCTGTGTCTGAAGACAAAGTCCCGGGCCGCCCCGAGGGATATGGAGGCAGAGGGGCTCCTGTTCACTCATCACGGTGCTCACCCATGTGATCATGTCCATCTCTGTACCTGAGAAAACCAGGAGAAGCTTGCCTTCAATGGAATCACACTCTCACAGTCCTGTACATGGAATCACACTCTCACAGTCCTGTACATGGAATCACACTCTCACAGTCCTGTACATGAAATCACTCACACACAGTCCTGTACATGGAATCTCACACACACTGTCATGTAGAGGTAAAATCTTCTACAGCAGTGTAGACAGACTCACCTGTTGATCAGGACGAATGCATGTGTCCAAAATCATGGGCATTAATATGGAGTTGGTCCCACCTTTGCTGCTATAACAGCCTCCACTCTTCTGGGAAGGCTTTCCACTAAATGTTGGAACATTGCTGCGGGGACTTGCCTTGTTAATTTGTGGAATTTCTTTCCTTAATGCGTTTGAGCCAATCCATTGTGTTGTGACAAGGTAGGGTGGTATACAGAAGATGGCCCTATTTGGTAAAAGACCAAATCCATATTATGGCAAGAACAGTTCAAATAAGCAAAGTGAAACGACAGTCCATCATTACTTTAAGACATGAAGGTCAGTCAATATGGAACATTTCAAGAACTTTGAACGTTTCTTCAAGTGCAGCCGCAAAAACCATCAAGCACTATGATGAAACTGGCTCTCATGAGAACCGCCACAGGAATGGAAGACCCAGAGTTACCTCTGCTGCAGAGGATAAGTTCATTAGAGTTACCAGTCTCAGAAATTGCAGCCCAAATAAATGCTTCACAGAGTTCAAGTAACAGACACATCTCAACATAAATTGTTCAGAGAGGACTGTGTGAATGTCGAACTGCTGCAAAGAAACCACTACTGAAGGACACCAATAAGAAGAAGAAGAGACCTGCTTTGGCCAAGAAACACGAGCAATAGACATTCGGTGGAAATTTTGTCCATTGGTCTGGAGTCCAAATTAGAGATTTTTGTTTCAAACCACTGTGTCTTTGTGAGACGCGGTGTGGGTGAACGGATGATCTCCGCATGTGTAGTTCCCACCGTAAAGCATTGAGAAGGAGGTGTGATGGTGTGGGGGTGCTTTGCTGGTGACACTGTCTGTGATTTATTTAGAATTCAAGGCACACTTAACCAGCATGGCTACCACAGCATTCTGAAGCGATACGTCATCCCATCTGGTTTGGGCTTAGTGGGACTATCATTTGTTTTTCAACAGGACAATGACCCAACACACCTCCAGGCTGTGTCAGGGCTATTTTACCAAGAAGGAGCGTGATGGAGTGCTGCATCATATGACCTGGCCTCCACAATCCTCCGACCTCAACCCAATTGAGATGGTTTGGGATGAGTCGGACGGCAGAGTGAAGGAAAAGCAGCCAACAAGTGCTCAGCATATGTGGGAACTCCTTCAAAACTGCTGGAAAACCATTCCAGGTGAAGCTGGTTGAGAGAATGCCAAGAGTGTGCAAAGCTGTCATCAAGGCAAAGGGTGGCTATTTGAAGAATCTCAAATATACAATATTTTAATTTGTTTAACACTTTTTTGTTTACTACATGATTCCATATGTGTTATTTCATAGTTTTGATGTCTTCACTATTATTCTACAATGTAAAACATTAAGAAAAACCCTTGAATGAGTAGGTGTGTCCAAACTTTTGACTGGTACTGTATCAGTTTGCAAACAATGGAGAAAAAAAATATTGAGTTAATAAAGCCCCATACAAACATGGTCTCTTTTTTTCCTTTCTTGAGTAAGGAACCTCCAAAATGCAGGTGTTTCAGCCTAGTTCAGTGCATTCTGTGGTGGTCTCAGTCAGCGGCAAATACAGAGCATAGGGGTTAGTAATGTTCTCTAGTTGCGCCTTGATTGGCTCAGTGTTCTGTAACTCATGGGGACACTACATCACCGCAAAATCTACGGGGAGAGCTCAAATTCAAGCCCCTTGGGTGCTGCCATAGAGTTACATTAGAAGTGCCCATCCAAGAAGGCTCAAGGTCATTGGCCACAGATAAAATTACGTCAAATCACGTTATATCTACCGTAGCTTTGATTGGACTGATCATGTCAACATCATACTTCCAAAAGCTTAGCTAGATAGCTAGACAAGCAGTCATCATCATGAATCACGTCGACAATCTACTGGAAAATCATTTTCAATCCTTGTCATATGAAGAGAAATTATAGATAAAACATATCGTTGCTCATCGGCCATAAACATAAGTTGGAAATCGCAAATTCAACAATGAGTGGTTTGGAAGGAATCAGTGGCTAACTGCAAGCTTTGCAAAGCAATCACTAGCCTGTTATTCAGTGGAGAGGGTGTGTGGTCCAAGTCTGAGTTGAAGGGTCTCTTTTCCAAGGTAAAAATAATAAACATTCACTCTCAACAGACCATCGGCCAGAAAAGGTTGAATACATTGGCATGACTTCTGCCGCGTTCAAAACAACTGGAAACTCGGAACTGGGAAATCTCAGACTTCAGTGAGTTCAAGACAACTGGGAACTCTGTAAAAAACGAGCTCTGACTGGGAAAATACGTTTTGAACGGTCATCCAACTCGGAATTCCAAGTTGGGAACTCGGGCCTCTTTCTAGAGCACTGACGTCATGATTCGACTTTGTTTAGCTAACTAGATAACTACACGAATGATGAGCTAATGTAACTAGGTAGCTAAACGTTAGCTAAATATTCCTGCCCTGGTGGGCTAACATTAGCTATCATGTCACCACTTGGAAAAGTGACTACACGAACGGTGAGCTATTAACTATCTGGCTAGCTAGCTCACAAAGGACTTGTGGGCTCAATGTTTTTCCATACAAATCACGAACGTTTTTGTTCCACGAGTGCATTTGTTGTACATTACTAATCAAATTTCCCGAGAACTCAGTTATACTGTACATGTCAGCAGGGATGGAAATTAAGCTAGCCCGAGTCTAGTACTTTTCAGACTGGGCTAGTAGACAATGTGCCAAACTAGCCTGACACAGCAGTGAAATGGCGAGTACAACATTTGCCAAACTAACCTGACACAGCAAACATTGCAAGCCACATACCTCGATTTTTACATTCAGGTCCTAAATCTGTGGCTTGCGATGTTTGCTGTGTCAGGTTAGTTTGGCACATCCCTGCATGTCAGTCCCTTTCAGAAGATCCCCCTATCACTGTTGGTCCTCCTCAGTGACCTCAAGGCTGAGGGTTTTAACTTTCCTCTTGAGAATTAGAATCAGAAGTACAGTCATATAGCTCATCGCAATACATGAAACTACAATACAGGCTGGATGTCAAAACAAATTCAGTTCTGAATGACAATAGATTTTTAGATTCATTCTCATCAATGACAACATTCTAGAACTGAGTTATCACTCATCGAAGTCTGGTATCCAGGGTAATCTGGTTAATGATTATGTAATTTATTAAGTGGCTCTTTCCTTGTAGAATGTTGACAGCTGTATAGAACACATTGTATTGCTAAGATGCTCAAACTTAACTTAATAGCTACACTCACCGACACAGGATATCCCACATGCTGGCCCTGACCAAACCGATAAGTTGCCCCTCTGTAGCTGCACTTCTCCCCATGGCCAGACTTCTAGTGGTCTTCTGCCCTTTTAATGCCCTTATGCTCATCCTTGAAAAATGCCATAAGGTGTGAAATAGACACCAAAGTCGACATACTGTACAAACAATTATCTAGGCTAAGTAAAACAAAAATGTTTTTCTGATCTTCTGCTAGCTAAAGTGTAGTCAGTGGCTATCTAAGACAGAGAAAGGGGAGGTAAGAAGTTAATGGATTGGGCACAAAGGTCTCTGATCGCACACTGGTGAACCATCGCAGACAGTGTTGGCTAGAGATTATGTACAGGAGCATTTTTAATTTTTTTGAGTAAATTGAGAACTCACCTTGTATGAGAGAGAATTACATGGCTATCAAAACATCACACCAGGGTAAGCCTACACGAAACAGACCTTAAATGAAGTAGTTCTAAAATCCCAGACGCAAAAATGAATAGGGAAAAAACTACTGGAACCATTACCGGGATTTACCGCTAGGTTTTATGGGTATTATGACACTTCCACTGTGCCAGACTATACTGCCTTCAGGCCACTAGAGGCCTCTATCATTCTATATGGGTTTGAATGGGATCATTATTAGCTAGCTAGTTAGCTTGCAGTGGTCTTTCTGGTTATCTTGTCACTTGTCAGATGTTACACTAGCTATACAACAACTACTACTGATCACTCTTAATAAAGAAATGCATGTGTTTTTACTCAATAAAAAAAAATAATCAAGGTTGGGTAGGTTACTTTCGAAATGTAATCTGTTAATTTTACTAGCTAGGCTACCTGTCCAAAATTGTAATCGGTAATGTCATTTTGGGATTACCCAAACTCAGTAACTTTCCCTTTAAAGAACAACTGCCCCTAAAAACAACTAATCCCTTTGAAACCAGCCTATGTTTAAAATTAACTATAAAGTGTAAATAGGATAATTTTGGTAATAAAGTCTGTCTTGTCTAAAACGGAGTTTGGAACCTCAGTGCGTCACAAAGAGTCAATTAATGTTGGGTTTGGATTGCAATTATGTAAACGGCTGGGAACCCGAGGACTGTGAAATGGCGGAAGCAGAAGTGTTGTTTGAAACTGAAAGCACGTCGAGTACAGTTAGCGCGAAAGATGAGTGGACAACAGTGAAGTCCAAGAATGGAACAAATGTTTTGTTTTTTGGATAAGGATGTTTATTTGGGAAACCCTTTTGAAGTCACAAGGATGGTGAAAAAGGCGTTGGGAAAAGTGGATGCAGTCAAAGTAACCAGGAGTGGTATGGTGTTGATATGGTGTGTATCTAAAGAGCAAAATGAGCGTGCATTGTGGCTTGCGAAATTATCTACGCATGAAGTGAACAGCTTTGATTTTCAGACAGGGCACCGGTAAAAGGTGTTATCTCTGGCGTCCCGTTGGACATCATTATATCTGCAGCCAATTCGCTTTTGGGCCTCCAAGACTTAACGGCAGAAGCACTGCAAGGACTACTGTCGCCAGGAAATGTCCCGCCATCACAGGATCCTTCTGAGCCTGTGTAGGGACCTGATTAAAACAGAAAAGCAGACTGATTTAGTTTAATTAACATTTTGTTACTGATAGTTTGTTGAATTTATTTTTTTAATTTTTTGGATCCATATTATCCACCTGTACAGTAGGTGGCGGAATGCACATATAATTGTTGCGAACGCCATTATACCAAAGAAGAATTGTCAACAAATCATGCCCCCTTTTGCCAATCTATATGTGCAAATTCCCCCACCGCCCACTTCGCTACCCTTCATTGAATGGGGCTCCGTTGTTTCATCGCACCCAACGCATTCAAAGGATCATGGCCTTTTTAGACTGAAAAGCCGATTTTGGAGGCACTTGGAATGGGGGCTATGTTTTGTGTAGGCTTACGACTCCAGGTAAGGTGCTGATTGTATGGAGATTGTGACAGCCGGTTAAATGGTGTCCCTAGACCAGGCAAGAACTAGATGTATGTCAGGAGAAGTGCAGTACTATCATAAGGAGAGTTATACTTGGAATACGGAGGGGAAAAAGAGAGGCAGAGGAGGTCTAAGAGAGAGAGGGGAGGAAGAGGGTGAGCTTGAGTCAGTTAAAAATGGCAGGAAAAAAGGGAGATGGTTTGTTTAAAGAAGAATGGTAGAAAGTGTAAGCAGAGTGAGTTGAAGACAGGAGGAGAAATGGAAGTGAATGAGGGCGAAGTATCGGAGGTGGTAGGGGTGAAGTTCTCGGAGCCCGAGGTTTGCACCGAGGGTCAGAATAAAGATGAGTCTGTGACAGTAGGAGTGAAACTTTTGGCTGATCCATTTGTGGTTTCAGGGTGGGTGAAAACAGAGTTGGGTCCTGTGGAATCGGTGCTCCGTGTTAAACGAATGGGGGCAAGAGATGTGAATTGTTTTGCTCTCAAGAAAAGGACGCTATTGAAAGGCATGATTACAGGGGTAGCGGTAAATGTGAAAGCTGACCAATTGAAGGGGAAGAGTCCCGGTGTTTGTAATGCTCGTTGTTTGGTGCGACGCAGACAGGGTGGCGTGAGTGGAGAAACAGAAGAGTCATTGTCTGTTCTTTTGAGTTTTGATGTTGAGTCTTTGCCCAACAATGTGATGTTATGATATATAAGTTATCCGGTACGAGCTTTTGTGCCGAATACATTACGTTGTTACAGGTGTCAAGCTTATGGGCATGTGGCAGCAGTGTGTAGGAGGGAGGTTCCTAGGTGTGAGAAGTGTGCAGAAGGGCATGAGATAAAGGAATGTGTAGCATTGGGGAAATTAGTGGTATGTGTTAATTGTAGTGGTGCACATGGGGCTGGGGATCCAAAATGTCCGGTGCGAGAGAGGCAGGATGAGGTTTCCAGGGTTAGACTAGTGCAGAAGTTGTCATATGCTGAGGCAGTGAAGAAAGTAGAGGAAGATGGGTCAAGGGGGAGGGATCCTGAGAGGAGTGGTGTGAGTAGTAGATCTGTACCAGTACAGAGGGATAAACCAACAAGTGATATACAGTTGAAGTCGGAAGTTTACATACACTTAGGTTGGAGTCATTAAAACTTGTTTTTCAACCACTCCACAAATTTCTTGTTAACAAACTATAGTTTTGGCAAGTTGGTTAGGACATCTACTTTGTGCATAACACAAGTAATTTTTCCAACAATTGTTTACAGACAGATTATTTCACTTATAATTCACTGTATCACAATTCCAGTGGGTCAGACGTTTACATACACTAAGTTGACTGTGCCTTTTAAACAGCTTGGAAAATTCCAGAAAATGTCATGGCTTAAGAAGCTTCTGATAGGCTAATTGACATCATTTGAATCAATTGGAGGTGTACCTGTGGATGTATTTCAAGGCCTACCTTCAAACTCAGTGCCTCTTTGCTTGACATCATGGGAAAATCAAAAGAAATCAGCCAAGACCATCCTTGGGAGAAATTTCCAAACGCCTGAAGGTACCACGTTCATCTGTACAAACAATAGTACACACACAGCCGTCATACCGCTCAGGAAGAAGACGTGTTCTGTCTCCTTGAGATGAACGTACTTTGATAGGAAAAGTGCAAATCAATCCCAGAACTACAGCAAAGGACCTTGTGAAGATGCTGGAGGAAATGGGTACAAAAGTACCTATATCCACAGTAAAACGAGTCCTATATCGACATAACCTGAAAGGCCGCTCAGCAAGGAAGAAGCCACTGCTCCAAAACCGCCATAAAAAAGCCAGACTATGGTTTACAACTGCACATGGGGACAAAGATCGTACATTTTGGAGAAAAAGGGGGATGGCGTGCAAGCCAAAGAACACCATCCCAACCGTGAAGCACGGGGGTGGCAGCATCATGCTGTGGGGGTACTTTGCTGCAGGAGGGACTGGTGCACTTCACAAAATAGATGGCATCATGAGGAAGGAAAATTATGTGGATATATTGAAGCAACATCTCAAGACATCAGTCAGGAAGTTAAAGCTTGGTCGCAAATGGGTCTTCCAAATGGACAATGACACCAAGCATACTTCCAAAGTTGTGGCAAAATGGCTTAAGGACAACAAAGTCAAGGTATTGGAGTTGGCATCACAAAGCCCTGACCTCAATCCTATTGAAAATGTGTTGGCAGAACTGAAAAAGCGTGTGCAAGCAAGGAGGCCTACAAACCTGACTCAGTTACACCAGCTCTGTCAGGAGGAATGGGCCAAAATTCACCCAACTTATTGTGGGAAGCTTGTGGAAGGCTACCTGAAACGTTTGACCCAAGTTAAACAATTGAAAGGCAATGCCAACAAATACTAATTGAGTGTATGTAAACGTCTGACCCACTGGGAATGTGATGAAAGAAATACAAGCTGAAATATCACTCTCTACTATTATTCTGACATTTAACATTCTTAAAATAAAGTGGTGATCCTAAGTGACCTAAGACAGGGAATTTTTACTAGGATTAAATGTCAGGAATTGTGAAAAAATAAGTTTAAATGTATTTGGCTAAGATGTATGTAAACTAACAACTTCAACTGTATGTTTCAGTAAGACTGGACTTTTTGCATTTATAGGAATGGTTATCAACTGTACTGCAGGGATGGAACGTAAGTCGCAGAAAGTAGAGGTTGTGGTGGCAGCTGCAGAGAGGTATTTGGGTGTGCGAGACATGACATCAGAAGAGTAACAGGTTGTGTTAAGTGGTGGTGTCCCATCCTTTCAGGCTGTTGGCCTGAAGAAGGACTATGTAGATTTAAATAGTGGAGTATGGTATTTATTTATTTAATTAAATGTTTTTATGTTTTGTGAGTGTAGTGTTAGATGGTAGGGTATTATTATTTATTTTTATTATTATTTATTTTTAAAGCAAAGTATAAGGGAGTTGCAACATTTGTTGGATGCCAACCGCCGTTAAACCTCATCAGAGAAGACTGAAAAACCCAATGCTGATTGACCATGCAATGAATGCTTCCAGCAGGATGCAAACAGTGTTGCCAACTTAGCGACTTTGTCACTATCTAGCGAGTATTCATACCCCTCTAGCGACACATTTTCAAAAAAAATCGACTAGCGACAAATCTATTGACTTTTTCTGGTGTTATTGGAGACTTTTGGAGACTCTGACGTGAAAGCATGTATCGTTCTTACTCTTCTCAACGAGCAGCGAGTGCAGTAACTCAGGTCACTATAAGAGGTCTCATGATGGCGGCCCAGTCCTCGCGTAGCAGTCCCTCCCAGCTGCAGTCAGAGCAGGAGATGTTCACCCCTCCGCGTCCAGACTGCAAATTAATCGCGCATGCGGGAAGCCGCCGCTGGCTTACATTCAGGGCGGGATGTAAATGTAAAATGTTCTTTGTCTAAAATAAATCACTGCACAAAAATAAATCGCTGCATTTGACTCACACAGCCTCAGTCACTTACTCACCTCGTCCACTGTGTGTGTGTGCCTCTCTGTGACATAAGCTAAACATCCAGCTGGATAGCTCATCATGTCTCAGTCTAAACTGTACACTCAAAAATACAGAAAGGAGTGGGAATCAAACCCTGAATTCAAAGGCTGGTTGAAGCCGTTTATTGGAGATGATACACGGGCATACTGCCTTTATTGTAATGCTGATTTGTACGCCAAATTTAGACTAAAAAATGTAGACTCAAAAACATACTCAAAAGGCAAAGCCTTATAACAGTTCCACCCAAAACAAGCTGCCATTTATGGTTTAAAAAATTGACTCTGCAAAAAAGGCTGAGGCCACCATGGCATTAGCTATCGCTGAACACTGTTCCATGCTGGCATGTGATCACATTGGAGAAGCATGTAGAGCTGCTTTCTCAGACTCCACTGCTGCTACCCACTTCAAAATGCACAGGACAAAGTGCACAGAAATGATTAACGGTGTTCTAGCACCTTACTTTCTGAAAAAGTTGGTTGCAGATGTGGGTGACCAGCATTTCAGCCTCCTCCTCGATAAGTCCACGGATGTAAGTGTTTCTAAGTACCTGGGGGTTGTGATAAGGTACTTTAGTGACACCAAGCAGACAATTGTATCAACATTTCTGGGGCTTGTTGAGTTGGAGGGAGGAGATGCCAAATCTATAGCCCGTGCTGTTGTGGCTTTCCTCTAAGTGTTGTCTTTAAAAAAGAGAAACTCCTGGGGATATGGACTGACAATGCCTCTGTTAATGACGGGGATTAACAATGGGGTCCATAAAGTGCTGAAGGAGGAGTATGGCCTCAGATCTGGTTCTTATTCGCTGTGTGTGCCACTCTCTGCAGCTTGCTGTAAGTCATGCTTCCAATGATACCATCCCCCGTAGTGTGGAGTACTTGGTACGAGAGACTTATAACTGGTTTTCAGTGTCTCCAAAGCGCAGGCAGGCCTACAAGGCCATATATGAGACCATCAACTGTGGGGAGAAACCTTTACAGATAACCAAGGTGTGTGCCACACGTTGGCTCTCCATTGAACCCGCGGTTTCACACAGTTTGGACCAGTGGGAGGAGCTTAGGCTGCATTTCGCAGTCACCAAGTCCAGTGAACACTGCTCCATGGCTGAGGTTTTATACTCCATGTACAGTGATCCTCAAAACATATTGTATCTGACTTTTTTGAAGTCAGTGCTGGGTGAGGTACAGTTGGCCATCAAGGCTTTTGAGGGAGAGCAAGTAGATCCTCTTAAGCTACTTGACAGCTTGGTTAGCCTGATCAAGTCTGTGAGCAGCAGGGTGCTGAATCCACTGGCAAATGTTGATGTACTCAAAGGGCCAATAGATGGATACATCAGTCCCAAACCGTACCTTGGTTACCTTTTTGAGCCAAAAGCAGCTGAGCTCCACCTTGCGCCTGAGAATGAAAACAATGTCCGAAAGCGGTGTGTAGCCTTCACCATCTCCCTCACTAATGAGTTGAGGGTGAGACTGCCGGACAACATCGAAGCATTGCAGTACATGTCAGTTTTCAATGTGGAGGAAACTCTAAAGCACAATAAGAGCCCTGGAGAAATAGAAAAAATAGCCAAGCTCCTTGGCTACTCCCCTGCAGAGATGGACAAGATTGTCCAGCAATGGCGTGCCATCCATCTTAGTAAATGGAATGAGACAAAAAACACACTGGGCTTCTGGAGTGAGATTTGGAAGTTCAGGGATGCAGCTGATATCAACCCGTTTCAAGAACTTGCCATGGCTGCTGTGTCTGTTGTCCTTGCCACACTCGAATGCTGAAGTCAAGAGATTATTCAGCCAGATGAGTGTGGTAAAAAGCAAACTTAGAAATCGGATGTCCTTTCAGACCCTTAACTCCATCCTGTACATTCGATATGGACTGAAGCTGTCTGGTGAGGCTTGCTATGAGCACCAGCTGTCTGATAATGTTTTGCAGGTTTTTGGCACATCAGCTGCTTACTCATTTAAGTCAGCTCCCTCAGTTGCTGAACCTGCCATAGAGAGCCTTGACCAAAATGACAAAGACCCACTCTTTCTGTGAGCCAGCACAGCCTGTGTGTGTGTGTGTGTGTGTGTGTGTGTGTGGAGGGGGGTCTGAAAAACAAATTAGGGCCAGACTAGTTACCATCATTTTCTCACATTGCCATTGACAGTTTTTTCTATTGTCTCTTTTTGGTCAATTTATATTGTTAATGTAGATTTTATACAAATAAATGTTTAAAATGTTATGGTTAAAAATGTTCATGTTTTACTGTGACTTGTTGTAGGCTCCTAAGTGGACCATAAGATTAAAAACAAAAACAAACTTAAGAAAAAAAAACGTAAAAAACTAAAAAATACTAAGTACCTCCACCAGAGTGTCTCTTTTGGGTCACTTTTGCCGGTCCCAAGCCCGGATAAAGGAGGTGGGTTGGAATTGTGACCTAAAAACAAAAACAAGAATCGACAGAAGAAAGTTAATTTGTAGTTCTAAACATATTTAGGGTGTTTTTTTACTCACTTTTTGTCTCTCCCACGACGTTATTCCTCTCTCCTACAGCATCCATCACAATTATATGCACATGGCCAATTATGCAAATTCGTGTTGCCATCATTTGGCGACTTTTAGGACAGCCAATAGCTACTTTCCTTACTGAGGAGTTGGCAACACTGCAAAGCCAACTGGATCCTTTCATGTGGAATAGGTGGTTGGAGTACGTTGTTCCCCAGTGGTGGTGAGTATACCGGTAGCTAGACCATAGACTGCTGGTTATGTATATTTTGATAATCATTATCATCGCAAGCATAGCTGACGTTCAAACCTAGCTAGCTAACATTTGCCTACTTCAATACAACTCGGATTTGGCTTGGAAACACGCTAACATTTCAAGGGAAATAATTAGTAGGACAACCTTTTGTAATTTGATGCAGTATAACTTTAGCCAGCTAAGATTGAGGGGACCATAAAATTGTAGCTAGCTAACGTTAGCATTGCTAGCTATTTTTGACAAACTTTGCTAGTAAAACATTAATGGCAACATTGCCATCTCGCAAACGTAAATTTGACAACATCATAATATAGCAAAGTTGTTTCCTACTAATGATTTGCCTACTTTAGCAATGTCATCGTATTTCCATGCCACTAAATTTAGTGTAATTTAGACGAAACAGTCACATTAGCTTCCGAGGTGCAACCCATGTCTAGGGCACAAATACATATTGGATGCAGCTATAGTGGTACTAGCTAACTCATGTCTGACTACAACAGTGTACTAACTAGCAGGAACAAACTCAAACCAACCCAGGGCCATAGCAAAACATGTCACAGTTGGTTGCATAGTGTCACCAGCCTGAATCTAATCCAATCTGGAGCCAGTCAGTCTACATTTGTAAAGCATAGAATTAGCTTCCAAACGAGATTACGTTATTTCTTGAACAATGTTTATAATTGAGGGATGATGGCAATCGTTGACCCTGTTTTTCTGTTAGACAAAGTGCACAGTTGGGTGCCAGACTGATCCCCTGGTCATGAACGGACACCAGGACCTACCAGAAGGAGCAAAGGTGGATATCATAACATGTCCAGCAATGCGATTGCAATGGTTTAGCAACCTCCACAAATAATTTAATTCACTGTTCACTTGCTATTTTCACAGTTTGTCAGACAAGACCTCAGAATAATATTGTGTCATGCGACTCAAGTACCGTTGTGACACCTCTGTCGTTGCCAGAGTCTCCCTTGACTCCTATTAAAAAGACACGCCATCATGAGGCCTCTGATAGTGACCTGAGTTACTGCCCTGATGACACAGACTGCTTCATTAACAATGACAGGTAATGTGTGCAGGGTTGGGGAGTAACTGATTACATGTAATCGGCCACATGTAATCTGATTACAAAATAACTAACAAATCAGTTACGTTACTAGAATAAATATTGTAATCAGAATGAAGATACTTTTGAAAAACTAGATGATTACTTTTTAAATTCAGAAAGGATGTTTGTGGAAAGAATACATTGACGACTTTGTTTTCTCAATGACATTCAATTAAGCATTGAAAAAAGGCGCACCTGAGCACAAAAAAGGCGCACCTTGTTCCGTCTGACCAGACGTCAGAGACCACTATGATGACACACCAAATGCGTTTGATGGATCCTTTTTGTCTTCTTCTAATGCCTCTTAAAGGAAAAGTAATCCAGATTACGTTACTGAGTTTGGGTAATCCAAAAGTTACGTTACTCATTACAATTTGTGAAAAGTTGTATTAAAAAATACCCGGCTTGATAAACTAGTAGGCTAATTCCCAAGTAGATGCAACTAATAGTCATTTTGGTTGTGAAGTGCATTATCAAAAGGCTTTGTCCTTTCTTTGGAGCAAAATGCAATTTACCACTTGGCTGTCTATTTCACTGTGTCACAGGCCCTCCCAGTCAACACCACCTCATAAGATTGCCTGCTGCAGTTGTTTGCAGCATAGAAAAGACCAGCAAAGGGGTCCCTCATCAGCATCATAGAAACATGCCCTCGCAGTGAGCATTCCTATGAATGGAACAGTCAGCCACATGTTGGCAAGTATCCAGCCAGCAACCTTCTTCACCTGTCAGCGGCAACAGCTTTCACAGGCTTTCAAGGTAACCCACTTCATTACTTTGATACATTTGATAACCCAATTGTGAAACATAATTTATGTAAACTCACATTATTTGTTGCTTATTTTCTAATTAGATGCATATAATGTCCAAGGCATAACTAGTCTGTTGGAACCAGCCTGATCACTGTGTTCACCATTCTATTTCACTTCACATTTTATGATATCTGAAGTGAAAAAGGTGAACGCAGCGATCAGGTAGGTTCCACCAGGCTAATCATAACCACCATTGACAATGTAATCAGAGCTCTGTGTGTGTGTGTGTGTGTGACTGACCAATATCTTTGATAAGGGGCCAGGAGCTGATCTACACTGCTATGCCCATCAATGGAGCGCTGGCAAAGACCTCACCTCCAGCCTCACCTCGTGCCTTCTCACCGACGGTCGTCGATGGAGAGAACAGAATTAGTCTGACCTGTTCAAACTTCAACATAGTATATGTTTGTGTGTCAAATATCACCTATCCCTAACTGTCATTGGTAATAGAACAGTATGTGTTCACAGAAACGTGTATGGAGCCAGCCATGGACACTTGCAAGATGATATGATGAAGTCCAGACTGCCTTGAAGATTAACTGGAAAGTGTGGACCCCCTTCCAGTTCATCAACATCAACTATGTGCCTGTACAGGTGAGCAATTCTCATTGGCTTTTCTTTTAAGGATGCATACATTTAGAATGTACCGTGATGCTCTGTTGCCAATCTGTGTTTTTGTGTTTTCAGTTTCGAGTGCTGTTTGCCAAATTGGTGGCATTATTTTGGAATACTTAACTTGCGTCTGTGAGGAAGTGAAGCCTCCCAAGATCTTCTCCCAGATGACTGAATGAAGAGGGCACAGGGTGTGTGTGCCTCAGGAGCTACATCATGTTACAAGGGCTGGCCTGTGAATGCCAGTGCAGCAAGCTGGTACAACCAGGCAAATTAACTGGGGTGGTGTTTATGACTTCGGTCAAACGCTACACACACTACACAAGGTGCTACACTAATGAAATCCTAACACATTCAATGTGTTGCTCACATGCAAAATAATTTATAAGTGAAATGTTCAGTCTTAATTGTTACTACTGATATTTAAAATATTGAAATACTTGAGTATGCTTCCTTTATGCCAAGGTGTATTTTGGTTTGAGCAATGGTAAATACATGTTACCTATTCTTGATAGATATAAATCTATATTTGTATAATTTAAGATGAAGCAAAGCAAATGTGCTGTAGGAAATGAATAATAGTAACTGTTTCAACCTTGAATCCAACTCATTTAACACCATCTGAATATGCAGTGTTTAAGATTTATCAGACCATGAGACATTGTATATTGCTGACAAGGCCAGCCTGTAGTTTCCTCATGTGGACTGCCTTGTCTTAGTTTGAGTCAACTCAACTGCAAATGTTACTGCTCTGTCTCTATCAGGTCAAATAAGGGAGCAATAGCACAATGTACAGGAAACTGCCAAATTATTTTAAATTACTATTACCTGATGTATATGATTTAACCCTGTTTTATAAATGACATCTAGAACCAGTCCAGTACCTTATGTTGGTTTATCTTTTCTTTTGAGTTGATGCCATGACAATGATGGTTGACAGTTTTAGTTTTATACATGTTTATTACTTGATAACAATCTCATTAATATATGCCTATATCAGCCATGCTTAATTTAAAGTTTACAATTGAATACAAATGTAGAACAATTATCATTTTTGTACAAGATTGATTGCTTTTTCTCTATAGACATGGAATGCATAATAAGTTAAGGGCTTCATGTGACAGGTGGTTTCAGGTCGATACTGGGTTTCTTCAGCCTCCCCTTAGACGGAGCGTCAGTTGGATGTTGCTTTGATTTCTGATGCCGTAGTACTCCAGCGTCTGGCCATCATCGAGCTGCTTACCCTCATGAATCAGCCTCTGTTGGTTGGCAGGGACTCCCTCCTTGTTTTGTACCTTGGCTTTGAACTGGGTTACGGTCTCATCAGGCACCACATCATATGTGTGTGTCTGGCCCTTTTCGTTTTTCAGAAACACCTGGATATAAGCGGGCTCCGTAATCAGCACCATCACTTTGGATCCTGAATGCAGGCCATAGTCGCTCAAAGTTTTTGAATCATCGCTGAGATTGATGTTGTTCCCATTCACACCTAACAGCCTCTGCTTTGTCATGGCCACTCCAAAGTGTTGTTTAATCAAACTCTTGAGAGACCCCACGGTGGTGTGTGGCTCAACTGTCAGGGGACGTGAGTTCCCGTTCAAAAGTGTTATAGTGAGTTCCATGATATCTGAAAGAGGATTTAATGTATTATTTATTTGACCCTACATTAGCATAGCTCAATTGAATGTTTTGAATGAATTATTTTACTTAAAGCCTACAGGTGTAATGCTTTATAACTTGTTAAAAGCATGTATGATCCTTATAATAAGTCTAACAATATGTAACGTTTCGTCTCTATCCAACATTTCAGCTGACTCAAATGGCTGGTATTTACTGAGAATCATTATGAGATGATTGAAAGACATAAGGGAGTGATACACACTCATGACAAGTTATACTGTACAATGCATTATAACTTTTATATTTACCTACAGGCTTTAAGCGTTACGATTTATTCAGCCCATTGTAATAACTAACAAATTATAAAATCATTTGCTTTATATGCTGATAAGCTTTTTTTCTCCAGTACATTTCTGTAAGGTAGGCTGTTGTACCTTAATAATGAAAAATTACTTACATGTTCAGTAGATATTGTTGAGAAATTATTGTGAAGTCTTGCAAGTTTATTTTAAGAAATACTGTTGGTAAATCCGTATGCTCACAAATAAAACTTCACCGATGAAAGAAGATGATAGCTCTGTCACAGTGTACAGCTGAGCCGTCTATATAACAGCTGATCTGCCCCGCCCCTCAAATTAAGAATCGTTTTTCCCCTCTCTGCCTCGCCACTTTCAGTTTCTGTTATCGGAAAATGTCTGTTGCTGTTTGCAGAAAGTTGAGTACAATAAATTGTTTCTTTGTTATAGCCCAATGACAACTTGCCCCCATTCAAAGTATGTCCAATTTTGATTTAATTGGTGCAAGTGTTTCTACATATCACACTGAAATTCACAAAGATCACTCTTGCTCAGTGTGGCCCTCCAGACCTCGACGAAGACCGAATTCGTCGGGGTAAAATGAGTTTGACACCCCTGCTCTAGATCATCCCATATCCTTCATAATTCTAGATCAGGAGTAGGCAACTATATAGATTCAGCCATGGTCCGATTTTTGTCGGAGCTGACGTTCGGGATGCCAGACCATAATTCTAATAAAATGTACACTGCAAATTGACCACAACAAAGCCCGAAATTAGATTGTATTTGACCCAAAAAATAATTTCATACTTTGATTACATTGAAACATGATCACATCTCGTTTTTTATTCGTGGGAATACTCGGTGAACAGATTTCTGCATAATTCCTGGTGATTGTAGTATTTTTTGACCAAAAACTTTGGGGGGCCCAAAACATTTATTGTGGCCTGGTTTTGGCCCATAGTCTGCCTTTTGCCGAACCCTGTTCTAGATCATTCCCTATAATTCTAGACAATTCCCTATCTTTCACACAGATATGTCAGACACCAGAAAGGAAAGAGAAACCTAATGTCATTATTAATGAAACCTAACCTCCTTGGGAAAACCCAGACCCAGATGATACTGACAATGATGAGGAATTGCAGGTATCTTGTGATACGTCAGACATACACCGTTGTGAGCGCAGAGGGAATTTTAACAGCAATACAAATAAAGACTATACCCTGCCTCACCATCCCCAAAATGATAACAACACATGTTTATATTGTCAGTAGTTCAATCATGTCTTTCGGACTACACATCTTACTCAGACTGTACCCAAAGTTATTCACCCTTATGTTCTCTAGTACAAACAGTAACCAGTGGAAGTACAGTAACTTCTATGTTCTCCAGTATAGCCTCTTATTTCTACATCTATGGATATCTCCAGGGGTCAATGACCTCTGTGCATTTGACTGATGTAATTCTAATGAGTCAGAACTGATGTCTGCCATGTCAGCTGAGGTAAGTGGTGTTGAAAGCCGTTAAATCAGGTGTAGACTTCTGAGAAGTAGGTGTTTAGTGTTAGTTGTTGTTTCCTGTGCCAACCCATGAAGCTTTGCCTATTCTCTCACTAAGTCTGTGAGGACATCTTTCACCTCTGATGTCCTGTTAGTAAAATACAAAGTCATTTTACATTACAGATGTGCCTTGAGGCAGAATTCTTGGTCATTCTAATTTCAACTGAAGTTGAGGATCCCGATGTCTGTGATGCACGCCGTTTGGTGCGACGCAGACCCGGTGGCGAGCGCGAGACTGAGGAGACCCTGTCTGTCCTTCTGAGTTTTGATGCAGAGTGTTTGCCGGATAAAGTCATGCTAGGGTATATAAGTTATCCTGTGAGAGCTTTTGTTACGAACCCACTACGGTGTTTCAGGTGCCAAGTTTATGGTCATGTTGCAGCAGTATGTAGGAGGGAGATTCCGAGGTGTGAGAATTGTGCAGGAGAGCATGGGACAAAGGAGTGTGTAGTTTCGGTGGAAAAAGCAGAGTGTTTACATTTTTAGGGCGGCCATGTTGCTGGGGATCCTAAATGTCCTGTGCGAGTGAGACAGGTTGAAGTTTCCAGGGTGAGAGCAGTGCAGAAAGTGTCATATGCTGAGGCAGTGAGGAAAGCAAAGGGTGAGGGAGCCTGAAAGGATCCCTATGAGTAGTAGGCCAGTACAGAGTGACCCGAACAGTTTGTGCTTTGGTAAGGTTGGCTTCTTGCCGTTTATTGCTATGGTCATTAATTGTACCGCACAGATGGAAAGGAAATCCCAGAAGATTGAATAGGTAGTAGCAGCAGCAGAGAAGTTTTGGGGTGTCAGATTTTAGTGCAAAAGAACTACAGGGGGTTTTGAGAGAAGGGGTTCCAGCCACTGTAGGATCTATTAGTGCCAAAGTACTGGTAAAGGGTGGTGGGGTGTGTTGGGGATAGAGGAATATATATATAGGGTTAGATGGTGGTGCAGTTTCCTTTTTTCCCCATTTCCCTTTTTTGTGAACAAATGTGCAATGCACTTTCCGAACTGTGAAATGCACCAATAAGCAACAAAGCGTCTAGTCTGACGGAAAACGACAAGAAGAAGAAAACATGCAGCCAAAAACACAGTGCAATTTGTGTGCAGGGGCGCACAAATTGGTGGATATGGTAGGAGGTGGATATGGTAGGAGGTTTTTGACGGAACCGGAAGTCAATGGAGGGAACTGGCTAACCTAGCCTAACTAGCTTAAAGAAGCGCAGAGATCCTCCGAGAGAGGTTTGAGGCTACCATTCTCCGGAGATAAGCGATAAATAACATTAAACGAGCTTTATAAAAGAATCATAGCAACCACAAGGGTTGCAGGTCTGATCAGCGACACAGGAAGGTAGGTGAGCTATCATGTACTCTCTGCAAACCCAAAACATGGCACACGAGTCAGCAAGGCTAACTTGTGAGCGAGCTAGGTGCTAACTAGCGACTGAAGCTAACGTTACTTTAGCTACTAGCTATTTGTTGTCGACAACTTGCTGGCTAGGTACTGAATGAATGGGCTAACCTGGGCTTTGCATGTGAGTAGAGTTTGGGAATCCAGGAAGGTAGCAACCACGAGGCGATATGCAACGTGTTTTTATATTTGAAATATAAAAACTAGCTACTGTTAGCTAACCGCTGTGTCCCGCCCCTTGCCAGGTTATCCTTTTTGAAAGGAAACATTACATGAATAGCTAGTTTTAGCGTAACTAGCTACCTGAGTCGAGAAGGGTGTAATTTCGGGCCGCAATTCGGGGCGTTTCTGTATTTTTAGGAACCCATCTTTATACTTCTATTGGTCAATTTTACAACTAGGATTCCGGTACACTAGGTGGCGGTAGCCCATTCATATACACTCACATTACCTTTAGCGCCTATATTGACGATAGTATTTTCTGGCCAGGGGTTTTTAAGAGCCTCACGCTTGCTGTAAACGTTACCACACATCGCTTGCGGTACGGTTTTGGAAACATAAGGAACATATCTTTCATAACAGCGATAAATCATTTACGGTTTAATTACTATATGTTTTTATAGAGTTAGGGTTCCCACACAGCCATAATTCCATGTTACAGTGCTTGTTTATGGAAGACGGGCGTACTGGTACTCGGAACACTTGTGTGTAAACGGAAGACAGACGCCACAAACGTGTTGTCACTGAAAAATACTGTCGGCTGCAACCGTGTTAACGTATTAAAACAGTGTACAGTAAGTGTATATTTTGCATTTGTTAAATTATTTTGATGTGGTATGAAAGCAGAGGGATTGATGTTTCTAGAACCGTACCGCAATTGAAAATCGATCCACGTTTAAATGGAGTGTTTGGCTGACAGACAATTATCTTCTAAACAGAACATGTAAGTTAGTCCATTATTGGGCTAGGACACCGGTAGACAGTCCTTCACCCCCGCCTTTTGGGCAATGCTTTCCCGCAGTTTCACAGCAGGCAGGAGGCCGGGACGACACCGGTAGCTAGCTAGGTCACCAGTAGCCAGCATAGACAACCAGAAATATAAAAAGTGTCACACAGGCATGAAGATGGCGTGCTCGAAGGAGGCGGGCGTTCAAGCAGGAACCAATGGGATGCTAGAGTGGGGCGCGTTCCTGCAGATGAAGGAATGCCCACATCCAGGAACGCCCAGAATTGCGGGCCGCAATCACACACTATTGACTGAGTCTGGCTGGGATTTCGTCTCACCAGGGCCCGGTTTCCTAATAGCGATGGAATTTAGGCTTAACGTTGCATAATTTCTACAACAGCCAAAGATGTAACATGCTTTTCCCAAAACACCACGCAGAGAGAATGGTCGCTAAGTGCGTCGGAGCATTTGTTGATATTGATAGGATCGAAAGAAAGTGAGTGCTGCTCTCAGATCAGCTTTCTCCATTCAAATCTTTCTTTAAAATTATAATTAATTTACAATACTGACGACGGATCCGCTCCTAGAGAGATATTGCCTCCCTAGTGTCGCAGTGGTCTAGGGCACTGCATCGCAGTGCTACTGTGCCACTAGAGATCCTGGTTCGAATCCAGGCTCTGTCGTAGCCGGCCGCGACCGGGAGACCCATGGGGCGGCGCGCAATTGGCCCAGCGTCGTCCAGGGATGTAGCTCAGTTTGATAGAGCATGGCGTTTGCAACGCCAGGGTTGTGGGTTCGATTCCCACAGGGGGTATGAAAAAATAAAAATGTATGCACTCACTAACTGTAAGTCACTTTGGATAAGAGTGTCTGCTAAATGACTAAAATGTATAATGTAATTACCACCTACGGCTGCAAAAATTAAGGCGGCTTATTGTAATGCTTACTAAATAAAAATGACCAAAATCACTGATTTGGTGGCACATTGCACACGTTAGGCTACACATCATTAAATATATTGTGACAAATTAGACAGCAGCCTACATGTAGAAAAATATAACTCAATTGATTGAACATGAAATGCATTTCAAAATGATTGAAACACCTATAGCCTACTGTTTATATTTTAATGCAGTCATCTCTGGTTTTCATTTGAAGCATCTTTTTATACTTTGCTTGTTTGTATCAATTGCAAAGACATTGGCAACTTCGTATTTGTAGTCAGCTTTTGTTCTGAAGTTATCGGCGGTCACAGAGACGGGTCAACCATGTGATTTGATGTTTACGCGGAAGGGCAAAAAAGCATTTAACAACGCACTTAGCGTTTCTTCAAGTGGTCTGAGGCAGGCTTTAGATTACGAGCGTTTTCAAGTGCAACGTTAATAATGATGGTTTTGGGGAAACTTCGATATTTAACGATGCTCCTACGAAGGTTCTAACGGTTAACTTAGCCTTTAAGATGCTTTTGGGAAACCGGAACCTTGTGGTTGAACCATTGGGCGTGCGTTGGGGTTTGATTAATAGCTAGCTCGGTATTTGAGTTGTGTCTATGTTAGTCTTAATAAAATTGACTTGTAGGGGTTGTTTGCAATGGTAATCTATTTTTGAACATTTATGAATGGCAGAAATTAGGGGTCAAAGCATACATTCTTTGAGTTCAGGGAGTGTTCGGTATTGATAACGTTCTCTTTTCCCGTCAGGATCAGTTCTGGTAACATCATGGCAGATGGCAGGATCTACGTGGGGAACCTTCCGGCTGATGTGCAAGAGAGGGACATTGAGGATATATTCTTCAAATATGGCAAAATCAGAGACATTGAGTTGAAGAACAACAGAGGCACTATTCCCTTTGCCTTTGTGCGCTTTGAAGATCCACGGTAAGATAAACGTCCATGAATGGCATTCTTAATTGTTGACCAATAGCAGACGCTCTTATCCAGAGCGACTTGAATTAGTGCATTCACCTTAAGATAGCTAGATGAGACAACCACATACAGTGGGGGGAAAAAGTATTTAGTCAGCCACCAATTGTGCAAGTTCTCCCACTTAAAAAGATGAGAGGCCTGTAATTTTCCTCATAGGTACACGTCAACTATGACAGACAAAATGAGGGAAAAAAATCCAGAAAATCACATTGTAGGATTTTTAATGAATTTATTTGCAAATTATGGTGGAAAATAAGTATTTGGTCAATAACAAAAGTTTCTCAATACTTTGTTATATACCCTTTGTTGGCAATGACACAGGTCAAACGTTTTCTGTAAGTCTTCACAAGGTTTTCACACACTGTTGCTGGTATTTTGGCCCATTCCTCCATGCAGATCTCCTCTAGAGCAGTGATGTTTTGGGGCTGTCGCTGGGCAACACAGACTTTCAACTCCCTCCAAAGATTTTCTATGGGGTTGAGATCTGGAGACTGGCTAGGCCACTCCAGGACCTTGAAATGCTTCTTACGAAGCCACTCCTTCGTTGCCCGGGCGGTGTGTTTGGGATCATTGTCATGCTGAAAGACCCAGCCACGTTTCATCTTCAATGCCCTTGCTGATGGAAGGAGGTTTTCACTCAAAATCTCACGATACATGGCCCCATTCATTCTTTCCTTTACACGGATCAGTCGTCCTGGTCCCTTTGCAGAAAAACAGCCCCAAAGCATGATGTTTCCACCCCCATGCTTCACAGTAGGTATGGTGTTATTTGGATGCAACTCAGCATTCTTTGTCCTCCAAACACGACGAGTTGAGTTTTTACCAAAAAGTTATATTTTGGTTTCATCTGACCATATGACATTCTCCCAATCCTCTTCTGGATCATCCAAATGCACTAGCAAACTTCAGACGGGCCTGGACATGTACTGGCTTAAGCAGGGGGACACGTCTCGCACTGCAGGATTTGAGTCCCTGGCGGCGTAGTGTGTTACTGATGGTAGGCGTTGTTACTTTGGTCCCAGCTCTCTGCAGGTCATTCACTCGGTCCCCCCGTGTGGTTCTGGGATTTTTGCTCACCGTTCTTGTGATCATTTTGACCCCACGGGGTGAGCTCTTGCGTGGAGCCCCAGATCAAGGGAGATTATCAGTGGTCTTGTATGTCTTCCATTTCCTAATAATTGTTCCCACAGTTGATTTCTTCAAACCAAGTTGCGTACCTATTGCAGATTCAGTCTTCCCAGCCTGGTGCAGGTCTACAATTTTGTTTCTGGTGTCCTTTGACAGCTCTTTGGTCTTTGCCATAATGGAGTTTGGAGTGTGACTGTTTGAGGTTGTGGACAGGTGTCTTTTATACTGATAACAAGTTCAAACAGGTGCCATTAATACAGGTAACGAGTGGAGGACTTTTGAACATCTGATCGGTAGTTACTCACCCCAATTCCGGCTTCATCTACCCTGGGCTCTTTCTGCAATTCCGACCCAATTTTCGGGGTATGCTAGAGGGAATGGCAGCATTACAGAGGCAGTTTTAGGTGGACTGGATATTTGTATTGGCCGCCTGGGTCCTGTTTCAGTAATAGTGAAATCAGACCTTCTTGCTGAGTATCTGATAGTCTACCATTTTTATAGGAGCGGTTAAAACATGTTAATAATGGACCTTTTGAGTACATAAAAAAAATATTTGATTTTGGTAGCGTTCTATATTGATGATAAAAAAATTATTTAGTGAATTTTCCCCCCATATTCCATCCAGTTTGCTTTATTTTTTATAATATATTACACTTGATCTTTCTTGAATAAGTTCCTGCATTTCTTTTTGTCTTTCCTCTAACTTATTCTGTGCCTCTGTTTGTTTTTATTGCTATCTGTACTGTTAGGTCCTCTATTTCCTTTGTAAATATGAACTCTTTTGACCTAAATTGTTTTTGTTTTAAAGATGATTATTGAATTGCATGGCTTCTAAAGGCACATTTAAGTGTCCCATACAATAAAGGGGATCTGCTGTACCTATGTTATGTAGAAAAAGAGTCAGTTATAAATTCTTGGTTAAAAACAGTTGTCATCCAGTAGGCTTACATTTCCAATATCCTTGCCCTCGTGGATATTCTGTAAGAGTAATGTGTATACCAGGGGTACTCAACTACTATTTGAGAAGGTCCAGTGATATTTTCCTTTATCATTTTACATTTTACATTTTAGTCATTTAGCAGACGCTCTTATCCAGAGCGACTTACAGTTAGTGAATACATATATATATTTTTTAGTCTTTTTTTTCCAAACTGGTCCCCCGTGGGAATCGAACCCACAACCCTGCCGTTGCAAACGCCATGCTCTATCAACTGAGCTACATCCCTGCCGGCCATTCCCTCCCCTACCCTGGACAACGCTAGGCCAATTGTGCGCCGCCCATGAGTCTCCCAGTCGCGGCCAGTGCTGTGGTACAGTGCAGTAACAAACATAGTCGTCTACAACTTAGGAAACATGTTATATAAAATGTACATTAAATGAGACTAAGAATTTGAATTAATTAACTTATTCAAATCAATTTATTTGTCACATACCCGTGTTTAGCAGATGTTATAGCGGGTGTAGCGAAATGCTTGTGCTTCTAGCTCCGACAGTGCAGTAATATCTAACAATTTCGCAACATATACCCAATACACACAAAAAAGTAAGGAATGGGATTTAAGAATATATACATATATGGACAAGCAATGACAGAGCGGCATGGACTAAGATACAGAAGGATGTTATAGAATAGAATGCAGTATATACATATGAGATGAGTAGTGCAAGATATTATTAAAGTGACTAGTGTTCCATTTCTTAAAGTGGCCAGTGATTTCAATAGGCAGCAGCAGCCTCTAATGTGCTAGTGATGGCTATTTAACAGTCTGATGGCCTTGAGATAGAAGCTGTTTTTCATTCTCTCGGTCCCAGCTTTGATGCACCTGTACTGACCTCGCCTTCTGGATGATAGCGGGGTGAACAGGCAGTGGCTCGGGTGGTTGATGTCCTTGATGATCTTTTTGGCCTTCCTGTGACATCGGGTGCTGTATGTGTCTTGGAGGGCGGGTAGTTTGCCCCCAGTAATGCGTTCGGCAGACCGCACCACCCTCTGGAGAGCCCTGCGGTTGTGGGCGGTGCAGTTGCCGTACCAGGCGGTGATACAGCCCGACAGGATGCTCTCAATTGTGCATCTGTAAAAGTTTGTGAGGGTTTTAGGTCATAAGCCAAATTTCTCTCTGTTGCTCTGTTGCGCCTTCTTCACCACACTGTCTGCGTGGGTGGACCATTTCAGTTTGTCGGTGATGTGTACGCCAAGGAACTTGAAGCTTTCCACCTTCTCCACTGCGGTCCCGTCGATGTGGATTGGGTGGTGCACCCTCTGCTGTTTCCTGAAGTCCACGATCATCTCCTTTGCTTTGTTGATGTTGAGTGAGAGGTTATTTTCCTGGCACCACACTCCCAGAGCCCTCACCTTCTTCCTGTAGGCGGTCTCGTCATTGTTGGTAATCAAGCCTACTACTGTTGTGTCATCTGCAAACTTGATGATTTGAGTTGGAGGCGTGCTTGGCCACGCAGTCATGGGTGAACAGGGAGTACAGGAGGGGGCTGAGCACGCACCCTTGTGGGGCCCCAGTGTTGAGGATCAGCGAAGTGGGGATGTTGTTTCCTACCTTCACCACCTGGGGGTGGCCTGTCAGGAAGTCCAGGACCCAGTTGCACAGGGCGGGGTTCAGACCCAGGGCCTCGAGCTTAATGATGAGCTTGGAGGGTACTATGGTGTTGAATGCTGAGCTATAGTCAATGAACAGCATTCTTACATAGGTATTCCTCTTGTCCAGATGGGATAGGGCAGTATGCAGTGTGATGGCAATTGCATCGTCTGTGGATCTATTGGGGCGATAAGCAAATTGAAGTGGGTCTAGGGTGACAGGTAAGGTAGAGGTGATATGATCCTTGACTAGTCTCTCAAAGCACTTCATGATGACAGAGGTGAGTGCTACAGGGCGATAGTCATTTAGTTCAGTTACCTTTGCTTTCTTGGGTACAGGAACAATGGTGGCCATCTTGCTGTATGTGGGAACAGCAGACTGGGATAGGAAGAGATTGAATATGTCCATGAACAGCTGGTCTGCGCATGCTCTGAGGATGTGGCTAGGGATGCCGTCTGGGCCGGCAGCCTTGCGGGGGTTAACATGCTAAAATGTCTTAATCACGTCGGCCATGGAGAAGGAGAGGCCACAGTCAGTGTAGGCCTCGTCAGTGGCACTGTGTTATCCTCAAAGCGGGCGAAAAAGGTGGTTAGCTTGTCTGGAAGCGAGACGTCGGTGTCGGCGACGTGGCTGGTTGTCTGTAGACCCTGCCACATACGTCTCGTGTCTGAGCCGTTGAATTGCGACTCCACTTTGTCTCTATACTAATGTTTTGCCAGTTTAATTGCCTTGCGGAGTGAGTAGCTACACTGTTTGTATTCTGACATATTCCCAGTCACCTTGCCATGGTTGAATGCGGTGGTTCGCGCTTTCAGATTTGCGCGAATGCTACCGTCTATCCACGGTTTCTGGTTAGGGTAGGTTTTAATAGTCACAGTGGGCACAACATCACCTATACACTTCCTGATAAACTCTGTCACCGTTTCAGTGTATATGTCTAAATTATTTTCGGAAGCTACCCGGAACATATCCCAGTCCGCGTGATCAAAACAATCTTGAAGCATGGATTCCAATTGGTCAGACCAGCGTTGAATAGTCCTTAGCACGGGTACTTCCTGTTTTGAGTTTCTGCCTATAGGAAGGGAGAAGCAAAATGGAGTCTTGGTCAGATTTGCCTAAAGGAGGGCGGGGGAGGGCCTTATAACCATCTCGGAAGTTTGAATAGCAATGGTCGAGGATTTTAGCAGCGCGAGTACAACAGTCGATATGTTGATAGAACTTCGGCAGCCTAGTCCTCATTTGCTTTGTTAAAATCCCTGGCTACAATTAGGAGTGGGCGATATACCGGTTTGATAGTAAAAACCGGTATTGTGCCGCGCCATGATATGGATTTAGCAATATCATGGATACCGCGATTTATTCAGAATTCATAAATTCGAATTTTGCATCAATATCCAACCTTTCTTGGTTCTTACGAATAAAAGAATGTATGTTAATATGTTGACCTATTTTTATGAGCGCACGTCGCATGCACTTGTTGCACGCATGTAGTGCTAGCAACAAAGAAGTGTGCAGGCAGCTGCAGTTAGGAGGCAGGTTAACTATTGGGGGAAAACTTTACAATCCAGGATGAGCGAAAACACAGAAATTGATGTTGCTCAAGAGCAGGAGGATAAATTGGTTAAGAAGAAAGGGGGCACCTCTGTTGTTTGGAACTGGTTTGGCTTTAAAATCTCCGACCCCGACCAAAACACTACCCTATGCAAGTTGTGTCGTCGTGTTGTCTTAGCAAAAGGTGGAAACACGACCAACCTGTTCAATCACTTAAAAAACATACATGTCCGTGAGTATGAACAATGCACCAGAATGCGTGAGACAGTAAGCCCAGGAGCTCGCCCGAAGACAAGCCAGACTCGCACTCAACAATCAATTATATCATCATTTGCTGCCGGTACTTGCTATGAGAAGACGAGCAAAAAATGGATAGACATCACAGCTGCGATTACAAATCACATAGCGAAGGACATGGTACCGATTCAAACTGTGGAGAAAGAGGGGTTCAGAAAGTTGATTCAAACTCTGGACCCAAGATATGAGATCCCGAGCCGCAAATATTTTAGCCAAAAATGCCTGCCACAGCTTTACACAGAATGCTGGGACAGAGTTTACAGTGAGATAAATAACATTCCATTCTTCTCCACTACTGCCGATCTATGGTCAAGTCGTACCACAGAACCTTATATAAGCCTCACAATCCATTACATAGACGGTGACTGGAAACTGAAAAGTAAGTGCCTACAGACGTCTTATTTCCCAGACGACCACACCGGGGAAATAATTGCAGGTGGGCTGAGGGACATACTGTCGTCCTGGGGATTAAAAGAGTCGCGTCAAGTTTGTATGACGACCGACAGCGGATCGAACATGATCAAGGCATTGCAGCTGAACAAGTGGGCAAACCTTGGATGTTTCGGACACAGGCTGCACAATGCTATTGGTAAGTTTCAGGACTGTAGCCTAGGCCTACCCTGTATGATGCTTATTATTAAGAAAAAATACAGCTCACATCAGCCATGTACCGTAGGCTAAATCTAAGCACATCAGATTTGTAAAATGTGTAACAGTTGAATGTAAATGCCGTAAATCCTCAAACAAAGATTAAAAGTTATATTGTATTGTGATTTCTATATAAAAATGCATTATTATTAATTATTATTGTATTGTGATTCGATTATTTTTCACCCTATTATTTTGATTTCTTATTCCCAATTTCCAGAGAGGAGTGTCCAAAACGCTCCCGGGCCACAGGGGTGTGCGATTTCCCGGGCCACAGGGGTTTGCAAAAAGGTGGTTAGCACGTTCTCATACAGCTGGAAAAAGCAGAAGGCCCTGATGACAGCACAGAATGAACTAAGCCTGCCCCTGCACAAGCTCATCACAGAATCTCCGACAAGGTGGGGATCTCGTCTGAAAATGATGGAAAGAGTCCTGGAGCAGGAAAAGGCCATTACACAGGTCCTGGCAGGGGACAAAAAGACACGGCACCTTGTACCTACCTGGCAAGACATCCAGGTCTTGGAATCAGTCACAGCAGCACTGAAGCCACTCCAGGACTTTACAGATGCCCTGTCAGGAGAAGCGTATGTGAGCGTGTCCTATTTGAAGCCTGTCATCAATCTGTTAAATGCAGAGGTTCTAAATCTGAGCAAGGACGATACAGAACTGACCAAAGAGATCAAGATCAAGGTTCTTGATTACTTGAATAACAAGTACACTGACCCTGCAACAGATGAGCTGCTCTCCATGGCTACCTTTCTAGATCCAAGGTTCAAGACCAGGTACATGTCCGCTGAGAAACTGGAGGACATTAAGGTATTTATTCATTTGTTCTTGTTTTATTGCTTCAAATGTAAAGCACTTTGGGCTGCATTTTATGTATGAAAGGTGCTATACAAATAAAGTTTAATTATTTTCATTTTTTAAGGTGAGAGCTGCCTCAGAGACCGAAGCCCTCCTGGTGGAGAACACAGCCCTGGGAAAATCGTCTCTTGCAGAGGATCACACTGACAGGGAGAAAGAAGCTTCCACTGCTCATCAATCAGGCAAGAAGCCCAAGAAGAGCCTTGGGAGCTTCTTTAAGCAGACCAGCAGTGCACCTGCCTCATGTTCAGAGAGGCAGATCATTGAGCAAGAGCTGAATAGCTACATTCTGGCAACGGCAGCAGACAGCGAGTCTGATCCTTTGGAGTGGTGGCGATTTCACGGATCTAATTTTCCACGTGTGAGTTGTCTGGCAAAGAAATACTTATGCATCCCTGCCACAAGTGCCCCCTCTGAGAGGGCATTCAGCACTGGGGGCAATGTGGTGACATGTCACAGGGCAGCACTAAAGCCAGAAACAGTCAACATGCTGGTATTCCTGGCACGGAACTTGTGAAGAAAGTTCTAGTGAAGATTTGTTGATATTGTTGATAATTGATGGTTGAGGCTTGAAAGGTTTAGTTTCAAACGGTTAGTTTTTTACATATCTACGGACCGTAGCCAAAACAAACACACGTATTTGAATTTGTAATTACCTTATTTTCTTTATCTCCTGTTATTTTTTATTTAATTTTACTTAATATCTAATTTATATATATATATATATATATATATATAGGCCTACCTACCTCATGTTTACGGAATGCATGTTTGCACAATACAAATAAAAACTTTTCAGGTCCATACGGTCCAATGCCTCACTCTTTCTGGTTATATAAGGTTCAAATACATATTTTTCCTTAACTAATATAATTTAACCAAGAAGGGATATTAAAATGTGATTCATATTTTTTTACGTCATATATCGTGATATCATATCGATATCGTCTGGACAGTGGAAAATATCGTGATATGAATTTTAGCTCATATCGCCCACCCCTAGCTACAATAAATGCAGCCTCAGGATTTGTGGTTTCCAGTTTGTATAAGGTCCAGTGAAGTTCTTTGAGGGCCGTCGTGGTATCGGCTTGAGGGGGGGATATACACGGCCGTGACTATAACTGAAGAGAATTCTCTTGGGAGATAATAGGGTCGGCATTTGATTGTGAGATATTCTAGGTCGGGTGAACGGAAGGACTCGAGTTCCTCTGTTACTACAATTACACCATGAATCATTAATCATGAAACACACACCTCCGCCCTTCTGCTTCCCGGAGAGATATTTATTCCTGTCTGCGCGATGAACTGAGAACCCATCTGCCTGGACCGATTCTGACAGAATATCCCAAGAGAGCCATGTGTCCGTGAAACAGAGTATTTTACAGGCCTTGATGTCTCTCTGGAAAGAAATCCTTGCCTGTAGTTCGTCGACTTTGTTAACTAAAGATTGAGCATTAGCGAGTAGAATACTTGGAAGCGGTTGGTGGTGTGCGCGCCTCCAAATCGGACCAGCAGGCCGCTCCGAGTGCCCCTCCTCCGCCGGCGATGTTTTGGGTCAGCCGCTGGAATCAGTTCAGTTTCCCTGGGGAGAGCAAACAAAGGATCTGCTTCGAGAAAGTCGTATTCCTGGTCGTAATGCTGGTGAGTTACCGCCGCTCTGATATGGTCCTCTGTAGCTCAATTGGTAGAGCATGGCACTTGTAACGCCAGGGTAGTGGGTTTGATCCCCGGGACCACCCATACGTAAAAATGTATGCACACATGACTAAGTCGCTTTGGATAAAAGCGTCTGCTAAATGGCATATTATTATTATATTATTATATCCAATAGTTTTCCCGGCTGTATGTAATGATGCAAAACACTTTCTGAGCTAATAATGTAAAAAATAATACATAAAAAAACAATACTGCAGAGTTTCCTAAGAGCTAGTCTCGAGGCCGCCATCTTCGTCGGCGCCAGAGTCTATCCAAATATAAATGTGCAACATTTCTGAAGAACATTAGTGGTTGCATAATTGTCTATGTAAAAAGTGCACTGTGAACCATTGTACATGGGCATTGAATAAAAAATAATTTTTAAATAAAATGAAGTGCATGTTTTCTGGAGAACAAAGGAGAGTTGAACAAAAATAATCTGAATGTCACTGTGGGCCATGCCCTGCATTAATGAGAGAAATTACACTTTCTGTCTCCTGCCAATGCTTTGAACTTTGGCACAAATGATGTGAGAGCAACTCTGAGACACTGGTGCAGGTGTTCATTGGTGAGCCTGGTGCGGTAGTTGTTTTTAATAAAGTTAATTGTGGAGAAGGCTGATTCACAGCTGTATGTGGAGCCAAACATGGTCAGGATGTCTAGTGCCAGTTCTTTGAGAACAGGGACATCAGCTACAGGCACCATCTTTCCCCAGAAAGTGACAGGGTCACCATCACCAGCCTGCTCCTTCAAAGCCACATTTTCCTGCAGCTCAATCAACTCCATTTGCAGTGATGCAACATCTACCCATCTGAAGATCTGTTTTGCTTCTTCTGACAAGTTTGTCACATTTGTGACCAAGAAGGGGTTCTGGATGAGCAGCAGCAGTTCTCTTCCAACAGTGAAGTCAACAAGCGATCCTTAAGTTCTCCATCAGCTTCTGGATGAAATCAGCATGGTTGGGAACATCTGTCTCCCTGCATTTGCACCAGAAGATTGGGGAAGTGGACAAGTTCTCCCTGTAGATCATTCTTGAAAAGCTCAAATTTCTTCTGGAAAGCCTGGACTGCTGTTATCATAACACACACTGTGTTGTCCCATTCCTGCAGCTTAACAGTCAGTTGATTTAAGGTGTGATGTAATGTCTGTCAAAAATGCAACTGTTTCCATCTTCTCATCTTCCAAAAACTCAGAAAACTGAATTGCCTTGTCACTCTCTTGCTCTGATATGAAAGCTTTGATTTCCTCCAAAAGTGTTCCAAAACCCTGCCTTTGCTGAGCCATCTGACATGGTTGTGCAGTAGTAAGTCATCAAAACTGGCATTGGCCTCTGTCAGAATGCCTCGTAGCAGGCGGTGTTGTAGGAATGATGTTGCTCTCAAAAAGTTGATCAGTTTCATCATCGTTGTCATGACCTCAGAATACTCTCTTCCCAGACTGGCACACAAGACAGATTGATGGATGATGCAGTGATATGATGTCAGGTCAGGCTGGTCGTCTTTCAAACTTGCAATCAGTCCCCTCCCAGTTCCTATCATGGCTGGAGCTCCATCTGTGGTGATGGAGACCACTGACTTCAGATCTATCCCCCTTTTTGTCAGCATCCCTTTGATGGCCTCATGGATATCCTCTCCCCGTGTGTGTGCTTCTAGATTTGTTAAGCCCAACAGCTCCTCACAGAATTCCTTCTTTGTTTCGTTATAAAATCTGACCAACACCAGAAGCTGGGCATTATCAGTGTTATCTGTTGATTCATCCACTGCTAATGAAATGCATGGTGCATTCTGAATGGCCTCATCAAGTTATGAAGTTAAATCTTCAGCTAATATTTCCGTTCTCCTCATTGCTGTGGAATCTGACAGTGGGATCTGTTTGATCTTTTCCCTGAGCTCATCTTTTTGTTTACCTTCAAACAAGGTGTCTGCAACTTCACACATTCATTATTTTACCATCTCAGTGTCTGAAAATGTTTTTTTGTTTTCACAAAACCCTAGCTATCCTCAGTGAACACTCCATTGCACTTTGTTGGGCTGTCAGGGAATTGACAAGGACTTTGGTGGACATCAAATATTGGGATTTGAGTTGGGTAATCTTGTTTGTTCTCACCTCCGTGTTCAGGGGATACGTCTGATCGAATTTACTATGCCTGGTGTCATTGGCACTTTTCACGAGAGCTATGGACTAGCTGCATATCAGGCACATTGGTTTTGTGCTAGTTGCAGGGAGAATGAATAAATACTGTTCCGTCCACTCGTCTTTGAATATACGGTTTTTCCGAGTCAGCTTTTTTATATATATATATTTTTTTACAAGCCATATTAACAAAGATACTGGTAACTAAGCTCCTATCTGTGATATTTACAGTTGAACCGCGGTCAAATCATTCTGTTTCTTTCTGCATGCTTGTCCCAAGGTTCCGCGGAGGAATTTGGATTAATGTGATTGGGTAAGACATGGCTTCTTGTATTTGCATATAACCACGCGATTGGATTAGACGGGGCACTAGTAGAGGTGGGCGTTGCTTCGAGAGGAGTGAGAAAGAGAGATTGCTGAGTTAGAGGCTGCTGCGCCCGGTATAATTTTTTTAAAGCTGTCTAAAAAATAATGTATTGACTTTTCTATAACAAAATGCGATGTTGTCCGGTCCAGATTGACCCTTCTCTGGCTCCAGACCGCGGTCCGCCAGTTGAGTTTGGCTGGTGTATATCAACTATTTGATGGTCTAACCGCATTCTGTCCCCATCAACACTTTTTAAAACTTTTAGTGCCAGCGAAAATGACAAAGTAGTCAAGATGACTAACTTGATTGAGCCTCTGGCATGTATATCTCACTAGGTCAGGATATTTAAGCCTCCATATATCCATTGTTCCAATATATCCATAATATTTAATTTCATTAAGTGCATGAGGGGGATAATTTGTAGTGTGATTACCTTTATGGTCCATTGAGGTACTTAAAACCGTATTTTAATCTCCCACCATAATAACTGAGTCGTATTGCTTGTAAACTTGATAAATTATTACATATTTTCAAAGAAAACATATAGATTAATGAGATTAATGAGCCAAATATATTGGAACATATAGATTAATGAGCCAAATATGTTTATGGTCCAAAAACATATTTAAAAGGAGCCACCTTCCTTGCGGATCTGTTTGAACAGTTTGCACATTCTGATCGAAATTATTTTTAATCAATATCATCACCCCTTTTGAATTTATTTTCCCATGGGAGAAATATATATCCCCCCCCCCCAGTCCTTTTTCCATACAACTTAATCTAAAGGTGTAGAATTAGTTTCCTGTAAACAATATATTATATTCCTTCTCTTTTAACCAGATAAATAGTGATTGTATTATCTGCTAAGCCATTAATTATAACTAGCTATACTTATTTCACCACTTACCATAATGAGATACAAGTTTTGATTATACTTGCCATAATAATGTTTGTAAACTTACCATTTAAGAAGTACCATGATAATTGAGCGTCCAAATGGCTGTACCATGATATTTGCACTGTTAAGCATACTGTAGCTGCGACTAAGTATGCCTCTAATTGTCCTCCAATACTCCACCCGCTAAAACCTCCCCCATCCCAAGTTGTGTTGTCATCCCAGTGACCGGCTAACCACCCCTGTACACATGGATCCTAGGGCCTTTAAGAGCTAGGGGCCCATCCTTTAAAAAGAGCACATGGTGCCACCTACAGTACAGAACCAGATTCGCAGCTAACAGCATTTCTAACGCCTTCGCCTCGGTTGTACTGCATCTAGTTATTTAAAACATATATACTGAACAAAAATATAAATGCAACAATTTCTAAGATTTTACTTGGTTACAGTTCATAAACTCAGCAAAAAAAGAAACGTCCCTTTTTCAGGACCCTGTCTTTCAAGGATAATATGTAAAAATCCAAATAACTTCACAGATCTTTATTGTAAAGGGTTTAAACACTGTTTCCCATGCTTGTTCAATGAACCGTAAACAATTAATGAACATGCACCTGTGGAACGGTCGTTAAGACACTAACAGCTTACAGACGGTAGGCAATTAAGGTCACAGTTATGAAAACTTAGGACACTAAAGAGGCCTTTCTACTGACTCCAAAAGAAAGATGCTGAGGGTCCCTGCTCATCTGCGTGAACGTGCTTTAGGCATGCTGCAAGGAGGCATGAGGACTGCAGATGTGGCCAGGGCAATAAATTGCAATGTCCGTACTTTGAGACGCCTAAGACAGCGCTACAGGGAGACAGGACGGACAGCTGATCGTCCTCGCAGTGGCAGACCACGTATAACAACACCTGCACAGGAACGGTACATCCGAACATCCCACCTGCGGGACAGGTACAGGATGGCAACAACAACTGCCCAAGTTACACCAGGAACGAACAATCCCTCCATCAGTGCTCAGACTGTCCGCAATAGGCTGAGAGAGGCTGGACCGAGGGCTTGTAGGCCTGTTGTAAGGCAGGTCCTCACCAGACATCACCGGCAACAACGTCGCCTATGGGCACAGACCCACCGTCGCTGGACCAGACAGGACTGGCAAAAAGTACTCTTCGCTGACGAGTCGCGGTTTTGTCTCACCAGGGGTGATGGTCGGATTTGCGTTTATCGTCGAAGGAATGAGCGTTACACTGAGGCCTGTACTCTGGAGCGGGATCGATTTGGAGGTGGAGGGTCCGTCATGGTCTGGGGCGGTGTGTCACAGCATTGCAGGCAATCTCAACGCTGTGTGTTACAGGGAAGACGACCTCCTCCATCATGTGGTACCCTTCCTGCAGGCTCATCCTGACATGACCCTCCAGCATGACAATGCCACCAGCCATACTGCTCGTTCTGTGTGTGATTTCCTGCAAGACAGGAATGTCAGTGTTCTGCCATGGCCAGCGAAGAGCCCGGATCTCAATCCCATTGAGTACGTCTGGGACCTGTTGGATCGGAGGGTGAGGGCTAGGTCCATTCCCCCCCAGAAATGTCTGGGAACTTGCAGGGGAACTTGACCCCCCCCCCCTTTGTTCAGGGACACATTATTCAATTTCTGTTAGTCACATGTCTGTGGAACTTGTTCAGTTTATGTCTCAGTTGTTGAATCCTATGTTCATACAAATATTTACACATGTTAAGTTTGCTGAAAATAATTGCAGTTGACAGTGAGAGGACGTTTCTTTTTTTGCTGAGTTTATAAGGAAATCAGTCAATTTAAAATAAATGTATTAGGCCCTAATCTATGGATTTCACATGACTGGGCAGGGGCGCAGCTATGGAAGGGCATACGTTGGAGGCAGCTTATGGTAGAGAAATGAACATTATATTATCTGGCAACAGCTCTGTTGGACATTCCTGCAGTCAGCATGCCAATTGCACTCTCCCTCAACTTGAGACATCTGTGGCATTGTGTTGTATGGCACAACTGCACATTTTAGTGGCCTTTTATTGTCTCCAGCACGAGGTGCACCTGTGTAATGATCATGCTGAATCAGCGTCTTGATATGCCACACCTGTCAGGTGGATGGATTATCTTGGCAAAGGAGAAATGCTCACTAACAGGGATATAAACACATTTGTGAACATAATTTGAGAGAAATAAGCTTTTTGTACGTATGGAACATTTCTGGGATCTTATTTCAGCTCATGAAACATGGGACCAACACTTTACATGTTGCGTTTATATTTTTTGTTCAGTGTGCGTGTGGTCTAAGGCACTGCATCGCAGTGCTAACTGTGCCACTAGAGATCCTGGTTAGAATCCAGGCTCTGTCGCAGCCGGCCGCGACCGGGAGACTCATGGGCGGCGCACAATTGGCCCAGCGTCGTCCAGGGTAGGGGAGGGAATGGCCGGCAGGGATGTAGCTCAGTTGATAGAGCATGGTGTTTGCAACGCCAGGGTTGTGGGTTCGATTCCCACGGGGGGCCAGTATAAAAAAAAAATATATATATATATATATACACTGCTCAAAAAAATAAAGGGAACACTAAAATAACACACCCTAGATCTGAATGAATGAAATAATCTTATGAAATAATTTTTTCTTTACATAGTTGAATGTGCTGACAACAAAATCACGCAAAAATTATCAATGGAAATCAAATGTATCAACCCATGGAGGTCTGGATTTGGAGTCACCCTCAAAATTAAAGTGGAAAACCACACTACAGGCTGATCCAACTTTGATGTAATGTCCTTAAAACAAGTCAAAATGAGGCTCAGTAGTGTGTGTGGCCTCCACGTGCCTGTATGACCTCCCTACAACGCCTGGGCATGCTCCTGATGAGGTGGCGGATGGTCTCCTGAGGGATCTCCTCCCAGACCTGGACTAAAGCATCCGCCAACTCCTGGACAGTCTGTGGTGCAACGTGGCGTTGGTGGATGGAGCGAGACATGATGTCCCAGATGTGCTCAATTGGATTCAGGTCTGGGGAACAGGCGGGCCAGTCCATAGCATCAATGCCTTCCTCTTGCAGGAACTGCTGACACACTCCAGCCACATGAGGTCTAGCATTGTCTTGCATTAGGAGGAACCCAGGGCCAACCGCACCAGCATATGGTCTCACAAGGGGTCTGAGGATCTCATCTCGGTACCTAATGGCAGTCAGGCGACCTCTGGCGAGCACATGGAGGGCTGTGCGGCCCCCCAAAGAAATGCCACCCCACACCATGACTGACCCACCGTCAAACCGGTCATGCTGGAGGATGTTGCAGGCAGCAGAACGTTCTCCACGGCGTCTCCAGACTCTGTCACGTGCTCAGTGTGAACCTGCTTTCATCTGTGAAGAGCACAGGGCGCCAGTGGCGAATTTGTCAATCTTGGTGTTCTCTGGCAAATGCCAAACGTCCTGCACGGTGTTGGGCTGTAAGCACAACCCCCACTTGTGGACGTCGGGCCCTCCTACCACCCTCATGGAGTCTGTTTCTGACCGTTTGAGCAGACACCTGCACATTTGTGGCCTGCTGGAGGTCATTTTGCAGGGCTCTGGCAGTGCTCCTCCTGCTCCTCCTTGCACAAAGGCGGAGGTAGCAGTCCTGCTGCTGGGTTGTTGGCCTCCTCCACGTCTCCTGATGTACTGGCCTGTCTCCTGGTAGCGCCTCCATGCTCTGGACACTACGCTGACAGACACAGCAAACCTTCTTGTCACAGCTCGCATTGATGTGCCATCCTGGATGAGCTGCACTACCTGAGCCACTTGTGTGGGTTGTAGACTCCGTCTCATGCTACCACTAGAGTGAAAGCACCGCCAGCATTCAAAAGTGACCAAAACATCAGCCAGGAAGCATAGGAACTGAGAAGTGGTCTGTGGTCACCAACTGCAAAACCAGTCCTTTATTGGGGGTGTCTTGCTAATTGCCTATAATTTCCACCTGTTGTCTATTCCATTTGCACAACAGCATGTGAAATGTATTGTCAATCAGTGTTGCTTCCTAAGTGAACAGTTTGATTTCACAGAAGTGTGATTGACTTGGAGTTGCATTGTGTTGTTTAAGTGTTCCCTTTATTTTTTTGAGCCGTGTATATGTATTCACTAACTGTAAGTCGCTCTGGATAAGAGCGTCTGCTAAATGACTAAAATGTAAATGTACACTACCAGTCAAACGTTTGGACACACCTACTCATTTCAAGGGTTTTTCTTTATTTGTACTTTTTTTGACATTGTAGAATAATAGTGAAGACATCAAAACTATGAAATAACACATATGGAATCATGTAGTAACCAAAAGTGTTATACAAATCAAAATATATTTTATTTGAGATTCTTCAAATAGCCACCCTTTGCCTTGATGACAGCTTTGCACACGCTTGGCATTCTCTCAAGCAGCTTCATGAGATGGAATGCATTTCAATTAACAGGTGTGCCTTCTTAAAAGTTAATTTGTGGAATTTATGGACATTAGACAGGTGGAAATGTGTCCTTTGGTCTGGAGTCCAAATTTGAGATTTTTGGTTTCAACCGCCGTGGCTTTGTGAGATGCGGTGTAGGTGAACGGATCATCTCCGCATGTGTATTTCCCACCGTAAAGCATGGAGGAGGAGGTGGTGTTATGGTGTGGGGGTGCTTTGCTGGTGACACTGTCTGTGATTTAACCAGCATGGCTACCACAGCATTCTGCAGCGATACGCCATCCCATCTGGTTTGGGCGTAGTGGGACTATCATTTGTTTTCAACAGGACAATGACCCAACACACCTCCAGGCTGTGTAAGGGCTATTTGACCAAGAAGGAGAGTGATGGAGTGCTGCATCAGATGACCTGGCCTCCACAATCCCCTGACCTCAACCCAATTGAGATGCTTTGGGATGAGTGAAGGAAAAGCAGCCAACAAGTGCTCAGCATATGTGGGAACTCCTTCAAGACTGTTGGAAAAGCTTTCCAGGTGAAGCTGGTTGAGAGAATGCCAAGAGTGCAAAGCTATCAAGGCAAAGGGTGGCTATTTGATTTGTTTAACACTGTTTTGGTTACTACATGATTCCATATGTGTTATTTCATAGTTTTGATGTCTTCACTATAATTCTACAATGTAGAAAATAGTAAAAAATAAAGGTGTGTCCATCCTTTTGACAGGTACTGTATATAAAAAAAATCTTCAATCATTCCCACAATTTATGAATAATATAAGCACTTCTACAAAATATTTTACCTATAACAAGGACTGGCAGTAGAAAATCTACATTTTTGTCAACAGGATGCATACACTCACCCCATCCCTCCCCCACAAACACCTCTACCCCTCTCTCCCCTTCCACTCATAGATCGACCTATCCCCCCCACAACCCCACATGCCACCACAAGCTCAGATGTTCAACAGTTGTTCCATCCCTGAGCCCAACTCGAGAAGACTTGATGTGTGAATGCGTATACAGTTTGGCTGCAACAGATCCATAGATGAAGCAGTCTCAATTGCACTCCACACTGCCCTTACCCACCTAGATAAGAGGAATATCTATGTGAAAATGCTCAGCGTTCAACACCATTGTCCCCTCAAAGCTCGTCACCAAGCTTAGGACCCTGGGACTGAACACCTCCCTCTGCAACTGGATCCTGGACTTCCTGACAGACCGATCCCAGGTGGTGAAGGTAGGCAACATCACCTCTGCCATGCTGACCCTCAACACAGGGGCCCCACAGGGGTGTGTGCTTAGTCATCTCCTGTACTCCCTGTTCACCCATGACTGCGTGGCCACGCGCGACTCCAACACTATCATCAAGTCACCGGCAACAATGAGACAGCCTACAGGGAGGAGGTCAGTGACCTGGCAGTGTGGTGCCGGGACAACAACCTGTCCCTCAATGTCAGTAAGACCAAGGAGATGATCGTGAACTACAGGAAACGAGGGGGTGAGCACGCCCCCATCCACATCGACAGGGCTGCAGTGAAGTGGGTCAAGAGTGTCAAGTTCCTCTGTGTCCAAATCACTAAGGACTTAAAATGGTCCAAGAGCACAATCATGAAGAAGGCGTTACAGCGCCTCTTCCCCCTCATGAAGTTGAAAAGGTTTGGCATGGGCCCTCAAATCCTCAAAAAGTTATACAGCTGCACTATTGAGAGCATCTTGACTGGCTGCATCACTGCTTGATTGAGGGCAACAGCACCGCCCTCAATCACATGACGCTACAGAGAGTGGGTGGTGCGGACAGCCCAGTACATCACTGGGGCTGAGCTCCTTGCCATCCAGGACCTCTATCAGGCGGTGTGTTTGGAAGGCCTGGAAAATCATTAACGACTCCAGCCATATACTGTTCTCTCTGCTTCCGCACTGCAAGTGGTATCGGTGCATCAAGTCTAACACCAACAGGCTCATGAACAGCTTCTATCCCCAAAACATAAGGCTACATGGGCTGAGTTGACCCTTGTATTTTATTTTGCACTGTCTCTATGCACACTAACAGGACTCTCCACACACGTACTCACATACAATCATCATTTACGCTGCTGCTACTCTGACTAGGCATCAGGATAAACAATCTACCCCTATCAATATATTGGAACTGACCCTGTATATACACTGCATGACCAAAGGTATGTGGACACCTGCTCGTTGAACGTCTCATTCCAAAATCATGGGTATTAATATGGAGTTGGTCCCTCCTTTGATGCTATAACAGCCACCACTCTTCTGGGAAGGCTTTCCACTAGATGTTGGAACATTGCTGTGGGGACTTGCTTCCATGCAGCCACGAGCATTAGTGAGGTCGGCCACTGATGTTGGGCGAATAGGCTTAGCTCCTAGATGTTCGACGAGCAGGTGTCCACATACTTTTGGTCATGCAGTGTAATTGTGTGTGTATGTATGTATGTATGTATGTATGTATGTATGTATGTATGTATGTATGTATGTATGTATGTATGTATGTATGTATGTATGTATGTATGTATTTATGTGTGTGTGTGTGTGTGTGTGTGTGTGTAGCTTACTTTTGTGTTCTTATTTCTATTTTGCGTGTGTTTTTGTTCTACCTTGTTATTTTTAGTGCTACATTGCTATTGATTACTGCATTGTTGGGTTTGGAGCTTGCAAGAAAGGCATTTCACTGTACTTGTGCACGTGACAACTTTAAACTAATCAGGAAAGTCCGTGCTAGTAGGAAAAGTGGGGGGGAAAAGTGCAGGTTCTTTTTTAAAGATACTTTTTGAAGAGGTAGGGTTTCAAACATTTTCAGGAAGATGAGCAGGGACTCCGCTGTCCTAATGTTAAGGGGAAGCTCGTTCCACCATTGGGGTGCCAGGACAGAGAAGAGCCAAGATAAATAGACTGATTCCCATATGCAATGTGTTGTTAATCTAATCAAATTGACATGCCACATTCTCACTCATGTCCTTATGTATCAGGGATGCCGAGGATGCAGTCTATGGGAGGAATGGTTATGGATTTGGAGACTGCAAGCTTCGCGTTGAGCACCCTCGCTCTGCCTCCTCTAAATTCAACGGTTCTATGGGTGGTAGTGGTCGAGGGAATGGGGAAGGAGGTCCCGGTGGTCCTAAAGGGAGGTTTGGGCCTCCTACTCGGAGATCAGAGTTCAGAGTTATTGTGACTGGTAAGTGGATAAAGTCTGTGCTTTGTTTATTCAGAGCTCATCTCTTCCTTCCATTTACAGCAGTAGGTTAGATGTACCCTGGTATTGTTGGGCGTTGCCTATAAAGGCCAAACTGCTCAATGGTTTGGTCTCTGTTCCCACAGGCCTGCCTCCGACTGGGAGCTGGCAAGACTTGAAAGATCACATGAGGGAGGCTGGAGATGTTTGTTTCACAGATGTTCAGCGGGATGGGGAAGGGGTGGTGGAGTTCCTGCGCAGAGAGGACATGGAGTATGCCGTGCGGCGCCTGGACAGGACAGAGTTCAGATCACACCAGGTAACTTAACACTCAGATCCTCAGCTCTACAGTGTTTAAGAAATAATGCTTTTTCAGGACATTCTCTGACATGACGGACATCTTTCAGGGGGAGACTTCATCTATCCGGGTCCATGGAGAGATGGGGGCCAGCAGAGGACGCTCGCGGTCCCGTTCCAGATCCAGATCCAGGGGACGGTACTCACCCGCTTATCAAGGTCGCGGCTCTCCACCCCCTCGTTATCAGTCGCCCCCTGCTCGCAGATTGTCTCGCCATAGCCCCCCTCCACGTCGTCCCCCTGCAGCACACCGTAGCCCACCAAGCCGCAGCCCACCCAGCCGCAGCCCACCCCCCCGTCACTACCGATAGTCTACCTACAGGAGGGAGCCAAGACTGGTGATTACTTTCTTTTGTGTTGCTTTTTGTTTAAGTCTGTCATGTGCATTCCACTATGAGGACTGTCTCCAGAGGACTTTTTAAATAGTGTAGACAGAGCAGATGGGCAGATCTGCATTTGCCTCACATTCTCATTGATTCATTCTCAGACCTAGGATATGGCTGGTTAGGGATATGTGTGAAGGAGACTGCATGCTAGAGGGTACAACATAATACAGCTCTTTTATGTAGTGTTTTTTAAAATCTTGTTTCTTTAAGAGCCTGTCTAGACTGCCCTGCCTTGTGGATGGTTGCCTCGCAAAAGTGTGTATGCTGGTCTCCATTTTGTTCCTCTTATTTTACGTGAGAATGAAATTATTTGTATGTCTCCTGCCCCCATTCTCGAAATAATCTTTGTATCTCATAACAGCTTTGTAAAAAAACAAGTGTTATTTTTTTCAAATAAAGTGAGGACTCTTAGTAGAATGTTTCTTTGTTTTAGTTTCTCAATGCATGAATTGTACACCCATTAGTTGCCTCTGAATTCCTTGATAAGCATTTGCAGAGCACCCACAAAAAGTATGTACCGTTGGGAGTTATCGTTTTCTTCTTTTTCAACATAATGACACTACATAATGTTCAGAGAATACAGTGCATACACAAATAGATCAACAACACTGAATTATCTTTCTTTGGTTTAGCTTCAGTTTGTCTGGTTTGAAGGCGCCTTAATAAATGCCAAGCCCTGACAATCTTGATGGTTGGTCAAACAGTCTATCCTTTAGCCATGTATTTCTTTGCAGAGGTCTGTGTCTCAAATGAAATACAGCTTCAAGAGTATCCAGTCATTAAATTACATTTTAGTCATTTAGCAAACGCTCTTATCCAGAGCGCCTTAGTTAGTGCATTCATCTTAAAATAGCTAGGTGGGATAACCACATCAGTCATAGTAAGTACATTTTTCCTCAAAGTAGCTATCAGCAAAGTCAGAGCACATATTGAGTCAGAACTCTGAGTGCTTCAACATCGCAACTCTCTCCTCTCTCTTCGGTAGTGGAATGTTACCTGCAGAGAAAAGAGTGATTTAAGTTTCATGATATACAAAATAGGGTACGGCCTTCTTCAGACAGAACAATAATATGAACTCCAATTCCTGAGCTGATGATAAAACAGTAGCCAAGTTACTCACCTGGCGGTGCCACAAAGTACTCCTCCACTGTGTTTTTGGAGAGCTGGAGCAGTTCCTCTGCACAGTCCCCCTCTGCCACGGCATCCTCCCTCAGATACAGTGCCCTACAGAACAGACAGGAGAGGGTTTTCAATCATCTGTGAGACTAAACAAGTCACCTTTAAGGTTAGGTAGATAACTATTGGTTCACTCTCCAAAAATTACCCATAGCCCCTTCAGTATTTGTAGATCTGGAGCAATTGGCTAGGGCAGTAAGCAAAATGTGATCTCTACACCAAACCTTCCATTGTACACTTCCAATGGCTTACCACTACCCAAATCCTTCAGATCTGCAAACACTGAAGGGCTATGGGTTGCTTCAGGATCTGCCTGGCCTGAGTCTAACCTCTCCTCCAGAACTGAATCCATTGGGTCAATCCCATCTGTGTCAACAACATGGAGCTGATCTGCAAATCGGATGGCTTTCTCCAGACAAGCCAGCCCCTCCTCGTTGCGGAAATCCACCAAGGCTAGTCGCTCCAATTTGTCAACAAGGTCTACAGAGACTTGGCTAGGCTATAAGAAAATGCTTATTAGATGTTAGAAATGATCAATGAGACAGTAACATATTGCCATTTTAGGTCTATTTGATCTGGCTTCTTCATTTACAAGCTAATAAAAAACACTTGATTAACAAAGTAAAGTATACTAACTGGGGGTAGCTGGTTCTCCAATACAGGCTCCCATGTTGCTACCCTGGGCACCTAGGATAGGAAAATTAACATGGGCAATTCAACAAGAAACTGCAACCACAGTCCACATGTGTACGGTGTGCTGTACTACATTAGCTAGCCTAGCGTAGCTAATCACTTACCTTAGAGTTGGTAATTCGGGTACTGTATTGATGTACTAAAGTTATCAGATGAGTCCAACGACAGCAGCTAAAGTTTTGCTTGGATTTTCGGTCATGTGAAATTATTGAAGCTCCTGTGACACCTCGGTGGTAGCATAAAGGCCCTAGATTAAATGTTAGGGTCTGTAACCTTCGTGTAGAATTCACTACTACAGACATTTTATGCTGGCTAATGTAGCTAGCTTGCAAATGCCTATGCAATTCCTATTTCGATGAAATTGTGCGTAGCTAGCTAGCCAATTTAGTAAACTAAACAAACGTTAGCTAGATTCCTGGAACTCTAAAGTAAGTCACTTCACAGTCAACAGCTAACTGGCTAGCTAGCAGAGTCTAGTAGGGGAGAATATCAATTGTATACTACCGGCTTTTTCTCAAACACCATTGGAGGAGAACGTCAGAGGGCGGGACCTCTGGCTTTCTCGTCCAATGGGTTTTGAGAAGGAGGCGACGCGAGGAGTAGTCAATTGAGATTCACCCTAGAATGTTCTTAGTCAATCATTTTCTCTGTTGATGCTTTCTACACGGACAAAATGTTAGATGTATTTCTAGCAAATCAACACTTGACTTTTTATGCAAATCAAAGGTTATGTTTTTAGAATAATATCAATTTTGTTTGATGTTTCTATGACAATCCGGATAACTGATTTTATAAGAGATTAAGAGTGAGTTCGTAAATTCGCTCTGGCTATCTACTCCGATTTCAGAGCACTCTCGTCTGAGTGAGTTGAATATGGCCGGTGTCAGTAAACGTCGGCAAAAAAAGCGTAATTAAATTGTTGCCAGCAGCACAGTTACAGTCACCAACGCTCTGGATAACTTGAAAACAGCCTAACCAGCTCTGCTAGGGCGAGTAAAATGGTCAGAGTGAGGTTGTTCTCTCATTTGTGTCTGGAAGTAGCTAGCCAGCGTTAACCAGTTAGCTTGGGTGCTTGACTGCCGTTGTGAGGTCAGAACGCTCGGATCAACCCTACTCCTCGCTCTGAATTTACGAACGCCCAGAGCGCACTCTGAGCACACTCTGGCACTCCAGATTGAATTTACGAACACACCCTTAAATGCATTCTTTATAATTTGAAGTATTTCTGTCAAATCAACACTTTTTTTATGCAAATGAAAAGTTGTGAAAGTAGGCCTTTTTAGAGTCACTGAAGCATTTCAATAAAAGCTTTGTGGACACTTCCACAGTAAGGGTGAGACAGTTAGCCATCCAGTCTTCTTTGTACTGGTTAGATGGATAGATAGCCAATCACAGATTCTATGGCAACATTTAATTAATTGTGATTCACTCGCCCGGTTGACAGATCATGCCATGGTCCTCTCTGATGGTGTGTGTTGTGCCTTTGCCCAGGTGGAGATGTGCAAGTTGTTTGGGGACCGCACTAAGGCCAGAGCCTGGAGTAAACACACCCATCCCCCAACCCCCTAGGGAGAATAAAAAGGTACAGTATAACAACAGGGCTGCAGTCAAGTGCTCAATGTTTTCAAATGCTTCACACCATGTCATCTTCCCTTCGTATTTTAGTCATGTCTACACACAGGGTCCTGGGTAATATTGGTGTGTTATTATATTGAGTGTTGATGTACCATAATAAAAGGGTGTGCTGTGACATATTTTGTACTGAATTGTTGTGAGAGATCAAATCTATTATTTATTTATTTTTCTCTTGTCGTGTGTTTTTTTCCACCAGGAGATGAAGAAAAAGGAATCCCCCAGTATTCTAGGCATAGTTAGTCCATATCTGCCTGGCAGATACATATGGATGGAGTGTAAGATGGCTCAAATGCACAAAGTGTTGACATTTCTTGTCATCCTTGACATTGATGTTCTGTTTAATCTTGTTTCTGTTTTATCTTGTTTGGGTGTGTGAATGTGTCAGCTGGAGGATGACGAGGCTTTCCAGGAGTTTGTGTCGGTGCATCAGAACTGCAGCCAGGTGCCTACCTGGGCCAAGATGGGGAAGAGTCAGGAGAAGAGTCAGGAGAGGAGTCAGGAGAAGAAGAAGCCTGCCTCGGATGATTACCTCAACTTTGAGTCAGACGAGAAGAAGAAGGATGAGCAGGAAGAGAAGGAGGAAGACCAGGTTAGGTACACATGCCTACATAGACCCTTTGTCTGACAGATGCTGGTAGATTTGTGTGTGTAAACAGTGTGTTTTCATTGTCAGGTGCTAATAAGGAGGCTCTGAAGTCTGGCCTGTCTGATATGGAGTACCTGTGGCACAGACAAGGGTTGCTGAGGAGGATGAAGGTGATGAGGAAGACCAGCCTGCCCCTATGCAGCAGACAGATAGTGCCTATGAGAGTGGGGACAGAGACGGTATCCAGAGGGCCACAGCACCAGTCCCTTCACTGGATAAAAGCCAAGGAAAACCTAGCAAGCCTGTCAAACAGCAGGAGGTAGGGCAAACGCCTAACCTTTAACACCTAGCATTTGATCCGCACCCCTGACCAACAAACCTTGGGACTGTAGATTTTACCTCAAATCCAACCTTAATTTAGCTGATGGAGGATAGCAGTTAAAATGGCATATGGTGTAGCATTCTGATAGTGAAATTAGGGTTGAGGGTTTTCATTGCCGTGTCCCCTTTGGTAATGTGTGTGTGTCCCTATCTCTCTGTGCCACACAGACTGAACCCACCACTGAGTTCACAGTGAAACTGCGAGGATGTCCCTTCAAGAGGCGAGTGTGTGTGGTTTTATGTGGGTGGCTGGGTTGGTGTTTGGTCATGACTACTCTGAAGCCTGAAGCCATTCAAATCATCAAGAATGCCACGGCAACAAAACCGGGTATATGTATGTGGACCTGTGCTCAGAGGAGGAGGTGGAAAAGGCTCTGAAGAAGAACAAAGATTACATGGGTGAGAATCAGACTGTGTGTGCGCGTGCACGTTGGTGTCCTCACTGAGAATAAAAATATATGTACTGTATGTGTTTGTTCTAAGGGGGGCTCTATATTGAGGTGTTTCGGACAAGTGTGAGGGGTGGGTGGGAGAAAGGGAGCGAGAGGAGCTTCACCAGGAAGCTGAAGGAAAATGAAGAGGAGGAAGATGTAGCAAAGTCAAGAAGACTCTTCATAAGGAACCTGCCCCACACCTGCACAGAAGAGGAGCTCCAAGACCTCTTCACAAAGCACGGTATGTACATACACGCACATATACTGTATACCTGTACTGAACATGAGTCCACATATTATTGTTCACACACACACTTAGTGTTTCCTCTATATTCATTTAGCAGTGGCGGGCCGCCTCTTCTAAATGGTTGCCGCCACTGTCACGACTCCCTCCGAAGCTGCCACCTCTCCTTGTTTGGGCAGGCTTCGGCGTTCGTTGTCACCGGCCTTCTAGCCACTGCCGCTCCTCATTTCATCATTCCATTGGTTTTGTCTTGTTCATTACACACACCTGGTTCATATCCCCTCATCAGTACCTGTATAAGTGTTCCCTCTGCCCCCTTGTCTTTGATTGTTTATTGTGAGGATAGTGAAGCTCGGTGGAGCTCCTTGTTATTTCCCTGTGTGCCTTGTTGGTTCCAGTGCGCCTGTTTTGCGCACTGGACTGTTTTGACGCATGACTGCGTAACTCTGTTTTCCGGAATAAATCCTGTTATTCTGTGATTTACCCTCCTGCGCCTGACTCCTTCAACTCACCCATCACAGCCACTCCATTTAAAAAAAATTGATTGATTTATTTAGAAAATAATTTTTGAGATGGTAAAACGTTTTCAGTACAAACTTAAACGACTAAAACCAGATTTAAATTATGTAGAAAATTTAATGGAGCTATATATTTTTAAAAATAAGATCATCTTTGAGAACTAACAATCACGGTCCTCAATGCGGTCCTCTGTAGCTCAATTGGTAGAGCATGGCGCTTGTAACGCCAGGGTAGTGGGTTTGATCCCCGGGACCACCCATACGTAAAAATGTATGCACACATGACTGTAAGTCGCTTTGGATAAAAGCGTCTGCTAAATGGCATATTATTATTATATTATTATATTAATCACCAAAATAAAAACTAGATAGTTGGAAGAAAATACATTCCCAAAATGTCATGGCATGGGGCCCCCATTGATTTTGTTATAACGTTTGAGTCACTCAGATAGCATTAGAACACTGCATAACCCATGGCAAAATGTGTAGAATTGCAGAACATTAGCTTTATAACTGCACATTTTTCTCTCCGCCTCATGGCAAAATATGTGGAATTGCAGGAAATTTGCTTTAAAGGAAATGTTCACCGATTTTGAATGTTATATTGTTTTTGTGCATCTCTGAGGGATGTTCTATCGATTCCCTGGGTAATTTCACATTTTCATGTGTATCTGAGTTATTGGCGTTCAAGAAGGCAGAAATCCGTCTGGTATGACGTAGGACTGTGATAAAGTCGCTCTCATTACACCAGAAGTGAATAGGAATACGACTTTTAGATCGTGAAACGTCTATCATACACGTCAGATTTCAATACGGGCAGATGTCATAACTCAGGAGGATGTCTTCTCTCGAATGAGCCATTGATCATATTTTTACGATATTCCAACCTCGAGAAATGTGTAATTTAATGAAGGGTCTAGAATTTTTTTCCTATTTGTCTGCCTCTTTAGTCCAGGGTGCATTGCATGGTGCAGTTGCCAGAGATATTAGAGAAAGGAGATAGGAATCCAATGAATGAAGGAACGTATAACGCCACATCCAGCAGATTGTTGACCAATCGCGTTCACTCAATGTCAGTGTATATGTTGAGAAACGTGCCTATTTTCCTCGAAAGTACATCATGTCACAATAGTAAATTAATTATCTCACATCTCTGAAAATATTTGTAATGTTGTACTTCTTGTTGATGAAATACGTGCTAATGTTGGGTTTTGGAGCTAGCGCCCAATAGACTCCCATTCACTCCTTAAAGGAGAGCGCTCCTTGTCCCAGAATCGCCCAGAATGCACTGCGCGGCCCATTGACATAGCATGGGCAACGTTTCCCATCTCCTCAAAAGTATATTTGCCGTTGCGAATGTCAGACTCCACTCTGGAAGTCTGGTTGAGAGCTGTGAAAAATGCCGGCAAGTAGTTCGGACTAAATTGAGAAAAAGTTGGTGAAGCAACAGCTGTGCTGGAATGTGAACAATATTGGTGTCAGTTCCTATGGTATGGAGCGGGAGGATGAGGGTCAAGGACTGGAATGGTCGGTAGTGGAAAGACATAGGAAGAAGAGAGATCATGATACAGAGTGGAGCATCTAGTAAAGAAAGCATAACGAGGGCCAAGGTAGGAAGCAAGAGTAATGATGTGTTGGAGTGGAAAGTGGGGTTAGTGTTTGATGAGACCACAGGGCCTCACTTACACCCTATCCGACGAACTAATGCCGTAGAGAACGAGGTAGGTGAAGTGAAATTAGCTTAGTTAATTGGAAATGGTAGATTGTTCATATTTTGTGGTAGCCAGGCTCAGCAAGAGAAGATTCTGACAATGGAAAAGCTTAATGGGAAGAAGATTAAAAGCCATGTCCCTGGTGCTTATGCTAGATTGAGGGGAGTCATCACTGGGGTCCCAATATCTATGTCCATAGATTATATTAAAGACAATGTAAAGGGAGGAAGAGTGATTGAGGCCAAAAGGTTGATCAGTAGGAAAGAAAGTCAAGGAAGTGAAAGCCTATCAGTGCTGCTGAGGTTTGAGAAGGTTATGCCTGGGAAAGTATAAATAGGATTCCTTAGTTTCAATGTCAGAGAATTTGTCCCATCCCCATTGCAGTGTTTTTGGGGAAGGGGGAGGGTGTGGTAGAAGTTGGTAGGGATTTTTAATTTTATTTTCATGGTAGTACAGAATTGGTTAGAGCATGATTGATTGTACATTCCAGCACAGTAGGTGGCGGCATGCACTTAAACGATTGTTTGTGGACCGCCATGATATCATAGAAGAAGAAGAAGAAGAAGAAGAAGACTGCACTCTGAGGCACATCGTTCTGCAGGTTGGACATGGTGAGATTGTACATTTTACATTTACATTTTAGTCATTTAGTAGACGCTCTTATCCAGAGCGACTTACAGTTAGTGAGTGCATACATTTTCATACTGGCCCCCCGTGGGAATCAAACCCACAACCCTGGCGTTGCAAGCGCCATGCTCTACCAACTGAGCTACACATTGTAGACTCATAAATTGATAGTACAGATTTTACAGCTAACTAGCTACTTTACATGCTGATATTGTCTTTGGTATAGTCCCCTGTAGCTCAGTTGGTAGAGCATGGTGCTTGCAACGCCAGGGTTGTGGGTTCGTTTCCCACGGGGGGCCAGTATGAAAAATGTATGCACTCACTAACTGTAAGTCGCTCTGGATAAGAGCGTCTGCTAAATGACTAAAATGTCAATGTAAAATGGTATTATTGTGTGTAGCTACGTTTGCTAGCTAGCTAGCTAACCATCCCGACCATAGAGAGAGCACTGCATTGTGGATTTTGTAGTCGACTTGAGCTACAACAGATTTCCACAACGATTTTCCAAGAGCTACCAACCTTATTATAACGCCAAAATGAAACATTTGTTCACAAAAAACATTGTTCTCACATAGTAGTGTTAACACTGTAAATTAAAGGAATGAGTGGTTTTGGGTGGAACAGCAAAATGTGTCTCTGCAGCCAAAAGGAAGGCCTCTAAAAGCTCACCATTGGCCACGCCACGCCCACTACCAACCCCCCCCCCCCCCCCCCACACACACACAAATCCCATTTGGTCACTTGTAACTTGTTGTTTGGACAGTAAGTATTCCAAAATGGATTTGAAAATCTAACCTGATTTGAGCATTATGGCCTGCTGTGTGAACAAGGCTTCAGTCACTCTCACACTGATGATGATGATATGTGTATCCCCTCCAGCATGTTTGGGGAGCTGAAGACTGTTCGTCTGCCAAAGAAGGCGTCCGTCACCGGGGTTCACTGCGGGTTTGCCTTTGTAGACTTCCTCACCAAACAGGATGCAGACGACATACAATTAATTTTCTCCTTTCCCCCTTCTGATAACCAGGTGGCGAATCGCATCTCTGCATGTCTGGCAGACATATCACTGTGGATGTCGGATCACCACCTCAAGCTGAACCTCGGCAAGACGGAGCTGCTCTTCCTCCCGGGGAAGGACTGCCCGCTCCATGATCTCGCCATCACGGTTGACAACTCCATTGTGTCCTCCTCCCAGAGTGCAAAGAACCTTGGCGTGACCCTGGACAATACCCTGTCGTTCTCCGCTAACATCAAAGCGATGACCCGATCCTGCAGGTTCATGCTCTACAACATTTGCAGAGTACGACCCTACCTTACACAGAAAGCGGCACAGGTTCTAATCCAGGCACTTGTCATCTCCCGTCTGGATTACTGCAACTCGCTGTTGGCTGGGCTCTGGTGTTCAACCTTCCCAAGTTCTCTCATGTCACCCCGCTCCTCCGCACACTCCACTGGCTTCCAGTTGAGGCTCGCATCTACTACAAGACCATGGTGCTTGCCTACGGAGCTGTGAGGGGAACGGCACCTCCTTACCTTCAGGCTCTGATCAGACCCTACACCCAAACGAGGGCACTACGTTCATCCACCTCTGGCCTGCTAGCTCCCCTACCTCTACGGAAGCACAGTTCCCGCTCAGCCCAGTCAAAGCTATTCGCTGCTCTGGCACCCCAATGGTGGAACAAGCTCCCCCACGACGCCAGGACAGCGGAGTCACTGACCACCTTCCGGAGACACTTGAAACCCTACCTCTTTAAGGAATACCTGGAATAGTATAAAAGTAATCCTTCTTCCCCCACCCCCCATTAAAAAATAAATAAATAAAAGTGGTTGTCCCACTTGCTATCATAAGTTGAATGCACCAATTTGTAAGTCGCTCTGGATAAGAGCGTCTGCTAAATGATGTAAATGTAAGGTGAGTGAGGGTGAATGACCACGGTGTGTGTTATTTCTTGTTTCCCCTCTTTAAAAAACATTATTGTTGCTGTACAGTACTGTTGAGGGGTGTTATTTATTGTATCCACTGTAGAAAGCATTCTCAGCGCTGTGCCACAGCACCCATCTGTACGGGCGGCGGCTGGTTCTAGAGTGGGCCGATGCCGAAGACACTGGAGACGCTACGCAGGAAACAGCTGAGCATTTCCACGGTAACACCCAGTAGTACCAGCAAACAGATACAGTAATACATTTCAGATTGATGTTTGGAGAAACCTATTCTCTGATCTCTCACTCTCTCAGATGTCCCTAAGAAGAAGCGGAAGGCAGAAGTGATGGAGGGGATTATGGAGGCAGAGGGGGCAAAGGATGACTGACCCCTAAATCACACCCCCTAAGCACAACCCAGCCCTGATTGGTGCCTGTGTGTGGGTAGGACTGACTGCATAATCTGGGCCTTAGTGACAGGAGAAGGAGAAATCAGAAAGAGCAGAATTCAGCAGAAGCTAATTATTTTGTCAGTGATTCTGCGCAGAGCCTTGCCAAGCCAATCCTCTCGAGCGCACTGAGGGACTTTGACAGAGTGTTGTTGCGACAAGGAACTCCTGTGTGTGTGTATGTGAGAGAGAGAGACTGAGATATTAGAGAGAGAGACATCTCAGTCAGAGAGCTCTGACGATGACATGGGACTCTGATGATGATGTGATTATTTGTACTCAACAATTAAATGTTATCCATTTCATAGTGGTTTTGAGTGTTTGTTTTTAATTAATTGCATTATTTTTTATTAAATCAGAGAGAACTTAACATAACACCTATCTACATTAGAGGGTTGGGACTTTTATTTTGAAATTACTTCCTCAGCTTTGGTCACATTGCCCACATTAGTAAAAATGTCTGACAAGCGCACACACAAGTCAACAACAACAGTGAAGATTTATATGTGTTTTGTATTTATCATGGACGTCTGTTCAGGCCGAGATTCATTCTGCAGTTCTCGATAAACAAACTGGCCAGCTGTCTCTGCAAGAGGGTTTCCGAGACGACTATGTTGCCTGGGCGAACTTTAGTAACGACATCAATAACTCAGGGTAAATTGCTCTACTAACGCGCACTAACGCCCTGGACCAGCGCTAATCTAGCCACATAGACGACGCAGGACTAAAAATAAGATGCATTTGGGTAAAGAGCAAGTTAACGAGCATTTTAGCAAAATATGGGCTCTGATTGAGTTAGTCTAGACAACGTTGCATTGACAATGGGGGTAGGGCAGGCTGTGTCCTAGAAAATATTTTAGTCAAGTGGTAGTTCCTGTTCTATTACATCTGTTGTGATAAAAGAGTATTCCCAATTTTATTCAGGGTTGTAGTTTACCTGTGTGTAATCCAAATCGACCCCATAGAGTAGACCAGGAGTTCCCAAATTTTCTTCGTCCTCGACCCCATTTTGATATCTGAAAATTCTCGCGACCCCAACCATGTGAAAAGAAAGTATGTAATTAACAGCCAATGTTTACTTTCTTTATTTGGGGCTATAGCAGTCAATTGCAAAACATTCTAGCAGTATTTCTGATTGTCTTAACTCACGATCACATACTTTTAATGTGGGGCTATGACAGTCAATTGCAAATTAGTCTGACATAATATCTCTAATGCCGCATTAAAAACAACTGGGAACTCGGAAATCTCCGACTTCACTGCGTTAAAGACAATTGGGAACTCGGAAAAACTCGGCCTCTTTCTAAAGCTCCGACCTGAAGATCACTGACATCATGATTTGACCTCATTTTGAAAGCACCATTATCTCACCACCAGTAATGAGATGGGTGTGCTTGATGCATGTCACTTCGGAGCTTCTCAAAGGCAGGGGGAGTAGTCAACAGTGCACACTTCATCTCTGCTGTCACATCCAACCTGGATCGATATTTGGTTTTAATGCAGACGAGAGCACTGCTGACTGCAACTTCACACAGATATGAGGTGGCGAAGGGTATGTTGAATTTGAATGCTCTGAGGGAGACGGCAGGGTATTCCCTTTGAGTCAGGAACTAAAACTCCTCCGTAGTGACCCGTGAATGTGTTGTCTGCAGCGTTTGGTCACATCATTCCGATTCAAGCGCAACGTTCAAGTGCTGCCTTTTCCCACAATAATATGCCATTTAGCAGACGCTTTTATCCAAAGCGACTTACAGTCATGCGTGCATACATTATTTATTTTTTTGTGTATGGGTGGTCCCGGGGATCGAACCCACTACCTTGGCGTTACAAGCGCCGTGCTCTACCAGCTGAGCTACAGAGGACCACACAATCTAAGGGCAATCTCTGGTTGAATTTGATATTTTAGATTTCAATAATTTTCATTTAGATTTTTAAGGTTAACCACATTACAATGATTTTGAGATACAAAAATTTGGGGGGTAACCACTTGAGTATCCAGAATTTGGGAACCGCTGGAGTAGACACTTGTAGATCATGGACCAAAGACATTCCTATCAAGTCAGGTCGTGATCAGGGTAAAACTCTTCACCCAAATACATTTGATGTACACTGCTCAAAAAAATTAAGGGAACACTAAAATAACACATCCTAGATCTGAATGAATGAAATAATCTTATTAAATACTTTTTTCTTTACATAGTTGAATGAGCTGACAACAAAATCACACAAAAATTATCAATGGAAATCAAATTTATCAACCCATGGAGGTCTGGATTTGGAGTCACCCTCAAAATTATAGTGGAAAACCACACTACAGGCTGATCCAACTTTGATGTGCTAACTGTGCCACTAGAGATCCTGGTTCGAATCCAGGCTCTGTCGTAGCCGGCTGCGACCGGGAGACCCATGGGGCGGCGCACAATTGGCCCAGCATTGTCCAGGGTAGGGGAGGGAATGGCCGTCAGGGATGTAGCTCAGTTGGTAGAGCATGGCGTTTGCAACGCCAGGGTTGTGGGTTTGATTCCCACGGGGGGCCAGTATGAAAAAAAGTATAATAATGTATGCACTCACTAAACTGTAAGTTGCTCTGGATAAGAGCGTCTGCTAAATGACAAAAAAAAATATATAATAATAATAAAAATTTGTAAACTCTGCAAAAAAAGAAATGTCCTCTCACTGTCAACTGCGTTTATTTTCAGCAAACTTAACATGTGTAAATATTTGTATGAACATAACAAGATTCAACAACAGAGACAGATGAACGTACTTTGGTGCGGAAAGTGCAAATCAATCCCAGAACAACAGCAAAGGACCTTGTAAAGATGCTGGAGGAAACAGGTACAAAAGTATCAATATCCACATTAAAACAAGTCCTATATCGACATAACCTGAAAGGCCGCTTTGCAAGGAAGAAGCCACTGCTCCAAAACCGCCATAAAAAAGCCAGACTACGGTTTGCAACTGCACATGGGGACAAAGATCATACTTTTTGGAGAAATGTCCTCTGGTCTGATGAAACAAAAATATAGCTGTTTGGCCATAATGACCATTGTTATGTTTGGAGGAAAAAGGGGGTGCTTGCAAGCTGAAGAACACCATCCCAACCGTGAAGCACAGGGTGGCAGCATCATGCTGTGGGGGTGCTTTGCTGCAGGAGGGACTGGTGCACTTCACAAAATAGATGGCATCATGAGGAAGGAAAATTATATGGATATATTGAAGCAACATCTCAAGACATCAGTCAGGAAGTTAAAGCTTGGTCGCAAATGGTTCTTCCAAATGGACAATGACCCCAAGCATACTTCCAAAGTTGTGGCAAAATGGCTTAAGGACAACAAAGTCAAGGTATTGGAGTGGCCATCACAAAGCCCTGACCTCAATCCTATAGAACATTTGTGGGCAGAACTGAAAAAGCGTGTGTGAGCAAGGAGGCCTATAAACCTGACTCAGTTACACCAGCTCTGTCAGGAGGAACGAGCCAAAATTCACCGAACTTATTGTGGGAAGCTTGTGGAAGGCTACCTGAAACATTTGATCCAAGTTAAACAATTTAAAGGCAATGCTACCAAATACAAATTGAGTGTATGTAAACTTCTGACCCACTGGGAATGTGATGAAATAAATAAAAGCTGAAATAAATCTCTCTCTACTATTATTCTGACATTTCACATTCTTAAAATAAAGTGGTGATCCTAACTGACCTAAGACAGGGAATTTTTACTAGGATTAAATGTCAGGAATTGTGAAAAACTGAGTTTAAATGTATTTGGCTAAGGTGTATGTAAACTTCCGACTTCAACTGTATGTGTGTGTAGTATTTGTTTTTTTAAAGATGTCTCTCCATAGGTTACCTTGGAGACCAGCATCGACAACAGTAACCCCGCCCTCTGGAAATTTGTTCAACCAACCGGAGCAGTTATGGAGTGGCTGAGGAACATCGTAGCCAATAGGCTGGCTGCAACCGGCAAGGAGTGGGCAGAGATTTTTAGCAAACACAACAGCGGAACGTGAGTCTCTGTAGACCATCTGGGCATCTTCCCCTTCTTCCTGTAGACTCTCATTGACCTGTGGATGTCTACCATGATGGTTATCTCTCCAGTCCTGTCAGACCAGAAAACAAACCCTCATACAAGCTATTTAACTGTCCATTTTAAAGGACACTAGGAGATGAAGAGTGAAGGGAACTATCCCTTTAAGGAATTAAGTAAAGTAAAAAAAAAAGAGGTTATAACATATCAGAGTGGTCAGGTGACTTGAGTGAGAATTTTTTTCTCGGGGGGGGGGGGTGATAGTGGACTACAGGCATTTCACTCCGGGGATGACAGAGACCAAGGAGCAGCTGTTTACTGTACTGAGCAGCTCCCGTAAGAGTCAACACACACGGGTTGTCACGATACCAGTGTCGAGATACTAGGAAGGAAAGGAAACCTTAATTCATTTATTGAGGAAAACAGTCCTCATGTTGTTACACAGAGTCACATTTGTTTATTTTGCAAGCTATAGCACACCAATATTTTACATAAAGTAGGTTTTTAAAGGACCATAAAGTTTGTTTTTTTTGCCAAGGAAAATCCGGTATCGTAGTATCTCGATACTGGTATCGTGACAACCCAAACACACACATACTCACACTCACACACACACACTCACATTGCATAAATGTTATGTGTGTTCTTGCTGCTGTGGTGAGCTGGCTATTTATCAATAACAGCAATAAGTGTGTGTGTGGTTCTCTTCTGTTCTGTAGTGGGCTGGTTGTTCACTCTGATAAAACCCAGGACTTGCTTTAGAAAGGTTACTGGTCCAGTTATAACATCCCGTAAGTACCAATAACAACAAATGTAGAACTACCACACACTAGTAATGGCTATATTATTAATAGGTGGTGACTGTGTCTGTCTCTCAGGTTTGTTCTGATCAACAAAAAAATGACCTGTGTATATGTGTGACGCATACTCTCTCACTGTGTGTGTGTGTGTGTGTGTGTGTGTGTGTGTGTGTGTGTGTGTGTGTGTGTGTGTGTGTGTGTGTGTGTGTGTGTGTGTGTGTGTGTGTGTAGGTACTATGAAGAGGTGTTTAATGCCAGTGGCTGTCGAGAACTGGTTAAACAGTTTGGTCCATGGTTCTCTCTGGACATGAACCCTCGAGCCCAGATCTTCAGAAGGAACCAATCACACGTCACAGACATGGACTCCATGGTCCGCCTCATGAGGTATGCTCTTCCAGTCAGAGGCTTCTACGCCAGATGCCACAGGGGGAGAGGGACAGATCTGCATTTACATTTACATTACATTTTCGTCATTTAGTAGACGCTCTTATCCAGAGCGACTTACAAATTGGTGTATTCACCTTATGATAGCCAGTGGGACAACCACTTTACAATAGTTTTTTTTTTTTTTGGGGGGGGTGGGGTAAGGGGGGATAGAAGGATTACTTTATCCTATCCCAGGTATTCCTTAAAGAGGTGGGGTTTCAAGTGTCTCCGGAAGGTGGTGAGTGACTCCGCTGTCCTGGCGTCGTGAGGGAGCTTGTTCCACCATTGGGGTGCCAGAGCAGCGAACAGTTTTGACCGGGCTGAGCGGGAACTGTGCTTCCGCAGAGGTAGGGGAGCCAGCAGGCCAGAGGTGGATGAACGTAGTGCCCTCGTTTGCGTGTAGGGACTGATCAGAGCCTGAAGGTACGGAGGTGCCGTTCCCCTCACAGCTCCGTAGGCAAGCACCATGGTCTTGTAGCAGATGCGAGCTTCAACTGGAAGCCAGTGGAGTGTGCGGAGGAGCGGGGTGACGTGAGAGAACTTGGGAAGGTCGAACACCAGACGGGCTGCGGCGTTCTGGATGAGTTGTAGGGGTTTAATGGCACAGGCAGGGAGCCCATCCAACGGCAAGTTGCAGTAATCCAGACGGGAGATGACAAGTGCCTGGATTAGGACCTGTGCCGCTTCCTGTGTAAGGCAGGGTTGTACTCTGCGAATGTTGTAGAGCATGAACCTACAGGATCGGGTCACCGCCTTGATGTTAGCGGAGAACGACAGGGTGTTGTCCAGGTTCACGCCAAGGCTCTTTGCACTCTGGGAGGAGGACACAATGGAGTTGTCAACCGTGATGGCGAGATCATGGAACGGGCAGTCCTTTCCCGGGAGGAAGAGCAGCTCCGTCTTGCAGAGATTCAGCTTGAGGTGGTGATCCGTCATCCACACTGATATGTCTGCCAGACATGCAGAGATGCGATTCGCCACCTGGTTATGGTCTATGTACGAGTATCCTTACCTACAGTATCCTTACCTACAGCTGTATACGAGTATCCTTACCTATAGTGCATTCGGAAAGTATCCAGACCCCTTGACTTGTTCCACATTTTGTTACGTTACAGCCTTATTCTAAAATTGATTAAATTGTTTTTTTCCCTCATCAATCTACACACAATACCCCATAATGACAAAGCAAAAACAGGTTTTTGCTCTGACATGCACTGTCAACTGTGGGACCTTATATAGACAGGTGTGTGCCTTTCCAAATCATGTCCAATAAATTCAATTTACCACAGATGGACTCCAATAAAGTTGTAGAAACATCTCAAGGATGATCAATGGAAACAGGATGCACCTGAGCTCAATTTCGATTCTCATAGCAAAGGGTCTGAATACTAATGTACATTTCTAAAAACCTATTTTTGCTTTGTCATTATGGTGTATTGTGTGTAGGTTGATGAGGATTTGTATTTATTTAATCCATTTTAGAATAAGGCTGTAATGTAACAAAATGTGGAAAAAGTCAAGGGTTCTGAATACTTTCCGAATGCACTGGACATGTATAGCCTATGAATGAATATCCCTTCCCTACCCCTCTCTCTCTGTAGGTATAATAACTTTAAGGAGGACCCGTTGTCTCGGTGTGAGGGCTGTGACCCGCCTGCTAATGGAGAGAACACCATCTCAGCCCGGTCCGACCTGAACCCGGCTAACGGAACGTATCCCTTCGGAGCGCTGAAGCAGAGACCACATGGAGGACCGGATATGAAGGTAAGGTCGTCCTCCACTTCTACCTTCTATCACTCTAGGTATGAGTTAGGTGAGCTGTTATGTCATGCTTCTTATAGGTGTCACTAATTGGCTGTGTGTGTACCTTTGGGTGTGTGTAGGTGACGTCTTACGGGCTGTGGCGTGAGTTTGGCTTCCTGGCAGCGAGTGGACCGACGTGAGACCAGGTACCTGTCTTCCAGTGGAGTTCCTTCCCCTACTCAGACCTGATGCACATGGGACAACCTGACACCTGGGCTTTCGCACCTGTAAACGTCTCCTGGTCTACCTAACCCTTCTGCTAAATCCTTCTCCCTCCTGTCTCCTGATTCTGCCTTTTCGACCCTACTCTCCTCCCTTTCCACATCCTATGACTCGCAATGTCCCCTTTTCTTCCGGCCGGCTAGGCCCTCCCCTCCTGATCCGTGGCTGAGTGACTCATTGCGAACTTACAGAACAGGGCTATGGGCAGCTGAGCGAAAATTGAGGAAAACTGAAATTCAGGAGGACCTATCATTCTTTCACTCCCTCCTCTCTACCTTCCCTTCCTCTGTATCTGCTGCTAAAGCCACTTTCTACCACTCTCGAAATTTCAAGCTGATGCCACTAACCCTAGGAAACTCTTTTCCATCTTCAACTCCCTCCTTAATCCTTTGAAAAGAAGGTTGACGACATCCGCTACTCATTCACTCAGCCTATTGAGTCCACTGGTCTCACTCACACAGAACTACTCTACGCCTTGACCTCTTTCTCCCCTCTCTCTCCTGGTGGAATTCTGCGTCTAGTGAGGTCTGGCCGCAGAACAACCTGCACGCTCGACCCCATCCCCTCCTCCCTTCTCCAGACCATCTCTGGAGACCTTCTCTCATTCCTCACTTCCCTCATCAACTCATCCCTGACCACTGGCTGCGTCCCCTCTGACTTCAAAATGGCCAGAGTCGCTCCCCACCTCAAGAAACCAACACTCGACTCATCTGACGTCAAAAACTATAGACCTGTATCCCTTCTTTCTTTTCTTTCCAAAACACTTGAGCGTGCTGTCTCGATCAACTTTTTCGTTATCTATCTCAGAACGATCTTCTTGACCATAACCATGCTTTAAGGTGTGTCACTCAACCGAGACTGCTCTACTCTGTGTCACGGAGACTCTCCGCACTGCCAAATCTGACTCTCTCTCCTCTGTTCTCATCCTCCTAGATCTATCCGCTGCCTTCGACACTGTGAACCATCAGATTCTCCTCTCCACCCTCTCAGGGATGGGCATCTCAAGCTCTGCACACTCTTGGATTGCATCCTACCTGGCAGGCTGCTCCTACCAGGTGACGTGGAGAGGATCTGTGCACCACGAACTCTCACTACTGGTGTTCACCAGGGCTCTGTTCTAGGCCCTCTCCTCTTCTCTCTATACACCAAGTCACTTGTGTCTGTCATATCCTCACATGGCCTCTCCTATCATTGCTATGCAGATGACACTCAACTACTTTTCTCCTTCCCCCCCTTCTGACACCCAGGTGGCGACACGTATCTCTGCGTGCCTGTCAGATATCTCAACTTGGATGTCGGCCCACCACCTCGACAAGACAGAGCTGCTCTTCCTCCCGGAGAAGGCCTGTCCGCTCAAAAACCTCTCCATCACGGTTGACAACTCCACATTGTCGCCCTCCCAGAGTGCAAAGAACCTTGGCGTGACCATGGACAACACCCTGTCGTTCTCTGCAAACATCAAAGCAGTGACTCGCTCCTGCAGGTTCATGCTCTATAACATCCGTAGAGTACGACCCTACCTCACACAGGAAGCACTGCAGGTCCTAATCCAGGCACTTGTCTTCTCCCGTCTGCACTGCTGCAACTCGCTGTTGGGTGGGCTCCCCGCATGTGCCATTGAACCCTTGCAACTTATCCAGAACACTGCAGCCCGCCTGGTTTTCAACCTTCCCAAGTTTTCTATTGTCACCCCGCTCCTCCGTACACTCCACTGGCTTCTGGTCGAAGCTTGCATCCACTGCAAGACCATGGTGCTTACCTACGGAACAGCAAGAGGAACTGCCCCTCCCTACCTTCAGGCTATGCTCAAACCCTACACCCCAACCCAAGAACTCTATTCTCTCCTCTATTTATTCATTGAGAAAAAATTTACTTTCTATGCCTGTGATATGTGGTTGTCCCACCTAGCTATCTTAAGATGAATGCACTAACTGTAAGTCACTCTGGATAAGAGTGTCTGCTAACTGACTAAAATGTAAACATAACCCATACCCCTTACATTAACCCTACACGCACACACCCCTCAGTGTCAGAGAAGAAACTAAGGGGTGATGGGGTTTCCATTCAAAAGGGAAATTATTACAAAAGTAATGTAATGTATTAGGTATACAGTACAACAGTAAGCTCAGGGTTAGCATGTGTGTTTACTGCTCTGTTGTTTGAACAATCTTGAGAAAAGGAAATGGGTTTTAACTGGGGGGGTTTATTACTTTTTTTTAAATAATGTTTTGCTCATACTGACATGTGAGATGGGCAAACTTGAGTTCCACTAATGGCAATATAGAGGTAGGAAATTGTACTAGGAAAAAATGCACTATTAGTTTGGCCAATAGATAATTATTTTTGTTTTTAATTTGAAATCAAACAGTTTAGTGTAGCCTACTTAAAGTATTCTACCATTTGATTCATGCTGCTATGACACTGGTCAATTCATTAAATTAATATTGACCTTAGACAGAAATCTCATAAAAAAATGTATTACAATTTGTAAATGTTATCATTTGACATATGAGCTTTAATACGGTCAATGGTTTTTGGCATTCAATTCGTTTGGAACTTTACTTTATAGCCATGTTATGTGTAGCTTATTTAGAAATATAAAGTTGGCGTACTGTCTTTTGGTGTCTGACACTGTTGTCAGTGATGGCCCAGACTTTTTCAAGCATACCTGAAAGCAAAACACAACATGATTGAAAAAAGGGGAGGGACATACTGTCAACACATTGTTTAATCCAATGACAATGCACGTGGCTCTGCTTTCCGCCAATCAGAACTCTTTAACTGAGGTCGATCCTTCTGGTTCGTCTGCCTTATTACCGTTCTCCTAGCAGCAGGATATTATGATGGCAGCACGATCGCGGATTATTTTATTTTTAAAATAAGAGTCCCCCTGCAAAGACATGCTAGACTTTGGGAATATCGATTGTTTTTACTAGTGCATTACAACTCTTTTTCACAGCATACTTTTAATTGTGATATTGTATTATTTATAGGGCAATTGTGCTGCTAGGTATTTAGACCACAGTCCCCCATAAAATAACACCATATATAGATTAATCCCAACCACACTTTTACCTTGGCACATAGAATGTTTTTCCTCTATAGCCCAATATGTAATTTTTAGGCATGTAGTGTATTGCATTGCAGTGGGTGGAGTAGAAAGTGCTACTGGGTATTTAGACCTCAGTACCCAAAGAAATAACACAATATATAGATTACAGACCACAGGAGGCTGCTGAGGGGAGAGTGGCTCATAATAATAAAAATGTCTGGAAACCATGTGTTTGATGTATTTGATACCATTCCACTGATTCTGCAACAGTCATTAACACAAGCCCGTTCTCCCTAATTAAGGTACCACCAACCTCCTGTGGTACAGACCGTACTGAGTATTCCCAACCCCACTTTTACTTTGGCACATAGAATCGTTTTTTTCTCTATACGACAATATGTAATTTATAGGCTTACACTGTATTGCACTGCAGTGCATGGAATGGGTGGAATAGAAAGTGCTGCTGGGTATTTAGATCTCAGTCCCCCAAGAAATAACACCATATATAGATTCTCTAGACCCTATGGAGTATTGCCAACTCCACTTTTACCTTGGCACATGGAAAAGTTTTTTCTCTACAGCCTAATGTGAACATACCAATCTAAACATTGTACTTTTCAATAGTGCTCTTAAAAAAAACAAATAGAAGCATATTTGTAATTGTTTCCATAAAGTCCTTGCATTTGCTTATAAGCACAATAAAAATGGACATTGATTCAAATGTAATATCTTTAGAATATCTATCCACATTGCATCACACATCACATATGCTGCTGCTACTGTTTATTATCTGTCACTTTATTCCTAGTTATATGTATACTGAACAAAATTATAAACGAAAAATGTAAAGTGTTGGTCCCATGTTTAATGAGCTGAATTAAAAGATCCCAGAAATGTTCCATACGCACAAAAAGCTTATTTCTCTAAAATGTTGTGCACAAATTTGTTAACATCCCTGTTAGTAAGCATTTCTCCTTTGCCAAGATAATCCATCCACCTGACAGGTGTGGTATATCAAGAAGCTGATTAAACAGCATGATCATTACAAAGGTGCCCCTTGTGCTGGGGACAATAAAAGGCCACTAAAATGTGTGCAGTTGGCATGCTGACGGCAGGAATGTCCACCAGAGCTGTTGCCAGATAATTGAATGTTCTTTTCTCTACCATTAGCTACCTCCAACGTTGTTTTAGAGAATTTGGCAGTACGTCTAACCGGCCTCACAACCGCAGACCACGTGTAACCACTTTAGCCCAGGACCTCCACATCCGGCTTCTTCACCTGTGGGATCGTCTGAGACCAGCCACCCAGACAGCTGATGAAACTGGGTTTGCACAACCAAAGAATTGCTGCACTAACTGTCAGAAGCCATCTCAAGGAAGCTCATCTGCGTGCTCGTTGTCCTCACCAGGGCCTTCACCTGACCGCAGTTCGGCACGTAACCAACTTCAGTGGGCAAATGCTCACCTTCTATGGCCACTGCCACGCTGGAGAAGTGTGCTCTTCACGGATGAATGCCATTCATCCGTCGCCTCATGTTTCAGCATGATAATGCACGGCCCCATGTCGCAAGGATCTGCACACAATTCCTGGAAGCTGAAAATGCCCCAGTTCTTCCATGGCCTGCATACTCACCAGACATGTCACCCATTGAGCATGTTTGGGATGCTCTGGATCGACTTGTATGACAGCGTGTTCCAGTTCCTGCCATTATCCAGCAACTTCACACAGCCATTGAAGAGGAGTGGGACAACATTCCACTATCAGGCCACAATCGACAGCCTGATCAACAGCCTGATGTGTCGCGCTGCATGCGGCAAATGGTGGTCACACCACATACTGACTGGTTTTCTGATCCACGCCCCCACCTTTTTTTTAAGGTATCCGTGACCAACAGATGCATATCTGTATTCCCAGTCATGTGAAATCCATCGATTAGGGACTAATGAATTTATTTCAATTGACTGATTTCCTTATACAAGCAATAACTCAGTAAAATCTTAGAAACTGTTGCATGTTGCGTTTATATTTTTGTTCAGTGTATATATCTACCTCAATTACCTCGTACCCCTGCACATCGACTTGGTACTGGTACCCTGTGTATATAGCCAAGTTATTATTACATTTATGTGTTGTACTTTTCTATTATGTATTCTCTGCATTGTTGGGAAGGGCCCATAAGTACGCATTTCACTGTTAGTCTACACCTGTTTGTTTACGAAGTATGTGAAGAATAGCATTTTAAATCCGGGCTTTTATTTTTAAGTATTCATCATTACCATACAAATTGACGTCATTGTTTGTGCTGCTGGCAGAATACTAGTTTGCCTTTCAAAACAATATGGTCAATTCTCAGACGTGGCTAGTTTTCCTCATGTGAACTGCATACTTCAGATGTAGCTATCTTAGAAAGCTGCTTGCTAGCTGATTAACTTTCTTCTGATCCGAGTTAACTAGTGAGTTGTAAATTGTACGGAACTGTATGGCTAGCTAGGCGCTGGACTTTTGCTATCAAGAAAACCACAGATAGCTACGAAAGTTGTACTTTGACTGGTAAACTCCGTTGTCTTGACATGTCAAGCAACGCGAGGTAGCATTGCAGAGAACGGCTCGACGTTGGACTAAGCCTACGTCATCCCTGTGGACCTGTCTGTGTAGATGAACCCATGAGCCAGGTAACATATGTTGTTGCTAAATCGCTGTGTGGCGAATGCAATGCGCTTATGGTATGTTTTCCTGAATCCTGTATTGTCATCAGTTTTTTATAGCAGCAATCTGTTGTGTGTGTTACAGGTGTGTGTGATGGGTTCCAGGCAGCCAGTTGCTAATCTAAGGGACTATGTTTCCCAGCACCCTCCTGGGGTCACCTTCTTCCTGTGTGTGCTGACCCTTGCCCTCACCTTCCTAAGCATCGGGTTATATACGCACACACACCGCCTGCCCAACCCAGACACGCAGGTACAACATACATTACACACAGTTAAGGTTGGGCGATATGGCCAAAATATCATATCACGATATTTTTCACATTTGACGGTATTTTATGTTTTAGAATAATAAAAGTTATAAATATTCAGGACCCTAGAGTGGCAACACATTAATTCTGTGTTTTCAATGGGGCATTCTCCATTCTGACTGATTTATACATTTCCTGCACTTTTGTTATCATTTCCACACCGTGTCAAGTAGTACTCAGTAGGACTGTATAATAGATATGGGCCAAAAATCTAGGCCTACAGTAGTTTATTGGTGAACTGTTGAAATCATGGAAATTGTAATTCAAAAATTAGAATATAGTGGGCAGCATTTTGAATACATTGCTGTTTGACATGACAACAAAGGAATAAGCCAGGCAGTAATTATTTTGACAGGGTAGGAACCAAAGGGATTTTCAGTGTTTCCTAGGGGACCCTATATGATGTTACAGTACATGTGTATTCTCCATAGAGAATGATAGAGGCCTCTAGTGGGCAAAAGGCCATTTTAGCATGGGCAGTGCCATTGAGGGCTTCCACCATACTTCCGCCATTTTAAAGTAGGGAACTGGGTGGGGATTCCTATGGGTTGTAGCCTCAATGGCGCTGCCCATGCTGTCACAGACTCTAATGGTACAGATATAGAGGACTCATCTTTATCTCTATGTTATTCACTTACTTCATGTAGCTAGCTAATATATTCATGCTTTGCCTATTCCTCGCTGATTTAGAAGATACAGTTGCACAAACAACATACTGATCTAGGCCTACCCCAGCACTGGTCTCAGGCTGTATATTAGCTAGCTATGTTTGCTCTGACTGATTACATTTAACCATAGAGAATGATAGAGGCCTCTAGTGGCCAAAAGGCTATATTAGCATGGGCAGCACCATTGAGAGCTTCCACAATTTTAATGTAGTCAACTGGGTGGGACATCCAGAGTAAACTATAAAAACGGACATTACACGCGCCAGAGTTGCGTATCACATTTAACAAACTAAACATTTAAATACTGTTTTAAAAGGTAAAATAAAAAAACGGTCCATGCATCAATACCGGTCTATAGTAAAATATGGTATACTGTCCAGCCCTACACATTACACACAATGCCTGCCCAACTCCGACACTCTACAGTTATTCACCCCCCTTGGCATTTTTCCTATTTTGTTACCTTAAAACCTGAAATTAAATTTGATTTTTTTGGGGTTTGTATCATTTCATTTACACAACATGCTTACCACTTTGAAGATGCAAAATATTTTTTATTGCGAAACAAACAAGAAATAAGACAAGACAGAAAACTTGAGCGTGCATAACTATTCACCCCCCCCCCCCCCCCCCCACAAATCAATACTTTGTAGAGCCACCTTTTGCAGCAATTACAGCTGCAAGTCTCTTGGGGTATGTCTCTATAAGCTTGGCACATCTAGCCACTGGGATTGTTGCCCATTCTTCAAGGCAAAACTGCTCCAGCTCCTTCAAGTTGGATGGGTTCCGCTGGTGTACAACAATCTTTAAGTCATACCACAGATTCTCAATTGGATTGAGGTCTGGGCTTTGACTAGGCCATTTCAAGACATTTAAATGTTTCCCCTTAAACCACTCGAGTGTTGCTTTAGCAGTATGCTTAGGGTCATTGTCCTGCTGGAAGGTGAACCTCTGTCCCAGTGTCAAATCTCTGGAAGACTGAAACAGGTTTCCCTCAAGAATTTCCCTGTAGTTAGCGCCATCCACCATTCCTTCAATTCTGACCAGTTTCCCAGTCCCTGCCGATGAAAAACATCTCCACAGCATGATGCTGCCACCACCATGCTTCACTGTGGGGATGGTGTTCTCGGGGTGATGAGAGGTGTTGGGGTTGTGCCAGACATAGCGTTTTCCTTGATGGCCAAAAAGCTCAATTTTTGTCTCATCTGACCAGAGTACCTTCTTCCATATGTTTGGGGAGTCTCCCACATGCCTTTTGGCAAACACCAAACGTGTTTGCTTATTTTTTTCTTTAAGCAATGGCTTTTTTCTGGCCACTCTTCTGTAAAGCCCAGCTCTGTGGAGTGTACGGCTTAAAGTGGTCCTATGGACAGATACTCCAATCTCCGCTGTGGAGCTTTACAGCTCCTTCAGGGTTATCTTTGGTCTCTTTGTTGCCTCTCTGATTAATGCCCTCCTTGCCTGGTCCGTGAGTTTTGGTGGGCGGCCCTCTCTTTGCAGGTTTGTTGTGGTGCCATATTCTTTAATAATGGATTTAATGGTGCTCCGTGGGATGTTCAAAGTTTCTGATATTTTTTTATAACCCAACCCTGAGCTGTACTTCTCTACAACTTTGTCCCTGACCTATTTGGAGAGCTCCTTGGTCTTCATGGTGCCGCTTGCTTCGTGGTGCCCCTTGCTTAGTGGTGTTGCAGACTGGGGCCTTTCAGAACAGGTGTATATATACTGAGATCATGTGACAGATCATGTGACACTTAGATTGCACACAGGAGGACTTTATTTAACTAATTATGTGACTTCTGAAGGCAATTGGTTGCACCAGATCTTATTTAGGGGCTTCATAGCAAAGGGGGTGAATACATATGCACGCACCACTTTTCCTTTATTTATTTTAGAGCATTTCTTTTAACAAGTTATTTTTTTCATTTCACTTCACCAATTTGGACTATGTTGTGTATGTCCATTACATGAAATCCAAATAAAAATCCATTTAAATTACAGGTTGTAATGCAACAAAATAGGAAAAATGCCAAGGGGGATGAATACTTTTGCAAGGCACTGTACAACACACACACCAATAGGCAAAGAACAAAGTTCATGGTAACTTATACTATTATGCCGGAGGTTAGGGAACTGCCCTTTTACCTCGTTCTTTTACTTTTGTCCATACAGTTGAGAGACCTGGCTAGATGACTGCAGAACACAGTTTTTGGCTTTTGGCTCCGCTGTCTGCTCAATGTATATTGGGCATGCAGGCCAAAAAAATCCCCTAAGGGCTAGATGAGTGCAGACCACTTTAGATGTACAGGAAAATGGAAATGCATATTTTCTTGCAAAGGACTGGAACCACTTCCTGTCATCGTTGGCCCACCTCCAGTTGTGTGCAAGAGCCAATGGTACAGCAATGGAGACGGTTTCCTATCCTCCATTTGGGAAAGAGGAGGTAGGTGGAACAGCATTGCTGAACTCCACCCAGAGTCCACCATCCATCACCCAGTTGTCCCTTTGGGTGCCACTGGCTGTGATGGACAGCTCAGACAGCCAATCCCTGAGCGACCTCTGCCTCCATGCAACGTTATTGGCCAGTCAGCTGGGCCTCACAGGTCAGTTTTTGTCCTCGAACGGTAATGGTGCACATTTTATGTTATGGTTAATTGGTTTTATATGATGAAAGCATGCTTAATAATACATAAATGAGAATGATGTGTCATGGTGAAATAACTACAGTAGCAGCAGTAAAAGTTGAAAATGTCTCTCTCCTCAGGTAACGAGGCTGTAAACGTGACACTGATGTTCTCCTCTCCATCTCTGGGGGGCAACTCACACGCCTGCCTTCACGTCAGTGCACCTACACACATCCTACCTCCGACCCTGTGAGTCACACACATACCTAGTCTTACATACACTGGTTCATTCACCTGTTGCATTCAGCTCTGTACAGAGTGCCTGGATGGAACTTCTGCGTTATCTCCTCTGGAGTGTCTCTGCGTGATGTCTAGTGTCTTCAGTAAAGCGTGTGTGTATGTATGTCCAGGCTGCCACCTGTGTGCCCTACCAATGAAGGGACATCCTCTCCTGTCAGAGCGATTGCAATGGAGATAAGCAGCCAGAAGCCCTCAGCGTCACAGTCTTGCTACAGTCTACAGTACACACCTGATCCTACACTCACCGCCATGCTAACGCAGGTACACATACACATGACCCCACACTCACAGCCATGTTCTAACATTTCCGGCGACACACTCACACACAAGTCACAACTTACGGTACTCACCGCCATGCTAACAGGTCAGGGATTCTTGAAAGTCGGGACAATCTTTGTCCGGCAGGGAAATTTTATTTTTTATAGTAGAAAAAAAGAATCTCTTCATTATTTGATCTTAAAAAATACATTTAGGGGAATTTTATTATGGAAAATATTTGTTTTTGTAATTTTCCAAATATTTTTGATTTTATTCAGTTCCATGTTGGCTCTCTGCCAGGAAATGCCCTTGTCCAGAGTAAATTATCACAATTTCAAACTACCCAAAAACGTTTTTCAAATTCTATTAACTGGCAAAAATGTATATTAATTGAAAAATGATCACATGTACAGTGGGGAAAAAAAGTATTTAGTCAGCCACCAATTGTGCAAGTTCTCCCACTTAAAAAGATGAGAGAGGCCTGTAATTTTCAACATAGGTACACGTCAACTATGACAGACAAATTGAGAAAAAAAAATCCAGAAAATCCCATTGTAGGATTTTTAATGAATTTATTTGCAAATTATGGTGGAAAATAAGTATTTGGTCACCTACAAACAAGCAAGATTTCTGGCTCTCACAGACCTGTAACTTCTTCTTTAAGAGGCTCCTCTGTCCTCCACTCGTTACCTGTATTAATGGCACCTGTTTGAACTTGTTATCAGTATAAAAGACACCTGTCCACAACCTCAAACAGTCACACTCCAAACTCCACAATGGCCAAGACCAAAGAGCTGTCAAAGGACACCAGAAACAAAATTGTAGACTTGCACCAGGCTGGGAAGACTGAATCTGCAATAGGTAAGCAGCTTGGTTTGAAGAAATCAACTGTGGGAGCAATTATTAGGAAATGGAAGACATACAAGACCACTGATAATCTCCCTCAATCTGGGGCTCCACGCAAGATCTCACCCCGTGGGGTCAAAATGATCACAAGAACGGTGAGCAAAAATCCCAGAACCACACGGGGGGACCTAGTGAATGACCTGCAGAGAGCTGGGACTAAAGTAACAAAGCCTACCATCAGTAACACACTACGCCGCCAGGGACTCAAATCCTGCAGTGCGAGACGTGTCCCCCTGCTTAAGCCAGTACATGTCCAGGCCCGTCTGAAGTGCATTTGGATGATCCAGAAGAGGATTGGGAGAAAGTCATATGGTCAGATGAAACCAAAATATAACTTTTTGGTAAAAACTCAACTCGTCATGTTTGGAGGACAAAGAATGCTGAGTTGCATCCAAAGAACACCATACCTACTGTGAAGCATGGGGGTGGAAACATCATGCTTTTGGGCTGTTTTTCTGCAAAGGGACCAGGACGACTGATCCGTGTAAAGGAAAGAATGAATGGGGCCATGTATCGTGAGATTTTGAGTGAATACCTCCTTCCATCAGCAAGGGCATTGAAGATGAAACGTGGCTGGGTCTTTCAGCATGACAATGATCCCAAACACACCGCCCGGGCAACGAAGGAGTGGCTTCGTAAGAAGCATTTCAAGGTCCTGGAGTGGCCTAGCCAGTCTCCAGATCTCAACCCCATAGAAAATCTTTGGAGGGAGTTGAAAGTCTGTGTTGCCCAGCGACAGCCCCAAAACATCACTGCTCTAGAGGAGATCTGCATGGAGGAATGGGCCAAAATACAAGCAACAGTGTGTGAAAACCTTGTGAAGACTTACAGAAAACGTTTGACCTGTGTCATTGCCAACAAAGGGTATATAACAAAGTATTGAGAAACTTTTGTTATTGACCAAATACTTATTTTCCACCATCGTTTGCCAATAAATTCATTAAAAATCCTACAAAGTGATTTTCTGGATTTTTTTTTCTCATTTTGTCTGTCATAGTTGACGTGTACCTATGATGAAAATTACAGGCCTCTCTCATCTTTTTAAGTGGGAGAACTTGCACAATTGGTGGCTGACTAAATACTTTTTTTCCCCACTGTAGTTTCTTGCAATAACCACCTCTGACTTAAGGAATATTTCTCTCAAAACTGTGATTCCTATCAAATTTGTCTGGAATTATGGTGAACTCCATCAGATTTATCTAAAATCATAAATTAATCCGAAATGAGCAGCTTCAGCAATACCATGAGAACGCCTTCATCTCCTGATTAACTGTAGTGCAACAAGACCACCCATGGGCTGAAAAGTTCTGTACTTTTGATAGATTTAAACAAAACAATATTGAAATCCCCATGGTTACAACCATAACCTGATAAATCCATCTTCCTTTAATATTAAGATAGAATATGAATTTTGGTTCAAATATGTTCATTTTAATTAGGTTTTAGAGTCAAAGCAACTCAGGAAAAACTAAATTGCTACTTTGTATACCACATGAATAATGAAGAAAATAATGTATTTTGTCAACTCTGTCATTTTGTTGGGAATTGTCAAATGAATAATTTTCCATATTTTACTCATGTTTGTATTTAACTTTAAGACAATAATATCTGTCTTGAGTTTCTGTTGTCAACTCCGTCATTGATTGCTAACCCCCTTAAGATCGATTTTTGTTGTAAATATTCTGAAAAAATATGTTCATTGTCCTGCAATATATGCTTAAACTATTGAAGTACTTGCTGTGCTAGACACAAGGGATATATGTTCGCTTTATAAATCTTGTTTTATGTTATGAATCTAGAAAAACATACCAAAATGCTAACGAAATTAGCCCTGGAGCATTATGCAATGATATAAAACAAAACATAAAGACGTTTGGATATTTGTTTTATATACTGAACAAAAATATAAACGCAACATGCAACAATTTGAAAGATTTTACTGTGTTACAGTTCATATAAGGAAATCAGCCAATTGAAATAAAGTCATTAGGCCCTAATCTATGGATTTCACATGACTGGGCAGGTGTGCAGCCATGGGTGGGCCTGGGAGGGCATACAGTGCATTTGGAAAGTATTCAGACCCCTTGACTTTTTCCACGTTTTGTTACATTACAGCCTTATTCTAAAATCGGTTATCGCTTTTTCCCCCTCATCAATCTACACACAATACCCCATAAGGACAAATCGAAAACAGGTTTTTAGAAATGTTTGCAAATGTATAAAAACATTTCAACAGAAATACCTTATTTGCATAAGTATTCAGACCCTTTGCTATGAGACACGAAATAGAGCTCAGGTGCATCCTGTTTACGTTGATCATTCTATTTCTATTTCTATTTTTTTATTTAGCAGACGCTCTTATCCAGAGCGACTTACAGGAGCAATTAGGGTTAAGTGCCTTGCTCAAGGGCACATCGGCAGATTTCTCACCTAGTCGGCTCAGGGATTAGAACCAGCGACCTTTCGGTTACATCCTTGAGATGTTTCTACAACTTGATTGGAGTACACCTGTGGTAAATTCAATTGATTGGACATGATTTGGAAAGGCACACAACTGTCCAGTGGCGGCTCCTGAAAAAATTCTCAGGGGGGGGCAATTTTTCTGATGATTTAGGTGACCTACACACATTTTAAAAAAGATATGTCCAGCAACAACATGAAGACAGGGGCAGCATATAAGTCAATGCCAGAAGCATTTATTGACTGATCTCAAAAGTGTTGGCTTACAAAAGCAAAATAAGTTATCACAGTAAAAATAATCAAGGGTGTTCTTTCACATTCCTCAACACTGCATAAACAATATGAATTTCCATAAACAAAATGAAATATCAGCTGAAAATACAGCATCTTGGTATTTGTTCAGATTGCAGGATCAACAAGAGCTTTTACCACATTTTTTGCCTCATGGTTGAATTGGAAATATGTGCACCTGAGCATAATTCACAACAAGCAAGCAGGAGCTTTTGATAGAGGCTACTGAAAACATTGATGCAAGTTATTGGTAATAAGAAATTTTTATAGACTTCCATATTCTGCCCTCTTGTATAGATTTGTGAAAATGAACAGTGATAGACATTTTGCCTGAAAACAGAATTTGAAAATAATTTATAGAAAAGGTAAACACAGCTATCTGTATGGCTTTGTAAAAATGAACAACCATATTCTGGCCAATTGTATAGATTTGTAAATATGAACAACCATATTCTGGCCAATTGTATAGATTTGTAAAAATGAACATGAACAGATTATTATTATTTTTTTACTTTTTTTAAAATGAAAAATAACTATTTTAAACAACATCAACTGTGAACTGATTTGGGCGTGTGTGTGTTAAAGAGACAGACAGGGAGGGACAAAGAGAGAGAGAGGCTACATTACTTGTACTGAAACTGTTCTCTTCTCTCTTTCAATGCAGCAAAGCGGTCAATGACTTTCTCATTGAAATCAGGCATGCTGAGGACTAGTTCCCTCTCCATGGAAAGCATGGCCAGTGCATTCAGACGTTCCTGGCCCATTGCATTTCGCAGGAATGTCTTAACTCGTGTCAAAGTTGAGAAACATCTCTCAGCTTCAGCTGTTGTCATGGGAGTAGTTATGAGGATGTTCAACAGAGTCACAGTCTCAGAGAACGTCTCCTGGAGGTTGTAGCTCATGAGAACCTGGTACAGTGCCAGTGCACCACAGTTTGACTTTCTCGTCGTCGGCAAAAAGACCGTTCAGTCTCTCCAAAAGCACACTGGCGATTGAGACTGAGGTTGATTCCGAGATGGGAAGGAACTCAAAAAAGCGCTCCTGCACTTTGTGGTTGCTATCTATGTACCTCAGCACAAGCACCAGCTGTGTCTGTGTAGAAACGTCCGTGGTCTCGTCAGCTTGGATAGCTACGAAGTTCGCCGACTTCACCTCCTCCACAATATGTTCCCTCATGACCGCTAGCATACACTCCAGTAGCTCGTTTTGAATGGTCTTTGATGTGAACTTCTTTCAAAGAGACAATCGAGTTGCACTGAACGCTAGCCATCTTGATAGTAGTACGTGAATTGATTGACGCTGCTACCCGCTCTTTTCTTAGTTACGTTCATGGTTATGTTACGTATGACGAAAGCGCGTAAGTGCAAGCCCTCAGAAACCCATAGTGATTGTATTGAAAGCTCTGATATTTGAAAAAAATAGATTTTACATGAGAGTCTATGAGATACTTCTGGGGCGATTTTCAACCTGACTGAAATCGCCCCAAAAGGGGCGGGGCCATTTGAAGCACGACTTTAGCCTGATTGGACATTTAGTGGCAGATCAGACGTCTAGATTAGAACACTGATAACTACTGTTGCCGTGATATAATTGATTAGAAAAAAATCACTTCCTTTTCCCGTTTGGCAGTGCGTCGCCCATATCGCCCTAATGAACACACCGCCCCTGCATCTGTCTATATAAGGTCCCACAGTTGACAGTGCATGTCAGAGCAGAAACCAAGCCATGAGGTCGAGGAGCTCCGAGACAGGATTGTGTCGAGGCACAGATCTGGGGAAGGGTACCAAAAAATTTCTGCAGCATTAAAGGTCCCCAAGAACACAGTGGCCTCCATCATTCTTAAATGGAAGAAGTTAGGAATCACTAAGACTCTTCCTAGAGATGACCGCCCGGCCAAACTGAGCAATCGGGGAAGAAGGGTCTTGGTCAGGGATGTAACCAAGGACCCGATGGTCACTCTGACAGAGCTCCAGAGTTCCTCTGTGGAGATGGGAGAACCTTCCAGAAGGACAACCATCTCTGCAGCACTCCACCAATCAGGCCTTTAAGGTAGAGTGGCCAGACGAAAGCCATTCCTCAGTAAAAGACATGACAGCCTGCTTGGAGTTTGCCAAAAGACACCAAAAGGACTCTCACACCATGAGAAACAACATTATCTGGTCTGATGAAACCAAGATTTAACTCTTTGGCCTGAATGCCAAGTGTCACGTCTGGAGGAAACCTGGCACCATCCCTACGGTGAAGCATGGTGGTGGCAGCATCATGCTGTGGCGATGTTTTTCAGTGGCAGGGACTGAAAGACAGGATCGAGGGAAAGATGAACGGAGCAGAGTACAGAGAGATCCTTGATAAAAACCTGCTCCAGAGCGCTCAGGACCTCAGACCGGGGTGAAGGTTCACCTTCCAACAGGACAACGACCCTAAGCACACAGCCAAGACAACGCAGGAGTCTCTGAATGTCCTTGAGTGGGCCAGCCAGAGCCCGGACTTGAACCCGATCTAACATATCTGGAGAGATCTGAAAATAGCTGTGCAGCAATGCTCCCCATCCAACCTGACAGAGCTTGAGAGGATCTGCAGTGAAGAATGGGAGAAACTCCCCAAATACAGGTGTGCCAAGCTTGTTGCGTCATACCGAAGAAGACTCAAGGCTGTAAGTGCTGCCAAAGGTGCTTCAACAAAGTGCTGAGTAAATGTGATATACATTTGCAAAAATTTCAACAAACCTGTTTTTGCTTGATCATTTTGGGTATTGTGTGTAGATTGATGAGGGGAAAAAACTATTTAATCCATTTTAGAATAAGGCTGTAATGTAATGTAAATGTGGAAAAAGTCAAGGGGGTCTGAATACTTTTCTAATGCAATGTAGGCCCACCCACTTGGCAGCCAGGCCCACCAACTGGGGAGCCAGGCCCAGCCAATCAGAATTAGTTTTTCCCCACAAACGGCTTTATTACAGACAGAATCTTATTTATTTCAGCTCATTAAACATGGGACGAACGCTTTACATGTTGCGTTTTATATTTTTGTTCAGTGTATATTTGAATAATCTGTTAGAATGAAACAATCAAGGCCTTTAAACGCTTGTTGGACAATTTAAATATAACAATAAAATATTTTTTATGGTGTGTGTGATGGAGTTGACAAATCCAGTTAGGTGCATGTTATGAAGAAAAAAAATGTAATTGTGTTGCTCCTTTACATGGTGTGATAGCTGATACTTTGGTCTATAAACATTTATATTGAAAATGTTGTTAATATTAAGAAAAATACTTGTGACAAAAAGGTTGTGATGGTCCGGTCTTTCAATAATCCCTGAGATACAAACACATGCTGTCAAAGGTACACACTACACACACAGCCATGGAAACACAAGTACAAACACACTGCCCTAGGTCAGTCCCTCTAAACCTGTGTGTAACTCTGCAGAAGGAGCTGGGTCTGGCGGGTAGGCATCTGATCCAGGTGAGTGTGTGTCTGCTGGGGGTGTGTGTGATGCTCTGTTTCTCCGCCAGTCTCACACACTCACACGTACGCCACTACCACAGCAACAGCCTGGACCTGCAAAGGGTAAGGTTGCTAATCTTTCTGATTAATAATAATATAACTAATATACAGTTAATGGGTCGCTGTATTCTTACAGCTCTGCAATCTAAGTGACATGTTGTTTATGTGAGTGTTATTTAACCCAGATGTCATCACTGCTTCCCCCCGTCACAGGAACCACTGATTTGCTCCTGAACCAGTCTCCACCACACCATGCAGCTAGTACCCAGTAGAGAAGAAGAAAGAGGGAGGATGGTTCGATTAAAGGACTCTTTCTGAGAGTGCTGCTTCTGCTGTTGGGATCAGAGTTTGATGGAGCATCTCATTTCAAACTGCTTAGCTGCTGTTGTTGATCTCAACCCATGCCCTGTCCACAAACATTGCCCTCTGATAATACTTTTGAGGTTCTACTCTGTCATGTTATGTTATGACTGCAGGGTGATTGGGCACGTTATTAAATATTTCAATTTTATTTCAACACGTTGCTACATCCTAAGGTGGTTTTATCTGTTCAGGCCTCTTGGCACTTCCATCCATCTGAGCCACCTGCAGCTGTTCATCCCAGTCCAGCTCCTCTCTCTGTAGCGTCCTCTCCACCACTGTCAAAAAAAGCGGAGTCGCTGCCCATCTTCTGCAGCAGACTGAAAATCCATCTCTTCATACTGCACCTTGATTCCAGTACTGTCTTCCCCATTATTATTATTTTTATTTTATTTTTTTTGTCATTTAGCAGACGCTCTTATCCAGAGCGACTTACATGAGCAATTAGGGTTAAGTGCCTTGCTCAAGGGCACATCGACAGATTTTTCACCTAGTCGGCTCGGGGATTAGAACCAGCGACCTTTCGGTTACTGGCACAATGCTCTTAACCACTAAGCTACCTGCCGCCCCATCTTATCACTTCTCCTACAAAGATCACTTGTGGTGCAAACTTGTGTTGAATCTTGCAGTTTATTAGTTTAATAAATTACAGCACTTTTTGTACATAGTACCCCCCATTTTAGGGGACCAGAAGTATTGGGACAAATTCACTTGTGTTCAAAATAATGCATAAGGTCACAGCATTTTATTCTTCACTGTGGGAAAGGGGTGGAAATGCTTGTCATGTTGATATGCTTTTCGCATATTAAACATTATAGTTTTGAATACTGAGAATGCGTCATGCATGATTGCGTTGTTTCCTGCTATTCGTTGATTTCAGTAGCGTATCCCCCTATCTAATTGATCAGCTTTTGTCAAAGCTGAAATGAGTATGACATCCAGGCATTTAAAGTATACTCGATTTTCGAAATGTCTCATACTATTAAACTTTTTTTTTGTACACTCAAACGGCCTACTATTTAGGAAGCAAGTATGGGTATTTGGGGACACACCCAGTATGTTTTTCCACTTGGAACCGATAGGTTCGCTTGACTTTATTCATGGTTTCCTCCTGCTTAAAGGTGTGGGAATTAAGTTAAGGTCAGAATACGGAATATCTGTAGGCACACCTCAATTTCTGTGATCTCCACCCCAAACGAATACCTGGCTGGCACTTGCGTTTCCCCATGCTTAAGTTCAAGGTCAGTATACGATAGGGAGAAAAGTGCATTTAAGTTCCATTTAACTGGAAGTGACTCAGGTCTGAATTCCCCCCACAATCAAGGAAGGTTGGAATTAAGTGTTGTGGAGTTGACCATTTACAGTAGCTGAACATATGTAGCCTACTTAAAATAGACAGTTGTGCACAGATATGGGTGTAGTACTCAAATAAAGTACAAGCATGCATGGGTCAACTATTGCATAAAACAAGGAGACAATGGCAGCCATTTCAGAATTTGCCATTCAACATGGCTGTCTAGTAGTAACTAACAACACATACTGACACAAAACACAAAGCTAAATCTAGGTCCTAAATGAACAAGCAAAAGGATTCAAACGACTGAATATTCTGGAAACAAGGTAAAAACCTGTTCCATTAGCAGAACCAAATGGGTATTCTTTACTGATGTATAACCGTCAACTAACTAGCAGTTAGCAGGCGACTAACGTTGCTAGTTCAACAAACTTACCATGGGGATAATAGAGCAAAGTCGAACTGCATGTCCAAAACAAAGATAAACGTTTAGTTTTGGCTAATAAGAGTTCAACTTTAGAGCTAGCCTAGGCTGAGTTAGAGCAGACAGAGATACTTAGAGAAATTAGTACTATCGGGCCCTCAGCACTAGCATGTGCTGGGCTTCATTACGCATATTACAATAATATTAAACAAAACTTTTACAGGCAAAATGCTCACATTTATATATTGATTACACGACGTAAAGGTCAATGTCTTTAAATATCGTTATTATATTAGCTTATTTCTTCAATCGAGCTAAGAGAGAATCGAGACATTTTACTTCCTGATCATAGACGTGGACAATAATTGACGAATCACAGTAATGTAAATAAATGAGACGTGTTTCTATTGGTGTTCAGATGAACAGTAGAGGCGGGCGTACCCTTCGGACCTTCCTCTCCTCTGTGCGCAGTACTGTGAGGGAGGGGAGAAAGGAGGAGGTTTTCGCGGCCTGTAGAGTTGGTTGTATTCAGAAATGTAACATAGTTATCGATTCGACGGATGTTTTACACGGACCTAAAGTCAATTTGAAGCTGCTGGCGCTCTAAACGGTTTGCATATTGGATAAATATACATGCTAATGTGCTCTTTACAGGTGTTTACGTTACCCAACTAGCTAGCTAGCTAACGTACATGGATGGGTAGCTACCAGATATTGTGGGTGTGAGAGCCAAGATAGGTTGCTAGTTAACTTGGTCAGTAGACGAACCATTTGTTAAAGCATGACTGGACATTGCAACTCGCCAACATTGACAATAACATCGTCTCTTTACTCATCCATACTCGATAATAAAAATTACGTCAAGATTTAGCCTAGATGAGTCTTATGGAATGATCCAGATTAACAGCACTAACAGGCCTCCCACGTGAGTGTTCTCTTCTCGGCGGGCCCGTTTGAAAGTGGAGTGTTACCTGGCGCGTGGTCTATAGAGAGAAATTAGTAGTGGCATCTTTTTCTAGGCAATAACTCCGCCTTCGTTCGTTGGACAAAGCCTATGGGAAAATAGTGTTTTTGTACGGTTTTTTGATAAACGGCCAAATTAATGTCACAGGGGTAGGATATCTTTTATGTTTTGTTCTATGAGATCTTAATCAGCTAACATCATTTTTTGTGGATTTTGAAGCATTTATGTAATCAGAAAAAGCACAAAGGTTTCATAATTCATAAAGGTCATGTTAACTGACTATTATATCATATAACAAAACGTATAGGAACTCCTAAGCCTGTGTTAACTAAAGACCATATTTTTGGCATTTATCCCAAAACCCAGTTCTTTCCCCATTCATTTTCACCATAGGAATGGCTGAACCAACCAGAAGTAACTCCTTTCTGTTTTTTTAGATCTACAAGCTGGCAAGCTATAAACAGGACAGGAGTGGAGCTTGTTTGTGTGTTGATAGAGAGACTGTCATAGTACTAAGTAGCAACATGTCTTTACCTCAAGAAAAAGCACTCAAACCCAGCCATGAATTGGCAGAGGTTGCCAACCACCACAGGACTTATTTCCAAGTTTGAATACTCATACTTACTTTTCAACAGGACTTATTCTTTCTGTTCAGATGAAGTATCAGATATCTAGAGGCTTTTCCTCCAGTGGTATTTGTTCTGGGCAATTCCATTGTAACGGAATTACGCTGACACTCAGATTCACTTTAAGATGTATAGTATAGCAAACAAAAACCATTGATTTCAAAGTTTAAAATTGCACAAGGACTACTTTTAACAATTTCCACTGAACATTTTATAGAACCACATTTACAGGAAGAAGTGTGCAGATACATTTATTGACAAACTGATAATAAAACTAAGGGAGATTTTAACAAACTTTGGATCTGCACAGTTTTTCCAGCAACAGTGTATTTTTTTATATTTTTTACTGTGTTCAAAGTAGTCATTGTGCATAGAGTTGTATGGTTCTTTGAAATCAATGTTTTTTGTTTGGCTTACATTTTTAAGTGAAAAAATCGGAGTCTCAGCGTAATTCCGTTACTGTGGAATTGCCCTTTGATCTTAATGAAAGCTAATTATATTCCAGGCTCTTGTTATTTCACACAATCATAAATCCTTGACACCATGCATACGTTTGACCAGTGGAGCTGACTGCTGCTGTGATTCTGTAGGTGCATGAAGCTCTTGAATAGAGCTCTTGAAAAGCCACACCGGACTGAGAGGAAGTCAGAAAGAAGACCAGGAAGTAGCTTTTAACGAGTGGCGATGGCCTACTCAAACTACAGCACCCTGAACAGGGCTCAGCTCACCTTCGAGTATCTGCACACCAACTCGTAAGTACCGCCTGCAGTATATATATATATATATTTTACACACACACACACACAGTACCAGTCAAAAGTTTGGACACACCTACTCGTTCAAGGGTTTTTCTTTATTTTTACAATTTTCTACATTGTAGAATAATATTGAAGACATCAAAACTATGAAATAACACACATGGAATAATGTAGTAACCCAAAAAGTGTTAAACAAATGAAAATATATTTTATATTTTAGATTCTTCAAAGTAGCCACCCCTTTGCCTTGATGACAGCTTTGCACATTCTTGGCATTCTCTCAACCAGCTTCATGAGGAATGCTTTTCCAACAGTCTTGAAGGAGTTCCCACATATACTGAGCACTTGTTGGCTGCTTTTCCTTCACTCTGCGGTTCAACTCATCCCAAACCATCTCAATTGGGTTGAGGTCGGGTGATTGTGGAGGCCAGGTCATCTGATGCAGCACTCCATCACTATGTTTTGGGTCATTGTCCTTTTGAAAAACAAATAATAGTCAGACTAAGTGCAAACCAGATGGGATGGCATATTGCTGCAGAATGCTGTGGTAGCCATGCTGGTTAAGTGTGCCTTGAATTCTAAATAAATCACAGACAGTGTTACCAGCAAAGCACCATCACACCTTCTCCTCCATGCTTCATGGTGGGAACCACACATGCGGAGATCATCCATTCACCTACTCTGCGTCTTACAAAGACACGGCGGTTGGAACCAAAAATCTCAAATTTTGACTCATCAGACCAAAGGACAGATTTCCACCGGTCTAATGTCCATTGCTTGTGTTTCTTGACCCAAGCAAGTCTCCTCTTCTTATTGGTGTCCTTTAGTAGTGGTTTCTTTGCAGCAATTTGACCAGGAAGGCCTGATACACGCATTCTCCTCTGAACAGTTGATGTTGAGATGTATGTTACTTGAACTCTGTGAAGCATTTATTTGGGCTGCAATCTGAGGTGCAGTTAACTCTAATGAGCTTATCCTCTGCAGCAGAGGTAACTCTGGGTCTTCTTTTCCTGTGGTGGTCCTCATGAGAGCCAGTTACATCATAGTGCTTGATGGTTTTTGCAACTGCACTTGAAGAAACTTTCAAAGTTCTTGAAATATTCCATATTGACTGACCTTCATGTCTTAAAGTAATGATGGACTGTTGTTTCTCTTTGCTTATTTTAGCTGTGCTTGCCATAATATGGACTTGGTCTTTTACCAAATATCTTCTGTATACCACCCCTACCTGATTGGCTCAAACGCATTAAGAAGGAAAGAAATTCCACAAATTAACCTTTAACAAGGCACACCTGTTAATTGAAATGCATTCCAGGTGACTACCTCATGAAGCTGGTTGAGAGAATGCCAAGAGTGTGCAACGCTGAAATCAAGGCAAAGGGTGTCTACTTTAAAGAATCTCAAATATATAATATATTTTGATTTGTTTAACACTTTTTGGGTTACTACATGATTCCATATGTGTTATTTCATAGTTTTCATGAATCATTAATACTACACACATCACATGGAGGTCACAAATTACAAAAGACACATGAAAGTATTACACAACACGTTTTTCCAATGTGGACATTGTAAAGAAGAGAGGAATGTCATTGTGCCCGGCAAGTGAGAATGATTTACAGACTGCCCACACTATGGAGCAGGACATTGCATTCCTTGACAGTCAACAACATGAGTGACTAAAATTGTGTCTTTTTGAAATGTCACAAGATGGTTGAATAGACTACATAAAAAGGAACGGTTACGCTAAAAAGCGTTTTTACCGCAAAATATTGCTACATCATACGGTTGAAAGACCTTCATAAGCAAAACGCGGAGGAGTAGAAAGTCGATGAAAATGGCTGCTAATGGTACCTACATAACAAAGTCATTGATGGATCCAGTTGATACATGACAGCTGTCCAGGGTGTCTGAACTTTAGCTACCTCCCTGAAAACACTACATAAACAACTACTGTTTGGCAGCTAAGGGCTCAGAGAAGGCCACTGGTATAAGTGATTTATGGACAGGAGTGATGCACTTTGGACTAAGGCCAAGATGAGAAAGAGAGACTAACACCATCAAACATCACCCCATAAATAGCTGATGCAACTTGTAGATCAATACTCTCCCCTCAAAACGTGAAGATATTTCACTGGGAGGCTTCAACATATAAAGCCCTGTTTACATAAAATGGGCATTAATTAATCATATTGGATATGAGTCTAAGCACAGCCTGACTATGTAGGACTCATGAAATCACCAGAGACCAACTGTATATGATGCTTGATGATGATGCAGGCAATGTGAGATTTTCATTTGAGGATTCTTAACACCCCCACCCCTGAAAACACACACACATACTGTACTTCTTCATGCAGAGTGCTGTTGAACTCTGGCCACATGTAAATAACGCCACATTCATGGTTTGCCAGAGCAAGGAATAATATCCCCACAGGGGCATTTTTATGTTCTCACGTTTGGAGAGGATAGAGATCATAACAGGTATAACAAGGTATTCTAAAAATAAGGTAAAACTATTTTAGAGGAGGTTTAGCTTCCTAAAGCCTCTTATACCTGCTGCCCGAGGTTAATACTTCATGCACTCCACCCTCTCCTGTGGCATTTCCTCTCAAACAACAAAAGGAAAGTATAATGTCTTGCCTTCACTGGGATGAATGAATGGAACAGCCAAAGAGGAAGAAGGATACAAACTGCAATCAAACCTGGATCGTCCATGCGCCCTAAGACCATGTTGGCCCACTTGGCATTCTTTCTGGGAGCTAGCATGCGTGTTCAGGTCTCGAGCAAAGTTACTTAGTTCACCAGAACACATCTGCTACACATTGCCTGACGACTCAAACTGAATTCTTCCGCTCCTCTATGTTCGCTATATACTTCAGTCTGAGACTGCCTTCATTGAAGTAGTTTGTGGTGACCTCAAAATGAAGGGTGTTGTACAAAACAAAGTCATCAGCGATGGGATCATTTCTAACCAGAGTATCAAAGCCAATGACACATTTTCAGAAATGACGCTTTACCCACGTGTTCTGGCTCTGGCCTAACCCATCGGTTTCTGGGACCAATCGGAACGGTTAGAATATGTTTACTTTCTAGAAATCGTCTGAGAGGTATTCATATCTAAACTTATTGCGGAGAAGACACTAACGTCTGTGGGCGTGGCGTAGTGTTTGGCCGGAGCAAGGAGTTTGGGTAGCCAGGCAGTGCTACACAATTACATAAATATGAAACACTCCAGTAGAGAATCTCAGACACAAACTCACTGGGCCATGGCCTCATCGGACCTGCTCTTACTTGGGGCCAAGGTGAGATCGCTGGGGACTTTTTGATGGACTTTACATAACAATGGCTAACTGTGAACATGGGTTAAGGACATGCTTCGGTACTTTGGAGACTAGTAAGTATTTTTTAAACCTCCCGCTTTGGGCTAGATGTGTCAATGTGTAGTTCATACATGCATAACCTATGAGCATAATGACTTTCTTACCTCAATTAGCCATGAAATCCCTAGTTTGAAACCGTCTGTTTTCTGGAAGCTGTGCTGTGCCATTTTCCCTACATTTCCCCCAGTGGAGGCTGGTGGGAGGAGCTAGACTTTTTCCACATTTTGTTGTTAAAGCCCGAATTTAAAATTGATTACATTTATTTTTTATGTCACTGATCTACACACAATACCCCATAATGTTAAAGTAATTATGTTTTTACACTTTTTTACAAATTAATAAAACATTTAAAGCTGAAATGTCTTGAGTATTCAACCCCTTTGTTATGGCACGCCTAAATAATTTCAGGAGTAAAAATTTGCTTAACAAGTCAGATAAGTTGAATGTACTCACTCTGTGTGCAATAATGGTGTCTAACATGATTTTTGAATGATGACCCCATCTCTGTACCCCACACATACAATTATATGTAAGGTCCTTCAGTTGAGCAATACATTTCAAGCACAGATTCAACGACAAAGACCAGGGAGGTTTTCCAATGCCTTGCAAAGAAGGGCACCTATTGGTAGATGTGTGTAAAAAAAATAAAATAAAAATAATAATTATAATAGCAGACATTGACTTTCCCTCTGAACATGGTGAAGTTATTAATTACACTTTGGATGGTGTATCAATACACCCAGTCACTACAATGATACAGGTGTCCTTCTTAACTCGGTTGATGGAGAGGAAGGAAACCACTCAGGAATTTCACCATGAAGCCAATGGTGATTTAAACCAGTTACATAGTTAAATGGCTTGTGGTAGGGGAGAACTGGGGATCAACAACATTGTAGTTACTCCACAATGCTAACCTAATTGACAGAGTGAAAAGAAGGGAGCCTGTACAGAATACAAATAATCCCAAACATCCATCCAGTTTGCAATAAGGCACTAAAGTAATTCTGCAAAACATTTTTGTCCTGAATACAAAACATTATGTTTGGGGCAAATACAACACATCACTGAGTACCACTCTTCATATTTTCAAGCATGGTGGTGGCTGCATCATGTTATGGGTATGTTTGTCATCGGCAAAGACTAGGGAGTTATTTAGGATAAAAAGAAAAGGAATAGAGCTGAGCACAGGCAAAGTCCTAGAGGAAAACCTGGTTCAGTCTACTTCAGACACTGGGAAACAAATCCACCTTTCAGCAGGACAATAACCTAAAACTCAAGGCCAAATATACACTGGAGTTACTTACCAAGACAACATTGAATGTTCCTGAGTGGCCTGGTTACATTTTTGACATAAATCGGCTTGAAAATCTATGGCAAGATTTGAAAATGACTGTCTAGCAATGATCAATAACCAACTTGACAGAGCTTGAATAATTTTTTAAAGAATAATAGGCAAATATTGTACAATCCAGGTTTGCAAAGCTCTTCGAGACTTGTCCAGAAAGACTCAAAGCCGTAATCGCTGCCAATGGTATTTCTAACATATTGACTCAGGGGTTGAATACTTACTTAATCAAAATATATTTGTTTTCCATTTAATAAGAACATTTTGTACATGTGGGCTCCCTAGCAATTTGCGTTCCAGCCAATGAGATTCAGCCCCTCGCCATTTGAGTGACAGCTAGCAAGAATCACACAGAGCAGAGCGAGAAAGCAAGCATTGACATGTTGCACATACAGTTGAAGTCGGAAGTTTACATACACTTACGTTGGAGTCATTAAAACTTGTTTTTCAACCACTCCACAAATTTCTTGTTAACAAACTATAGTTTTGGCAAGTCGGTTAGGACATCTACTTTGTGCATGACACAAGTACTTTTTCCAACAATTGTTTACAGACAGATTATTTCACTTATAATTCACTGTATCACAATTCCAGTGGGTCAGAAGTTTACATACACCTCAGAAAAAACATTGTAGACCTCTGGTTCATCCTTGGGAGCAATTTCCAAACGGCTGAAGGTATATACAAACGTTCATCTATACAAACAATAGTACGCAAGTACAGTGAGGGAAAAAAGTATTTGATCCCCTGCTGATTTTGTACATTTGCCCACTGACAAATAAATTATCAGTCTATAATTTTAATGGTAGGTTTATTTGAACAGTGAGAGACAGAATAACAACAAAATAATCCAGAAAAACACATGTCAAAAATGTTATAGATTGATTTGCATTTTAATGAGGGAAATAAGTATTTGACCCCCTCTCAATCAGAAAGATTTCTGGCTCCCAGGTGTCTTTTATACAGGTAACGAGCTGAGATTAGGAGCACACTCTTAAAGGGAGTGCTCCTAATCTCAGTTTGTTACCTGTATAAAAGACACCTGTCCACAGAAGCAATCAATCAATCAGATTCCAAACTCTCCACCATGGCCAAGACCAAAGAGCTCTCCAAGGATGTAGACCTACACAAGGCTGGAATGGGCTACAAGACCATCGCTGAGCAGCTTGGTGAGAAGGTGACAACAGTTGGTGCGATTATTCGCAAATGGAAGAAACACAAAAGACCTGTCAATCTCCCTCGGCCTGGGGCTCCATGCAAGATCTCACCTCGTGGAGTTGCAATGATCATGAGAACGGTGAGGAATCAGCCCAGAACTACACGGGAGGATCTTGTCAATGATGTCAAGGCAGCTGGGACCATAGTCACCAAGAAAACAATTGGTAACACACTACGCCGTGAAGGACTGAAATCCTGCAGCGCCCGCAAGGTCCCCCTGCTCAAGAAAGCACATATACAGGCCCGTCTGAAGTTTGCCAATGAACATCTGAATGATTCAGAGGAGAACTGGGTGAAAGTGTTGTGGTCAGATGAGACCAAAATCAAGCTCTTTGGCATCAACTCAACTCGCTGTGTTTGGAGGAGGAGGAATGCTGCCTATGACCCCAAGAACACCATCCCCACCGTCAAACATGGAGGTGTAAACATTATGATTTGGGGGTGTTTTTCTGCTAAGGGGACAGGACAACTTCACCGCATCAAAGGGATGATGGACGGGGCCATGTACCGTCAAATCTTGGGTGAGAACCTCCTTCCCTCAGCCAGGGCATTGAAAATGGGTCGTGGATGGGTATTCCAGCATGACAATGACCCAAAACACACGGCTAAAGCAACAAAGGAGTGGCTCAAGAAGAAGCACATTAAGGTCCTGGAGCCTAGCCAGTCTCCAGACCTTAATCCCATAGAAAATCTGTGGAGGGAGCTGAAGGTTCGAGTTGCCAAACGTCAGGCTCGAAACCTTAATGACTTGGAGAAGATCTGCAAAGAGGAGTGGGACAAAATCCCTCCTGAGATGTGTGCAAACCTGGTGGCCAACTACAAGAAACGTCTGACCTCTGTGATTGCCAACAAGGGTTTTGCCACCAAGTACAAAGTCATGTTTTGCAGAGGGGTCAAATACTTATTTCCCTCATTAAAATGCAAATCAATTTATAGCATTTTTTACATGCGTTTTTCTGGACTTTATTGTTGTTATTCTGTCTCTCTGTTCAAATAAGCCTATCATTAAAATTATAGACTGATCATGTCTTTGTCAGTGGGCAAACGTACAAAATCAGCAGGGGATCAAATACTTTTTTCCCTCACTGTATAAACACCATGGGACCACGCAGCCGTCATACCGCTCAGGAAGGAGACGCGTTCTGTCTCCTAGAGATGAACGTACTTTGGTGCGGAAAGTGCAAATCAATCCCAGAACAACAGCAAAGGACCTTGAGAAGATGCTGGAAGAAACGGGTACAAAAGTATCTATATCCACAGTAAAATGAGTCCTATATCGACGTAACCTGAAAGGCCGCTCTGCAAGGAAGAAGCCACTGCTCCAAAACCGCCATAAAAAAGGCAGACTACGGTTTACAACTGCACATGGGGACAAAGATCGTACTTTTTGGAGAAATGTCCTCAGGTCTGATGAAACAAAAATATAACTGTTTGGCCATAATGGCCATCGTTATGTTTGGAGGAAAAAGGGGGGCTTGCAAGGCGAAGAACACCATCCCAACCGTGAAGCACAGGGGTGGCAGCATCATGCTGTCGGGGTGCTTTGCTGCAGGAGGGACTGGTGCACTTCACAAAATAGATGGCATCATGAGGAAGGACAATTATGTGGATATATTGAAGCAACATCTCAAGACATCAGTCAGGAAGTTAAAGCTTGGTCGGAAATGGGTCTTCCAAATGGACAATGACCCCAAGCATACTTCCAAAGTTGTGGCAAAATGGCTTAAGGACAACAAAGTCAAGGTATTGGAGTGGTCATCACAAAGCCATGACCTCAATCCTATAGAAAATCTGTGGGCAGAACTGGAAAAGCATGTGCGAGCAAGTAGGCCTACAAACCTGACTCAGTTACACCAGCTCTGTCAGGAGGAATGGGCCAAATTTCACCCAACTTATTGTGGGAAGCTTGTGGAAGGCTACCTGAAACGTTTGACCCAAGTTAAACAATTTAAAGGCAATGCTACCAAATACTAATTGAGTGTATGTAAACTTCTGACCCACTGGGAATGTGATTAAAGAAATAAAAGCAGAAATAAATCATTCTCTCTACTACAGCCGTGGTCAAAAGTTTTGAGGTGACACAAATATTTTCACAAAGTCTGCTCCCTCAGTTTTTATGATGGCAATTTGCATATACTCCAGAATGTTATGAAGAGTGATCAGATGAATTGCAATTAATTGCAAAGTCCCTCATTGCCATGAAAATGAACTTAATCCCCCAAAAAACATTTCCACTGCCACAAAAGGACCAGCTGACATCATGTCAGTGATTCTCTCGTTAACACAGGTGAGAGTGTTGACGAGAACAAGGCTGGAGATCACTCTGTCATGCTGATTGAGTTAGAATAACAGACTGGAAGCTTTAAAATGAGGGTGGTGCTTGAAATCATTGTTCTTCCTCTGTTAACCATGGTTACCTGCAAGGAAACGTGCCGTCATCATTGCTTTGCACAAAAAGGGCTTCACAGGCAAGAATATTGCTGCTAGTAAGATTGCACCTAAATCAACCAGTTTGTAGCTCAGTTGGTAGAGCATGGGGCTTGCAACACTAGGGTTGTGGGTTCGATTCCCACGGGGGGGGCCAGTATGAAAAATGTATGCACTCACTAACTGTAAGTCGCTCTGGATAAGAGCGTCTGCTAAATGACTAAAATGTAAAATGTATCGGATCATCAAGAACTTCAAGGAGAGAGGTTCAATTGTTGTGAAGAAGGCTTCAGGGCGCCCAAGAAAGTCCAGCAAGCGCCAGGACCGTCTCCTAAAGTTGATTAAGCTGCGGGATCGGGGCACCACCAGTGCAAAGCTTGCTCAGGAATGGCAGCAGGCAGGTGTGAGTGCATCTGCACGCACAGTGAGGCGAAGACTTTTGGAGGATGGATGTGTGGGGTTGCTTCTCAGCCAAGGGAGTGGGCTCACTCACAATTTTGCCTAAGAACACAGCTATGAATAAAGAATGGTACCAACACATCCTCCAAGAGCAACTTCTCCCAACCATCCAAGAACAGTTTGGTGACGAACAATGCCTTTTACAGCATGATGGAGCACCTTGCCATAAGGCAAAAGGGAAAACTAAGTGGCTCGGGGAACAAAACATCGACATTTTGGGTCCATGGCAAGGAAACTCCCCAGACCTTAATCCCATTTGAGAACTTGTGGTCAATCCTCAAGAGGCGGGTGGACAAACCAAAACCCACAAACTCCAAGCATTGATTTTGCAAGAATGGGCTGCCATCATTCAGGATGTGGCCCAGAAGTTAATTGACAGCATGCCAGGGCGGATTGCAGAGGTCTTGAAAAAGAAGGGTCAACACTGCAAATATTGACTCTCAGCATAAACTTAATGTACTTGTCAATAAAAGCCTTTGACAGTTATGGAATGCTTGTAATTATACTTCAGTATACCATAGTAACATCTGACAAAAATATCTAAAAACACTGAAGCAGTAAACTTTGTGAAGACCAATACTTGTGTCATTCTCAACTTTTGACCATGACTGTATTATTCGGACATTTCACATTCTTAAAATAAAGTGGTGATCCTAACTAACAGGGAATTTTTACTAGGATTAAATGTCAGGAATTGTGAAAAAAATATATGTGGCAAAGGTGTATGTAAACTTCCGACTTCAACTGTATCTGCGCATATGTGGTGTAGTACGCAATTTTGGCTCGTGGGGGCTACGTTAAGAACTACTGGCTAAAAAGTATACAAAAGTACTGGAGAATCCCTTAAACACCTTCTCAAAAAGCAACTGTTTTGATTATGCAGAGTTTGTTGAATCTTCTATTCATACAGTGCATTCGGAAAGTATTCAGACACCTTTACCACATTTTGTTAAGTTATAGACTTATTCTAAAATTTATTAAATTGTTTTTTCCTCCCTCAATCTACACACAATACCCCATAATGATGAAGCAAAAACAGGTTTTTATAAATGTTTGCAAGTAAAGAAAAAATACAGAAAAAGATGGGGAAAATAACATTTACATGAGTATTCAGACCCTTTGCTCAGTACTTTGTTGAAGCAGCGTTGGCAGCGATTACAGCCATGTCTTCTTGGGTATGATGGTACAAGCTTGGCACACCTGTATTTGGGGAGTTTCTCCCATTCTTCTCTGCAGATCCTCTCAAGCTCTGTCAGGTTGGATGGGGAGTGTCGCTGCACAGCTATTTTCTGGTCTCCAGAGATGTTCGATCGGGTTCAAGTCCGGGCTCTGGCTGGGCCACTCAAGAACATTCAGAGACTTGTCCCGAAGCCACTCCTGCGTTGTCTTGGCTGTGTGCTTAGGGTCGTTGTCCTGTTGGAAGGTGAACCTTCGCCCCAGTCTGAGGTCCTGAGCGCTCTGGAGCAGGTTTTCATCAAGGATCTCTCAGTACTTTCCTCCGTTCATCTTTCCCTCGATCCTGACTAGTCTCCCAGTCCCTGCCACTGACAAATATCCCCACAGCATGATGCTGCCACCACCATGCTTCACCGTAGGGATAATGCCAGGTTTCCTCCAGACGTGACACTTGCCATTCAGGCCAAAGAGTTCAATCTTGGTTTCAACAGACCAGAGAGTCTTGTTTCTTATGGTCTGAGAGTACTTTAGGTTATTTTTGGCAAACTCCAAGCAGGCTGTCATGTGCCTTTTACAGAGGAGTGGCTTCCATCTGGCCACTCTACCATAATGGCCTGATTGGTGAGTGCTGCAGAGATGGTTGTCCTTCTGGAAGGTTCTCCCATCTCCACAGAGGAACTCTGGAGCTCCGTCAGTGACCATCGGGTTCTTGGTCTCCTCTCTGACCAAGGCCCTTCTCCCCCGATTGCTCAGTTTGGCCGGGCGGCCAGCTCTAGGAAGAGGTGGTGGTTCCAAACTTCTTCCATTTAAGAATGATGGAGGCCACTGTGTTCTTGGGGACCTTCAATGCTGCAGACATGATTTGGTACCCTTCCCCAGATCTGTGCCTTGACACAGTCCTGTCTTGGAGCTCTACGGACAATTCCTTCGACCTCATGGATTGGTTTTTGCTCTGACATGCACTGTCAATTGTGGAACCTTATATAGACAGTTGTGTGCCTTTCCAAATCATGTCCAATCAATTGAATTTACCACAGGTGGACTCCAAGTTGTAGAAACATCTCAAGGCTGATCAATGGAAACAGGATGCACCTGAGCTCAATTTCGAGTCTCATATCAAAGGGTCTGAATACTTATGTAAATAAGGTATTTCTGTTTTTTATTTTTAATAAATTGGCAAACATTTCTAAAAACCTGTTTTTGCTTTGTCGTTATGGGGTATTGTGTATAGATTGAGGGGGGGAAAGTACTTTAATCAATTTTAGAATAAGGCTGTAACGTAACAAAATGTGGAAAAAGTCAAGGGGTCTGAATACTTTCAGAATTCACTGCATGTATTTAATGTCACCCTGGGTGATGGAGAAACACTGATGAAATAATAACAATGGATCACTTTAATCACTAGAGACACTCGGGTGCTGCTATGGAAAAGGTCCATTACTTAGTAGTATAATAATAATTTGCCCCAAGGCTGATTTTTCTGTTTCTGATTCAGGTGCTTCAAACCTGCATGTATTCAAGTAACTAGGGCTGGTTGACTACCAGTATCACATAGTGTCCCATCCAAAATCTACATCAGGTTCCATTCTGCCCCATTACCCCAGCTGTCGACTTAAACCAATGAGTCACCACACCCCACAACTCCAATGATGTTACCCAACCCCGGCCTGATGATATCACAGGGCCCAACCTCCACCCACATTGAACATACTGATGTTTACACTGACTTGCAATTGTGCTCGCTGGCACGCACTCTCCTTACCTTAGCAAAGCGTTTTGGAAATGTACCTTTTTAAGGACCAGAACTGTAGGTTGATTGGTTGGTTGGTTGTTTGTTTCCAGAACGACACATGAGTTCCTGTTTGGAGCTCTGGCTGAGCTGGTGGACAACTCCAGGTACCAACAATGCACTTCTCTCTGTTCTTACCCACAATTCTTTTTTCTTCTACCCATCCAAAATGTTTGTATGTATGTGGGACATCATGCATAGGTGTTAGTAAATCACAATTGCAGCAAAACACAATACTGAACTGATTCAGGATTAAACCTGTGGGAAATGAATGTGTTATTGTTATCTATATTCTGAAATAAAAGCCTTCTAATAGGAACCACATCTAACCACACTGGTTTTATCTGTCTTCTGATTGGTCTGTCACCTGCCAATCATCTCCTACAGGGATGCAAATGCCACCCGGATTGACATCTACACAGGTACACACACACACTTACACACATACAGTCGGGGAGAACAAGTATTTGATACACTGCCGATTTTACAGGTTTTCCTACTTACAAAGCATGTAGAGGTCTGTAATTTTTATCATATGTACACTTCAACTGTGAGAGACGGAATCTAAAACAAAAATCCAGAAAATCACATTGTATGATTTTGAAGTAATTAATTTGCATTTTATTGCATGACATAAGTATTTGATCACCTACCAACCAGTAAGAATTCCGGCTCTCACAGACCTGTTAGTTTTTCTTTAAGAAGCCCTCCTGTTCTCCACTCATTACCTGTATTAACTGCACCTGCTTGAACTCGTTACCTGTATAAAAGACACCTGTCCACACACTCAATCAAACAGAATCCAACCTCTCCACAATGGCCAAGACGAGAGCTGTGTAAGGACATCAGGGATAAAATTGTAGACCTGCACAAGGCTGGGATGGGCTACAGGACAATAGGCAAGCAGCTTGGTGAGAAGGCAACAACTGTTGGCGCAATTATTAGAAAATGGAAGAAGTTCAAGATGATGATCAATCACCCTCGGTCTGGGGCTCCATGCAAGATCTCACCTCGTGGGGCATCAATGATCATGAGGAAGGTGAGGGATCAGCCCAGAACTACACGGCAGGACCTGGTCAATGACCTGAAGAGAGCTGGACCACAGTCTCAAAGAAAACCATTAGTAACACACTACGCCGTCATGGATTAAAATCCTGCAGCGCACGCAAGGTCCCCCTGCTCAAGCCAGCGCATGTCCAGGCCCGTCTGAAGTTTGCCAATGACAATCTGGATGATCCAGAGGAGGAATGGGAGAAGGTCATGTGGTCTGATGAGACAAAAATATAGCTTTTTGGTCTAAACTCCACTCGCCGTGTTTGGAGGAAGAAGAAGGATGAGTACAACCCCAAGAACACCATCCCAACCGTGAAGCATGGAGGTGGAAACATCATTCTTTGGGGATGCTTTTCTGCAAAGGGGACAGGACGACTGCACCGTATTGAGGGGAGGATGGATGGGGCCATGTATCGCGAGATCTTGGCCAAAAACCTCCTTCCCTCAGTAAGAGCATTGAAGATGGGTCGTGGCTGGGTCTTCCAGCATGACAACGACCCAAAACACACAGCCAGGGCAACTAAGGAGTGGCTCCGTAAGAAGCATCTCAAGGTCCTGGAGTGGCCTAGCCAGTCTCCAGACCTGAACCCAATAGAAAATCTTTGGAGGGAGCTGAAAGTCTGTATTGCCCAGCGACAGCCCCGAAGCCTGAAGGATCTGGAGAAGGTCTGTATGGAGGAGTGGGCCAAAATCCCTGCTGCAGTGTGTGCAAACCTGGTCAAGACCTACAGGAAACGTATGATCTCTGTAATTGCAAACAAAGGTTTCTGTACCAAATATTAAGTTCTGCTTTTCTGATGTATCAAATACTTATGTCATGCAATAAAATGCAAATGAATTACATAAAAATCATACAATGTGATTTTCTGGATTTTTGTTATAGATTCCGTCTCTCACAGTTGAAGTGTACCTATGATAAAAATTACAGACCTCTACATGCTTTGTAAGTAGGAAAACCTGCAAAATCGGCAGTGTATCAAATACTTGTTCTCCCCACTGTACATATTGCTTCATACACCGGTACATAGACACAAATCTATATGGAATAATTTACATTGCTCACCCCTCTGACACTACTATACAGATCACGCTGCCTATCAACAATCTACAATACCTACAGTGCCAATGGTTACTGTACTACTGATTTTAATTATAAGCTACACCCAGAATTTGACTAGTTCTGATTTTAGTAGGCTTAGTTTCAGCTATTGAAAAAGCCATCTATTTCGGTACTAGTTCCGTGTGTTATGCTATCTCTTTTCCCCCTCTTGTATCTAACCTGTGTGTGGCTCTCTTTCTTATCCACCTCCTGTTGTAACGTGTGTCTAACCTCTCTTCCCCTCGTGGCCAACAGAGAAGAGACAAGACTTGCGTGGAGGCTACATGCTATGTTTCTTAGACGACGGCACAGGAATGGACCCCAGTGAGTTCCATTAAAATAAAATGACTAAAGTAGACCGTAATAAAGTTGATCCACATATCTATATATGAGTTATAAGAAATGCCATAGTATGCAACAGTCAACCATATATGACGGTTATATTTCCCTCCCATCTCTCTCTCTCAGACGAGGCGACCCATGTGATCCAATTTGGGAAGTCCACTAAGCGTACACCAGATTCTACTCACATCGGCCAGTATGGAAACGGACTCAAATCGTAAGACACTTTAATCCTCTCTCGCACATAATATATACCCCTTTGCAGACACTTTCATTCAAATCTACCTACAGTACATACATTTAGTGCATACATTTATAGTGTTTGTATGTGATCCTCGCATTGATCGAACCTGCGACCTTGGGGTTGCTAGTGCCACGCTCTCACCAAGTGAGCCACATCGTTTGTGTGTGTGTTTCTCTCTAGGGGCTCCATGCGTATTGGGAAAGACTTTGTTTTGTTCACCAAGAAGGACAACACTCTGTCCTGCCTGTTCCTGTCTAGAACGTTCCACGAGGAGGAGGGGCTTGACGAGGTGAGGTGTCAGGGATCAGCTGAAGCAGGCACTCTCCCATCCAGCAGACACAGTGATGATATGTCAATTGTCTTAAAACATTGTTTTTATTTTGTGACTGTCGTGTTATACTCTGACTTACTGAGAGCCTTTAGTGACTATGTCCACCTATTTGAAACAACAGATAACATCACCTCTTGAGAAGTGTTTCAGTGTGTATCTTAAGGTTGTCCATTTGTCTCCTCTGTCAGGTGATCGTACCCCTGCCCACCTGGGACCTACTGACCAGACAGCCAATCACAGGCGACCCTGAGAAGTTTGCCATAGAGACGGAGCTCATCTACAAATACTCTCCTTTTAAAAACGAACAGCAGCTGATGGAACAATTTAACAAGATGGAGGGCAGCAGCGGTGAGACGTGTGGCTGTGGGTGTGTCTATTGTGTGTGTGTGTGTGTGTGTGTGTCAGCATGCGGTTGTGTGTCGGAGTGTCTGTCTGTCTAGGTGATAATCTATAATCTGAACTGTGTGTGTAGGTACTCTGGTGATCATCTATAACCTGAAGTTGATGGACACCAGAGAACCAGAGCTGGATGTGGAGACAGACCACCAGGATATCCTGATGGCTGGGACTCCTTCAGAGGGAGTGTAAGTATGGGGTCTGTGTGGGTAAGAACGTTTCAAATGAAGTTTTTCCTGTGTCGTGTGACCTGAAGACTACCTAGGATTGTGTGTTTATGTTGATGACATCACTTCCCCTCATACAGGAAGCCAGAACGTCGGTCGTTCCGAGCGTACGCAGCTGTCCTCTACATCGATCCCAGGATGAGGATCTTCATACAGGGACACAAAGTCAGGACCAAGAGACTGTCCTGCTGCCTCTACAAACCCAGGTTTACATATATATATATATATATACACACACACACTACCGTTCAAAAGTTTGGGGTCACTTAGAAAAAGAAAAGCAGTTTTTTTGGCCATTAAAATAACATAAAATTTATCAGAAATACAGTGTAGACATTGTTAATGTTGTAAATGGCTATTGTAGCTGGAAACGGCAGATTTTTAATGGAATATCTACATAGGCGTACAGAAGCCCATTATCAGCAACCATCAGTCCTGTGTTCCAATGGCACGTTGTGTTTGCTAATCCAAGTTTAGCATTTTAAAAGGCTAATTGATCATTAGAAAACCCTTTTGCCATTATGTTAGCACAGCTGAAAACTGTTGTGCTGATTTAAAGAAGCAATAAAACTGGCCTTGAGACTAGTTGAGTATCTGGAGCATCAGCAATTGTGGGTTTGATTACAGGCTCAAAATGGCCAGAAACAAATAACTTTCTTCTGAAACTCGTCAGTTTATTCTTGTTCTGAGAAATTGCCAAGAAACTGAAGATCCCGTACAACGCTGTGTACTACTCCCTTCACAGAACAGCGCAAACTGGCTCTAACCAGAATAGAAAGAGGAGTGGGAGGCCCCGGTGCACAACTGAGCAAGAGGACAAATACATTAGATTGTCTAGTTTGAGAAACAGGTGCCTCACAGGTCTTCAACTGGCAGCTTCATTAAATAGTACCCACAAAACACCAGTCTCAACGTCAACAGTGAAGAGGCGACTCCGGGATGCTGACCTTCTAGGCAGAGTTGCAAAGAAAAAGCCATATCTCAGACTGGGCAATAAAAAGAAAAGATTAAGATGGGCAGTCTGAGATATGGCTTTCTCTTTGCGACTCTGCCTAGAAGGTCAGCATCCCGGAGTTGCCGCTTCACTGTTGATGTTGAGACTGGTGTTTTTATACATATACAAACCTGTTTTTGCTGTTATTGGGTATTGTGTTTAGATTGATGAGAAGAGAAAAAAACAATTTAATCAATTTTAGAATAAGGCTGTAACGTAACAAAATGTGGAAAAGGTCAAGGGGTCTGAATACTTTCTGAATGCACTGTATACTTTACATCCCTTGTTTCCTTTATTTTGCCAGTTACCGGTATGCCTAGAGTCAGGAAGGCCGCAGTTTGGGCACCATGCCTGCCAAATATAGGCTACAGCTAACATAATTGCAAAAGGGTTTTCTGACGATCAATTAGCCTTTTTAAAATGCTAAACTTGGATTAGCAAACACAACGTGCCATTGGAACACAGGACTGATGGTTGCTGATAATGGGCCTCTGTATGCCTATGTAGATATTCCATTAAAAATCTGCCGTTTCCAGCTACAATAGCCATTTACAACATTAACAATGTCTACACTGTATTTCTGATCAATTTGATGTTATTTTAATGGACACATTTTTTTGCTTTTCTTTCGAAAACAAGGACATTTCTAAGTGACCCCAAACTTTTTAACGGTAGTATGTGTGTGTGTGTGTGTGTGTGTGTATATTTATATATATATATACACACACACACACACACACACACACACCACCGCATCCAGAGACTCATGTCTAGAGACATCACTAAGACTGAAATCATAAGTCCTGTTTGTGTTCATTCAGCTAAGTGTGTGTCTGTCTGTCTCAGGGTATATAAATACACATCGACTCGATTCAAAACCCGCGCTGAGCAGGAAGTAAAAAAGGCTGATCACCTCGCTAAGATAGGTGAGTTGCCCACGGATCACCTGGCCAAGATGGGTAAGACACAGAACCAGGTCTGCCTTTAAAACCCACACCCCTCTCTAACTGACTGTGTGTGTTCCAGCGGAGGAGAAGGCTCGTGAGGCGGAGAGCAAAAGTCTGTCTCTGGAGGCCAAACTGGGAGACGACCTGTCTAAAGAATCACGGGTAAGAACCAACACACACACACCACACAGCAAGATTAGCAATATCTTGACCCAATGGTCTGACTTCTCTCCTCCCTTATTCAAATCCTCCTCTTGTCTCTGCTCCAGGTCATGTTGCGTAAGGCTCAGGAGGGGGCCATGATGCTTCGACGGGAGGCGGAGGTGAAGAAGAAGATTCAGGAGTCCAAACAGAAGTCAGTGAAAATATAGGACTTTATAAAAAAACGAACGAAAGTCAAGCCAAACAATAAAACTTTAACACTTCTCTCTCTCCTTCCCCCAGAGCATTGAAGGAGCCTAAGGAACTGAGTTTTATCTTCGGGGTGAACATTGAGCAGAGAGACCTGGATGGGATGTTTGTGTATAACTGCTCTCGTCTCATCAAGATGTACGAAAAGACTGGCCCTCAGCTGGAGGGAGGAATGTGAGTAACACACACACACTCCCTTCGATAGTCCTCTCTTATTGGCTAGTCAGTGACCAGTGTGACGACCAGAAATGCTTTCTAATGAAGTGTGCGTGTGTGCAGGGCGTGTGGGGGTGTTGTGGGGGTAGTAGATGTTCCATACCTGGTTCTGGAGCCCACTCACAACAAGCAGGACTTTGCGGACGCTAAAGAATACAGACACCTTCTGAGAGCCATGGGAGAACACCTAGCCCAGTACTGGAAGGACAGCAACATAGGTAACGCACACAACGTCTATATAACCATGATAGTAGGTACTTAGAGATTGTAATTTAACCCTTATTTTACCAGGTAAGTTGACTGAGAACACATTCTAATTTACAGCAACGACCCGGGGAATAGTTACAGGTGGGAGGAGAGGGTCGCTTCAGGGTTAGAATACATGAGTAATTATAGCGTTAGAAAGTTGACATTCTCCGCTTTTCAACAGTATACAACTTACGTTGTAAGCTAATGCATTGAAAAAATAGAAAATAATTCTTAAATGAATACAGTCAAAATAAGTGTAGCCTACCATGTCCCTCCTCCTCGCTCTACGTCTAGGCTGCAACAAGAGAGGGACAGCAGTGAATGCAGGCGGATTGTTTAGTAGGCTAAATAAACATATCAAGCGTAGCAAAATAATGTAACTATTACATCTGTGTATAGCTCTAGTTAGAGACACACTACTGTTAATGAGCATGGTTACGCGCGGTTGTATCCTTACTGCAACAGCCTTAGTCCATATGTCTAGCATGTTTCTGCTTTTCCCACTTTTAGCTCAGAAGGGCATAGTGAAGTTCTGGGATGAGTTTGGGTACCTGTCTGCCAGCTGGTCCTCACTTCCCTCGCCAGAGCAGAGATACAAGAGACGCCGCGCCATGGAGATGCCCCTCACGATACAGTGTGGTGAGTTGTACACATACACAGAGATACTTTTAAGTGTGTCAAGTCACACACAAATAGACAAGCTCTGAGGTTTGTCTTTCTCTCACTCTCTCTGTAGATAAATGTCTGAAGTGGAGGACTCTACCATTCCAGATGGATGCGGTGGATAAACGTTACCCGGACAGCTGGGTGTGTCTGATGAACCCTGACAGCACTCAGGACAGGTAAACACACACACACACCTGCAGGAACACAACATACAGTGGGGAGAACAAGTATTTGATACACTGCCGATTTTGCAGGTTTTCCTACTTACAAAGCATGTAGAGGTCTGTAATTTTTTATCATAGGTACACTTCAACTGTGAGAGACGGAATCTAAAACAAAAATCCAGAAAATCACATTGTATGATTTTTAAGTAATTAATTTGCATTTTATTGCATGACATAAGTATTTGATACATCAGAAAAGCAGAACTTAATATTTGGTACAGAAACCTTTGTTTGCAATTACAGAGATCATACGTTTCCTGTAGATCTTGACCAGGTTTGCACACACTGCAGCAGGGATTTTGGCCCACTCCTCCATACAGACCTTCTCCAGATCCTTCAGGTTTCGGGGCTGTCGCTGGGCAATACAGACTTTCAGCTCCCTCCAAAGATTTTCTATTGGGTTCAGGTCTGGAGACTGGCTAGGCCACTCCAGGACCTTGAGATGCTTCTTACGGAGCCACTCCTTAGTTGCCCTGGCTGTGTGTTTTGGGTCGTTGTCAATGCTGGAAGCCCCAGCCACGACCCATCTTCAATGCTCTTACTGAGGGAAGGAGGTTTTTGGCCAAGATCTCGCGATACATGGCCCCATCCATCCTCCCCTCAATACGGTGCAGTCATCCTGTCCCCTTTGCAGAAAAGCATCCCCAAAGAATGATGTTTCCACCTCCATGCTTCACGGTTGGGATGGTGTTCTTGGGGTTGTACTCATCATTCTTCTTCCTCCAAACACGGCGAGTGGAGTTTAGACCAAAAAGCTCTATTTTTGTCTCATCAGACCACATGACCTTCTCCCATTCCTCCTCTGGATCATCCAGATGGTCATTGGCAAACTAGAAGACGGGCCTGGACATGCGCTGGCTTGAGCAGGGGGACCTTGCGTGCGCTGCAGGATTTTAATCCATGACGGCGTAGTGTGTTACTAATGGTTTTCTTTGAGACTGTGGTCCCAGCTCTCCTCAGGTCATTGACCAGGTCCTGCCGTGTAGTTCTGGGCTGATCCCTCACCTTCCTCATGATCATTGATGCCCCACGAGGTGAGATCTTGCATGGAGCCCCAGACCGAGGGTGATTGATCATCATCTTGAACTTCTTCCATTTTCTAATAATTGCGCCAACAGTTGTTGCCTTCTCACCAAGCTGCTTGCCTATTGTCCTGTAGCCCATCCCAGCCTTGTGCAGGTCTACAATTTTATCCCTGATGTCCTTACACAGCTCTCTGGTCTTGGCCATTGTGGAGAGGTTGGAGTCTGTTTGATTGAGTGTGTGGACAGGTGTCTTTTATACAGGTAACGAGTTCAAACAGGTGCAGTTAATACAGGTAATGAGTGGAGAACAGGAGGGCTTCTTAAAGAAAAACTAACAGGTCTGTGAGAGACGGAATTGTTACTGGTTGGTAGGTGATCAAATACTTATGTCATGCAATAAAATGCAAATGAATTACTTAAAAATCATACAATTTGATTTTCTGGATTTTTGTTTTAGATTCCATCTCTCACAGTTGAAGTGTACCTATGATAAAAATTACAGACCTCTACATGCTTTGTAAGTAGGAAAACCTGCAAAATCGGCAGTGTATCAAATACTTGTTCTCCCCACTGTACAGTATATCTCCAAAATGTTGTGTGTGTGTTGTAGGTGTGATGCAGCGGAACAGAAACAGAACCTTCCAAGTGGAGTTCTAAAGAAGGACAGACAGACAGCGGAGGACAAACAGAAAGAACTGACAGAGAAGATCAGACAGCAGCAGGAAAAACTAGAGGCTCTGCAGAAAACCAGCACCATCAGATCAGCAGCAGATGTGAAGAAGTTGCCTCTAGATGTCAGCATGAGACCCATGAATGACAGTTCTTCCCAGGTACACACACACACTCACAAATACTCCCCATCTACAGGTAAACACACACACACACACTACAGCTATACAGACATACTTACCCTCTACCTGCTTCACACACACAATAACACATACTGTCTCCTGATATCTGAATATAATGTGTCTCATGTTCTCTCTGTCTCCTAGGCAACCAGGTCGTCAGAGCGTGTGTCACGCCCTCGCTCCCCCCCTCTCCCTGCCCTCCTCAAGAACGCCCCCAGCCAGCCCCCGGCCCTCAACCGCAAACCCACCAATTCCCCTCGACTGACCACCCGGCCTGCTGCCCCTCCCCCGGCCCCCAGAGTCGACCAATCTAGAGCCAGAGCTGCAGCGAAGCCATCACCCCCTCCAGCTAAGCCCGCCCCCAAAGCCCCAGCCAAAATCCCCGCCAAACCCACCCCTCCAAGCCGCAGCTCACGGGTGAGTGTGTTTGTGTGTGTTGTCCTTTTTCAAATCTATTACGGCTATGTTAAAGGAATAGTGCGAGACTTTGGCAATTAAGCCATTTATCTACTTACCCAGAGTCAGATGAGGTAGACTTCCAGTCATTGCACTAACGCTAGTTAGCATTTGCCCGCAAAACTACCTCTAACTTCGTTCATACTGGATGCAGAGACACAAAAGTTCATTGCCAAAATAATTGTCAAAATACCTTTAATGGGTGAAGCAGATATTTACATGATCTATCAGCTGTTAAAATGTATGGTCCTTTAGCAGTAGCAGTAATATCTATGGTGTTTCTACAGACCCCAGCCAAATCGTCTCCTGCCAAAGCAACCACACCTGCTAGCAGCCAGCGCAAGAGAGTGATGGAGCAGGAGGAGAGTGATGAAGAGGAGGAAGAAGAAGAAGAAGAGGAGGAGGAAGAGGAGGAGGACAGCGAGGACGACAGTGAGGAGGAGAAGGAGCCTCAGCCCAAGAAATCCAAGATGGCAGCTGCAGTGGGGAATCGTGGGAAAGCTGTTGAGAAAGCTCCACTCAAACGGGGAAAAGTGACAGAGGTACTCTCTCTCTCCCTCCCTCTTTCTCACACACACACATTTTCACTGCTCAGACTATCAAACTGTCAATCTATAGAATATCTCTATACAATGTATCAGACAGACAGAGGAAAGCACTGAATGTGTAAGAGGAGAGGGAACAGAAAGATGAAGGGAAAGTGATGTTTGGAAGAAGAGGACAGGCAGAAAGATGTCCCCTGAAGACGAGTGAGGACGGAGAGATTATGTTAGGTACGGAGAGAGTGAAAGCTCTTTTGGAGGAAGAACATAAGTCTAATACATGGAGCAGACCAGATGACCCATAGGTCAGAGGTTGACCCATAGGTCAGAGGTCATGTGATGTCATCGACCCCACAGGTCCCCACCCCCCCACTCAGCACCAAACCCCCAACGCCTGAGAGGAGTGCTACCATAGCAACACGGCTGCCCCCTGCAACACCACCGCCGGCCAAACCCATCCCCACCCCCCCTAAGCCCTCGGCTGGGGCTAGAGCCAAGGTACCCACCAGCCACGGAGCAAGAGGCTACACTTGCTTTCTCTACACATAATGGAATCGGTCCTATCCTTCTCTCCTAACTCTAATCATAATAGAATAGATCCTACCCTTCTCTCATAATTCTACTCTAAATGGAATGGGTCCTGTCTGTCTCCTAACTCTACTCTTAAGGTTGTTTTCGCATGTAGTCCTCTTTAAAATAACTGATCTCAGTCTTCTTTAAAGTGAACTCTAGAGTAAAGAAAAGCAAAATAACTCTTACAGTGCCTTGCAAAAGTATTCATCCCCCTTGGCGTTTTTCCTATTTTGTTGCATTACAACCTGTAATTTAAATGGATTTTTATTTGGATTTCATGTAATGGACATACACAAAATAGTCCAAATTGGTGAAGTGAAATGAAAAAATAACTTGTTTCAGAAAATTCTAAAAAATAAATAACGGAAAAGTGGTGCGTGCATATGTGTTCACCTCCTTTGCTATGAAGCCCCTAAATAAGATCTGGTGCAAACAATTACCTTCAGAAGTCACATAATTAGTTAAATAAAGTCCACCTGTGTACAATCTAAGTGTCACATGATCTGTCACATGATCTCAGTATATATACACCTGTTCTGAAAGGCCCCAGAGTCTGCAACACCACTAAGCAAGGGACACCACCAAGCAAGCGGCACCATGAAGACCAAGGAGCTCTCCAAACAGGTCAGGGACAAAGTTGTGGAGAAGTACAGATCAGGGTTGGGTTATAAAAAAGTATCAGAAACTTTGAACATCTCACGGAGCACCATTAAATCCAGTATTGAAAATGGAAAGAATATGGCAACACAACAAACCTGCCAAGAGAGGGCTGCCCACCAAAACTCACGGACCAGGCAAGGAGGGCATTAATCAGAGAGGCAACAAAGAGACCAAAGATAACCCTGAAGGAGCTGCAAAGCACCACAGCGGAGATTGGAGTATCTGTCCATAGGACCACTTTAAGCCGTACACTACACAGAGCTGGGCTTTATGGAAGAGTGGCCAGAAAAAAGCCATTGCTTAAAGAAAAAAATAAGCAAACACGTTTGGTGTTTGCCAAAAGGCATGTGGGAGACTCCCCAAACATATGGAAGAAGGTACTCTGGTCAGATGAGACTAAAATTGAGCTTTTTGGCCATCAAGGAAAACGCTATGTCTGGCGCAAACCCAACACCTCTCATCACCCCGAGAACATCATGTTTTTCATCGGCAGGGACTGGAAAACTGGTCAGAATTGAAGGAATGATGTATGGCGCTAAATACAGGGAAATACTTGATGGAAACCTGTTTCAGTCTTCCAGAGATTTGAGACTGGGACGGAGGTTCACCTTCCAGCAGGACAATGACCCTAAGCATACTGCTAAAGCAACACTTGAGTGGTTTAAGGGGAAACATTTAAATGTCTTGGAATGTCCTAGTCAAAGCCCAGACCTCAATCCAATTGAGAATCTGTGGTATGACTTAAAGATTGCTGTACACCAGCGGAACCCATCCAACTTGAAGGAGCTGGAGCAGTTTTGCCTTGAAGATTGGGCAAAAATCCCAGTGGCTAGATGTGCCAAGCTTATAGAGATATACCCCAAGAGACTTGCAGCTGTAATTGCTGCAAAAGGTGGCTCTACAAAGTATTGACTTTGTGGGGGTGAATAGTTATGCACGCTCAAGTTTTCTGATTTTTTTGTCGGCAACAAAATAGGAAAAATGCCAATGGGGGTGAGTACTTTAGCAAGCCACTGTATCTTTGTATTCACACTGCCCTTGCCTTTGAATGAGGACTCAACTCTTTTGCCAGTTCACTTCACTTATTTTGTGGTCCGAGTCCTCTTTGCATTCACATTGCTATGTTTAGAAAGGAACCAAGATCTTTTTCCAACATTCAAAGTGCAGGGCAAGCCATTACATCAGAATGTGTTATCAGACAGCTAGATATACCTACTTAAATTTTGGAAGCTAATAGATTGCATTTAGTTAAGAGACATAATAATTGTAATCCGAAGATACTATTAACATGTAAATATGATTGGTAACAGAATAAATAGCAGAAGAATAACTGCAGATGAAATAACGCTGTAATTGAAAATTGTACAGCTAATGTAGGCTACTGCCCCTTTAAGAGCTAGAATTGATTTTGCACCCCATGTTGTGATTCTCACCAAATATTCTCACACTATTCAAATCCCAGAATCGAATAAACCTCTTATGAAGCGCTCAGCCTATAGATCACATATTGCAAACCAAATAATCTGAACTAAAATCACCAGACATATTTTGGCATTTCTGTGCATCCTTGACAATCTCTAATCAGTATCCAAAAACGACATGTTTTTTCAACGAATCTGTAGTCTAGTGTGAGGTGCGGGAATAATGACAAGCAAACCTGGGAACCTTTGTGTTCACATTGCCCTAAGAACGGGACCGCGGAATTCAAGCGACTCGAACTCTGACCACCTCTCGAGATGGTCTCAGTTCGGTTTGCTTCAGGGGCTCTTTTGAGGGGTCGGAGTGACTTTGTGTTCACACTGCACAAAAAATTAAGCAAACCACACTGAGTTCACAAAAATTGGCTGAGAGGGACCAAGTGTGAAAACACCCTAAATGGAATGGGTCTGTCTGTCTCCTAACTCTACTCTAAATAGAATGGGTCCTGTCTGTCTCCTAACTCTACTCTAAATAGAATGGGTCCTGTCTGTCTCCTAACTCTACTCTAACTAGAATGGGTCCTGTCTGTCTCCTAACTATTCTAAATAGAATGGGTCCTGTCTGTCTCCTAACTCTACTCTAAATAGAATTGGTTACATTCTTCTCTCCTGCTTCATCTTTTTCTCCTACTCTCTTTTCTCAATAACACACCACTCTTGTATTTCCTGGAATTTCTTCACACACACTTACTGTTAGACAGTTTGATCAGTGTGTTTTCTGTGTGTGTATGTTTTTAGGTGATAGGCAGCGCAGAGGACGAGCACCCAGAGAATGAACCGAAGAATGCTCAGAAAGGTGATTTATTACATTCTTGATGATAGTTGATTGGCCGAGAAGATTTCCGATTAGCAATGCCATAGACATCAGAGTTTCAGGACAAAGCTTCATAAAACTCCTCTGTGTTGTCTCCTGTAGATAAGGGTATGTTGGTGGAGGTACGTGTGAATAAGGAATGGTTCACAGGCAAAGTGGTTGCTGTGGAAACCAGTAAGCAGAGTGTTCGGTGGAAGGTGAAGTTTGACTACGTCCCCAGATCCACCCCCAAGGATCGATGGTAGGCTCACCAACTCACCGTGTTTGTGCTCTGTTGTCTTACGTTTATGTGTGCGCTGTACTACGGCAGGGAATTGCTAGGGACCTCACAATACGATATTATCTAGATACTTAGGTGCCGATACTATGTATTGCGATTTGATACTGCGATTTTATTATATTACGAACTATGTCTGCTGCAGAGAGACGAGGGGGCATGAGAAAACAAGTTTTGATCAGTCAGGCAAATTAATGCTGAAAACATGTTGGCTCACTATTTAAAAAGATGGAGAACAAGCTATAGCTATTTTATTTATTTAAATCGGTACTTGGAGTCAAATATCAATATAATATTGTCCAAAAATAATATTGCGATATGTACAGTTGAGGACCTGTAAGGCGTCTGTTTCTCAAACTAGACACACTAATGTATTTGTCCTCTTGCTCAGTTGTGCACCGGGGCCTCCCACTCCTCTTTCTATTCTGGTTAGAGCCAGTTTGCGCTGTTCTGTGAAGGGAGTAGTACACAGCGTTGTACGAGATCTTCAGTTTCTTGGGAATTTTTCACATAGAATAGCCTTCATTTCTCAGAACAAGAATAGACTGACGAGTTTCAGAAGAAAGTTATTTGTTTCTGGCCATTTTGCTCCTGTAATCGAACCCACAATTGCTGATGCTCCAGATACTCAACTAGTCTCAAGAAGGCCAGTTGTATTGCTTCTTTAATCAGCACAACAGTTTTCAGCTGTGCTAATATAATTGCAAAAGGGTTTTCTAATGATCAATTAGCCTTTTAAAATGATAAACTTGGATTAGCAAACACAACGTGCCATTGGAACACAGGACTGATGATTGCTGATAATGGGCCTCTGTACGCCTATAATAATAATAATAATAATATGCCATTTAGCAGACGCTTTTATCCAAAGCGACTTACGTAGATATTCCATAAAAAATCAGCCGTTTCCAGCTACAATAGCCATTTACAACATTAACAATGTCTACACTGTATTTCTGATCAATTTGATATTTTAATGGACCAAAAAAATGCTTTTCTTTCGAAAACAAGGACATTTCTAAGTGACCCCAAACTTATGAACGGTAATGTAACTGTATAGATTTTTTTCCCCCATCACTATGCTGTAACAGTGGCCAATGATGTGCCAGTTTCTGTCATTTCCAAATGTTTAGTTTATTGTTTTGTTAAGTTAGTGTTCTCAGGAGTTTTAGGGTGTTGTTATTATGGTGGTTAATGGCAGTGAGGAGGAGAGGTTGTTGGTATAATTTATTGTTGTTGTTATTAGGGTTTTCAAAGGCAGTGAGGAGGTGAGGTTGATGCGACCCCCCTCTCCCCTCTCCCAGACCCCTGACACACAGCAAGGGGAGGGGACAGACAAGGGGCCCGCCCCCATGGAACCCGACACCACCCAACCAGGAGCCAGTCGAGAGGTGACTGACAACCTGGTCAGCATGATGAGGTAACCATGACTACCTGATATACGCTGTCATTGAGTCCTAACTGTTGGTTTTTGGCCTCCAATTCCCCTTTTTTCAGAGGGAGAATGGAACGGGGATGTCACAACTATAATTTTGTGTGTGTTCTCTTCAGGACTCTGCTGCGTTATTTCTTCCCTCCTGATTTCCGGATCCCGAAGGACGATGTCAACAGCATGACCGCAGAAGAGCTGGTGGCCTTCCCTATGGTGAGACTGACCATTAACTCCTGACCTCTAACCTTAACACATGTCTTCTAGAGACCTACCCTGGAGTCTGCTGCAGTCATAGTCATATCATTGTAATTCATGCCATAGCAAAATCTGTGTGTATATACACTACCAGTCAAAAGTTGGGACACACCTACTCATTCAAGGGTTTGTCTTTATTTTTACAATTTTTTACATGAAATAACACATATAGAAGTATGTAGTAACCAAAAAAGTGTTAAACAAATGAAAATATATTTGAGATTCTTCAAATAGCCACCCTTTGTCTTGCTGACAGCTTTGCACACTCTTGGCATTCTCTCAACCAGCTTCATCAGGTAGTCACCTGGAATGCATTTCAATTAACAGGTGTGCCTTCTTAAAAGTTAATTTGTGGAATTTATTTCCTTCTTAATGCGTTTGAGCCAATCTGTTGTGTTGTGACAAGGTAGGGGTGGTATACAGAAGATAGCCCTATTTGGTAAAAGACCAAGTCCATATTATGGCAAGAACAGCTCAAATAAGCAAAGAGTCCATTATTACTTTAAGACATGAAGGTCAGTCAATACTGAACATTTCAATAACTTTGAAAGTGCAGTCGCAAAAACCATCAAGCGCTATGATTAAACTGGCGCTCATGAGGACCGCCACAGGAATGGAAGACCCAGAGTTACCTCTGCTGCAGAGGATAAGTTCATTTGAGTTACCAGCCTCAGAAATTGCAGCCCAAATAAATGCTTCACAGAGTTCAAGTAACAGACACATCTCAACATCAGCTGTTCAGAGGAGACTGTGTGAATCAGGCCTTCGTGGTCGAATTGCTGCAAATAAACCACTACTAATGGACACCAATAAGAAGAAGAGACTTGCTTGGGTCAAGAAACACGAGCAATGGACATTAGACCGGTGGAAATTTGTCCTTTGGTCTGGAGTCCAAATTTGAGATTTTTGGTTCCAACCGCCGTGGCTTTGTGAGACGCGGTGTGGGTGAACGGATTATCTCCGCATGTGTTTTTCCCACCGTAAAGCGTGGGGGTGCTTTGCTGGTGACACTGTCTGTGATTTTAGAATTCAAGGCACACTTAACCAGCATGGCTACCACAGAATTCTGTAGCGATACGCCATCCCATCTGGTTTGGGCTTAGTGGGACTATCATTTGTTTTTCAACAGGACAATGACCCAACACACCTCCAGGCGGTGTAAGGGCTATTTTACCAAGAAGGAGAGCGATGGAGTGCTGCATCAGATGACCTGGCCTCCACAATCCCCCGACCTCAACCCAATTGAGATGGTTTGGGATGAGTCGGATGGCAGAGTGAAGGAAAAGCAGCCAACAAGTGCTCAGCATATGTGGGAACTCCTTCAAGACTGTTGGAAAAGCATTCCAGGGGAAGCTGGTTGAGAGAATGCCAAGAGTGTGCAAAGCTGTCATCAAGCCAAAGTGTGGCTGTTTGAAGAATCTAAAATATATTCTACAATGTAGAAAAATAGTAAAAATAAAGAAAAACCCTGGAATGAGTAGGTGTGTCCAAACTTTTGACTGGTACTGTATATATATCTGACTGTGTGTTCATGCGTGTCTGCAGAAGGAGTATTTCCAGCAGTATGAGCTGGGTCTCCAGTCTCTGTGTAACTCGTACCAGAGCAGAGCTGACGCCAGAGCCAAAGCTGTGGAGGAGAAGAGTAGCAGCGCTGAGACCAAACTCAGGGAGGCAGACGAGAAGCTACAGAAACTACGAACCAACATCGTACAACTGCTGCAGAAAGTACAGGAGGTAAGACACACACACCAAAATCGAAGCTTAGCCACAGAGAAGATGAGGTAACACACATGCACGCACTCACACACAAACTGAAAACTAATGTCTCTATTTCCCTCCTGCAGGACATTGACATAAACACAGATGACGAACTGGATGCCTACATAGAAGACCTGCTGACCAAGGGGGACTAGAGAGGAGACAGACAGGCTCTCAGAACCCTGGTCCGTCTGTTCTTCCCAAAGTACTGTAGCTCTGTAGCTCCTCTACAGACGCCCTTTACCCATAACCCTCCACGAGGCCTGCCCGCCCCACTCTGCAGATGGAGAGGAGTGGCAGCTGCTGCCTGACCTGCTGCTGTTGCCGTTTGGTCCCCAAGTTTGTTTTTATAAAACTGCAGTATGGTTTTCTGTTTCTGTCTGTTCCTGTTTATTTAACATTAGCATGCTCTGGTTTTGGATGGTCCATTCTGTGATTAGCACGTAACGGACGTCTCTTTTTAGTCCTTTTATATCAACAATCTATTATGTTATATACAAGCTATGTTAAGCTACTGTATGATATGCCAACCAGTCCTGATAGACTGTAGAACTGAACTCTTCTCAATCTGTAGGTGGGAATCGGATTCTGCTCTGTTGCTATGTTCTGACCATGTGCCGTTATACACATACATACACACGCCAGTCTGAGAATGGCACCAAGCGTCTCCGATCAAAGCTCCTGTGATGTAGATGACAGGTGATTCTGTGATTTCAGAAGAGGGTCTGATGGTAACCTAAATTATGGAGCAGTTAAGATTCATATGTATTCTCCATATTGATCTGTGATCAGGTGGAGAGAAATGACATGAATCATAAACCAATAATAACGTCCTGACCTCTAATCCTGACCCATAACCCCTTTATTACCATCAGTCACAGTCCGATGCAAATCCAGTCCCATTGAATCCCAGATTTGATGTTAGCTGCCATCAGATGGTCTAGCCTTTTCTACCCTGTGTTAAAGCATTATCTTTAATCCAGTGTTGAAAAAAACGAATCAGTGTTGCCTAGCTGCTTTCAACCACCTCTCTCCCACCCTACCCTCCTCTCTCTCACCCTAGCCTCCTCTCTCCCACCCTAGCCTTCTCTCCCACCCTATCCTGTTAGAGTTTTTCACCATGAATCTTGTTCTGGAGGCAGCTCTGCAGAGTGGTCACTAGCTGGCACAGCCACAAAGTCATAAAATCTGATTTTAAACCGAACCTTAAATTAAGACCAAAAATCTAATTTTGGGTTCATGAATTTTTACAATCTAGCCAATTTTGACGTTGCAGCTGGCCTATCTAGCGGAAATCATTCAGTTATGCCTCAAGGGCAAGTTTCATGACAATAAACGTCAACATGCATCCTGTTCTGACAGTGTAGCCATCAGGTTTACCAGCCAGACTATTGAGGGTTACTCCAACACCCTCGAGACTGAAGTACTTACTGGGTTTTATCAGTACGACTCTCTGTGACGTCTCCTCAATACAACTATTATGTCCCTATTGTTTCCTCTTGCCATTGTGACATGACAGTTCACCGTTTTCTTTTTGGTCTCAAAGGTGATTATCTGGATTCTGAGTTTATAGTTATCTAATGTTCTTTGTTCATATTATTTCAGTGGTCATGTTTCTTCTAATGGGTATTTTTAACATGTCAAGGAAACGTTTTATTAAATGGTGTACGTTATTTTGTCTGGTGTGTACTCATTGTATTTTTTACTTGTCTGTCTCTATATGGAGAAACAAATGTGGTTCCCAGACAACTGCACCGCTGGATTAAGAAGTCATAGGCCCTGGGGCCTATGACTGTCAGTGGGTTGCCATCAGACAGTGAGAGCACACATGCAAACACACACACACACACACGGTGGCGGACTTACCATTATGCAACTAAGGCAATTGCCTGGGGCCTCACAACATAAGGGGGCCTTGTGAACTGGGCATGATTTTGTTTAATAATTAATTATTTATGTTATTTTGCCTTCCTCCTCTGCTTGACGCCCTCCTCCTCTCGTGAGTAATCACTGATGTGCGCTATTATAACAAACCGATCAAATTTTTGTCTCTAGCTTTTGAACAGTTGGGTCTATTAGTTATTATTAGCCCATGCCTGAACGCTATGACTCTCAGGAACACGTACTTGTCTTCTACTTCCCTCTACAACACTCACAAGCTGTGCAGGACACGTTCAAAGGGACTGTGACAAAACCGCAATTGAAAACAATGCAGATTTTGTTTTCAACACACACAATTATTACCTGATGATCTCCCTGATGTTTTCCCAAACTTTCCAATACCTTTCTGATGCATTTCATTTACTTTGTGATGCAAATAAAAAATAATTACACCTTTCCCGTATTCAAGTCATTTAAAATATCTTATTAGCCTTATGAACATAGAAACTTGGTTGCAGTGTGTATCTGTGCTAGAATGGTTAAAAAGTTCATAAAATGAAAAAAGATATCTGTATTGGTCAATATTGCAAATCAAATATCAGATATAGGCCTGTATTGGCCCAGAATACCTAACTTGAAAGTGTAAAAACAGATAGAAAAGATGTAGGCTAGAAATTATAATGAACCTAGGACAAGGCTATATATTTTAAAACAACTGCCCTTTTTCTGGCCCGCAAATGACTTAAGACTAAGAAATCAGTCCGGAAAAAAAAATCTATGCGGCCCTTTATTTAAAAATCCTAATGTGGCCCTCGAGACGAAATTACATTACTTTTTTTTACACTTTAGTAGAAGCTCTTATCTAGAACAACTTTCAGTAGTGAGTGAATACATTTTCCCCATATGAATCAAACCCACAACCCTGGCATTACAAGTGCCATGCTCTACCAACTGATCCACAGGGGACCCACCACTGTTGTATGTGGTGATGCAAAGACTTTTACTAGTGCAGGCATTTCAGTTAGCCTTTTCATTATTTTAGTCATTTAGCAGACGCTCTTATCCAGAGCAACTTACAGTTAGTGAGTGCATACATTATTTTTTTCATACTGGCCCCCCATGGGAATCGAACCCAAAACCCTGGCATTGCAAACCCTCCCCTACCTTGGACGACGCTGGGCCAATTGTGCGCCGCCCCATGTCTCCCGGTCAGCTACGACAGAGCCTGGATTTGAACCAGGATCTCTAGTGGCACAGTTAGCACTGCGATGCAGTGCCTTAGACCACTGTGCCACTCGGGAGGTTGCTTTGCATTATGCTTTGTTCACAAAAAAAAAAGAGCTGGCTTCCGAACAGCTCTTCATTCAGTAGCCATGATTGTGTTAAATGGGTGGGACCTGTGGCCTCCAAATCACTAAATCCGCCCCTTCACACACACACGGTCACACACACTCGAAGGAGTCTGTCTGGCCTGCTCCTCATTAAAATAGTGGGATGGGTTTAAATGTGGACGTCAGAGTTTAGCCTAACTGATGACGTAGGCTTGGAGGAGCGTCCGCGAGTCCGATGTATTTGTACATATTGTTCACGGACTTTTCGAAAACTAGAACAGGCATGATGTCGACAACTAGAAGAAAAAGAGCTTTCCGCGCCTATTTGTAACGAGTAGCCTACAAAATAAAGAGTTGGCTGTAACAAACGGTTGGTCAAGCTCTGTTATGAATTATTGCTGATCAGGGAGCCTTCAACCTGTCACTGCAACATTTTGTTTACAGCAACGAGGAACACTTTCAGTTCTCCAGTATTCTATTCTCAGGTCTAATCCGAACCACCAAACCCACCTCCCGCCAGTCTCATGTGGCAAGGAATCGGAATGGACGCACTTCCTGGACGGAGTAAAATATGAAATCTCGGGTTGTTTTTATATCCGTGTTGTTGCTGTTGTGGTGTCACTGTCGCTATGTCTTGGGCTCCGGTGAGTCTGGTACCGGGATAGTTCCGTTTCCAGACCGATCCGCCGACGGTGCTGACCTGCTCTCCTCTGTGGGTCCCACGGTGGGCACGCACTCCGCGATGTTACGTCAGGGAAACACAGACGAGGTTAGTCTGGTAACTAATTAGATTTCAACCATAAATCTCAATTATTGCAACTCAATTTCCCCGACAGCTGCATCCTGAAATTGTTATTTTAAATCTTGTTGATTTGATTTGCCATGTTTGGTGGTGTTGCGCAATAGCTGCAGAACTGGCCAACTATTCAAGTAGGGCATGCGCTTGTTGTATCTGGTCTCGTGACCGTTGTTTGTGTGGGCAAACTTTTTGCTTTAAGTTCAATTTGATATTATTTTCGACTGTTTTAAATCCATCTCTCATTTCCTTCATCTGCACTGCAGTGAAAGAACAAATTACATCCACCATATTGTTATGTTTTACTTTTACATTAAAAATTTTAGTCATTTAGCAGACGCTCTTATCCAGAGCGACTTACAGGAGTGAGTGCATTCATTTCATACTTTTTTCCCCTTCTCCGTACCTGTGTGTTCTGCTCAGTGCAGTAGATAATTGGATGAAGATGTATTTATTTGAAAGCTTCCCCTCCCCTCTCTCCTCCAGTGTGATGTAGTAATTAAGTATTTGTGTGTGTCTTTCAGTGTGACATTGTGATGAATCTGAGTGCTGTTGATCGCTGTGCGTTTGTGAAGGCCACTCCAGACTGCAGTATGGAAGACAGCTTCATCAACTACCTCCAATTGGCCTTCTGTCTACTACCACCCAATCTCACACCCCTCACCATCACACTCTGCGTAAGCACACTGTGTGTGTATGTGTGTGTGTGTGTTTGTGTGTGTGTGTGTGTGTGTGTGTGTGCGTGTGCGTGCTTGCAGACCATTATTACATGCATTATTACAGGCATTATACACACATTTCTCATTAGCAAGTGTTCTTAACCAGAATGACCTACATGCATTCAAATAAGGAATCTGAAGCAACCTCAATAGGGGCTAGTATCATGAACATGAATAAACCCAGAAGCTGCCACTTCCCCCTGTTCTGAGTAGGGCATCCTCTAACTGAGCCATGCAGTAAAACTCATGAATCAGGGTTTAACTGAGGATTTCTCCTCACAGTGCTGAATTAGTCTGGGTTACTTAGGTCCAGACTGTATTTACAGCATAGGCTCAGTAGTGCACACTTTACACTGTGTTTACCCCATAAACCTAGTAGTATATACTAGTTATTTTTTGGGGGAGAAAGAGATGCAACACCTGCTTGTCGACATGAAAGTTATTTTATAAACACAGATATTTCAGCCATGTCAGAAAACTAACCTTTCATCTCCCTCCCCTCCTCTACAGATGATCTGGTTGTTCATCTTGTTCATAGTTCTCGGACTGACTGCGTCAAAGTTGTAAGTTTCTCTCACATTTTCTGTTTATAATATATCTTTACTGAACATGAGTTTCGTAACACTCTCTCTCTCTCGCTCCCTGTACACTGGCTGTAAAGAGACAGGGATTGTTTGTAGTTGTGTTCTGCTGACTACAGAGTTACAACAGTATTATCTCCAGCAGTTCAAGTTGATGTGATCACATGGGCCTAGTCACTTGACCACCGGAGATAAGTGTGTCATGGTTAAGGTGTGTGTGTGTCTAGTGTTTTTCTCTCAGGGAGATAAGAGTTGCAGTGCTTCTGTTCACCTCTAACGTTTGTGATCTGGTCATGTGATTGATCACATGTATCACAGACAAAGCAAACATCCTTTGTGTTTGAACAGTGAAAGCAGAAGCAGTGGTATCAACCAATGAATAGAGCACTGTTTGATTTAAAATAAACGGCACAGAAATATTTGGACAGTGTTTGGACTCTGTGAGGGTGTGTTCTATGTTAGCTATTGATTGATTGAAGGTGTATCTTTGTGTTTATTCTCTCTGCAGCTTCTGTCCCAACCTCTCAGCCATCTCCTCCAGCCTTCGACTCACACACAACGTGGCTGTATCCTTCTACAGGCCTCACACACACACACACACACACACACACACACACACACACACACACACACACACACACACAGTACACATACACACTGTATCACATGCAAAAAAATGTCATGCAGTTTGCTTTAAATGTGCTTAAATAATCACCATTGTCACACACAGACACACACATACTCACAAACAAACTCTATTCCAGTACCAGAAGTGTTTTCCCTAACTGTGTGTGTCAGGGTGTGACTTTCCTGGCACTAGGTAATGGAGCTCCAGATGTCTTCAGTGCCACTGTGGCCTTCTCCCGACCACACACCGCTGGCCTGGCTATAGGAGCACTGTTTGGTACATGCACGCGCACGCACACACGCACACGCGCACACACACACACACACACACACACACACACACACACACACACACACACACACACACACACACACACACTGCCTGGCTATATGTGCACTGTTCAGTAAACACACACAGAGTTTAATCCCTCGCTCCCTCCGTTCATAGGAGCGGGTATCTTCGTAACCACGGTGGTCGCCGGGGCTGTGTCATTGGTCAAACCCTTCACTGTAGCATCCCGCCCCTTCCTGCGGGATGTCATCTTCTACATGGCTGCAGTCTTCTGGACCTTCATCATCCTCTACAGAGGAACTATATCACTGGGAGAGACACTGGGTACACACACACACACAGACAGTTTGGTTAGAGTGTGTTAGAGTTGAATAAGAGTTGCGTGAGGGTTGCGGCAGCCCACATTCAACATTACCCTGGGAGCTATACAACACCAGACGTTTCACTATTGCTGGTTCATTCATCAGTCATGCCTCTGTGTCTGTCAAGCTTGAATCAAGTCAATATATTACTGACATAGACACTGTGTTCAGTGTACTTCAGAAATTAGAAGGACTAGTTACGCTGAGATGGATGGGGTGGAATAAGAATAAAGTGTTTGTCGGTGTTTCTCTCTGTAGGGTACCTGGGGCTGTATGTGGTGTATGTGATAACAGTCATTGTGAGTGCCTACATCTACAGTCATCAGAAACACTCAGCAACCAGAAGTTCTGTCCAGAGCTCAACACACGTACCAGGTGACACACACACACACACACACACACACACACACACACACACTCACACACACACACACACACACAAACATATTATGTTCTTCTATCCACGTGGGGACCTAAAATGTGTTTCCATTCAAAATCCTATTTTCCCTAACCCTAAACCTAAGCCTAACCCTTACCATAACCCTAATCCGTAACCCTAACCCAAATTCTAACCCTAATTGTAGCCCTAACCCTAAACTTAAAATAGCCTTTGTCCTCATGGGGATGTGGGAAATGTCCCCACAAGGGATAATTTTCCTTGTTTTACTAACCTTGTGGGAACTTTTAGGGATCTTAGGTCCCCACAAGTATAGAAGAACCAGCATACACACACACACACACACACTCACACACACACACCCTGTGTGTCTGACAGTTGTATCTCTCTGCAGAGCTCCAGACGTCTGAGTCAGATGATGCGGGTCCTCTTTTATCTAATGGCAGCATCCAGGAGGGCTATGGTAACAACCACAGTCACTGTGCACATTCCACTAAGTTACACCTCTGGGGTGTGCTACGAGAACCAATCCAGTCGAGTGTGTGTGTGTGTGCGTGTATAGATAGTGAGTACCGTCCCCTGATCCCCTACTGTGAGTCGACCAGTTCCATCCTGCTGAGTTCTCTAAACCCGGTGGACAGCAGGACCTGGAGGAGGAAGACCTGGCGCTGGAGGGCTGTGAAAATACTGAAGGTGTGTGTGCATGAATGTATGTGTATGTTTTTCTGTTTGCAGATCTGAATGTGTGTCTTTGCACTTTTTATTTGCAGATCTGTAGGAATTAGGGTTAAGGGTTAGGGGAATGGACAAGGGTTGGAAACAGAGCTAAAGCTTGTGGTTGTTTTTGGACAGGAGCATCAGTGTGAATTTTGAGTGTGAGTTGTTGCTGAGCTGCAGTTCCTCCCCTGTCCACTAGATGCCACTGGAGGTACTGCTGCTGCTGACTGTTCCAGTGGTGGATCCTGACAAAGAAGACAGGAACTGGAGAAGACCATTAAACTGCCTCCACCTTATCACTGCGCCGCTGGTGTGTGTGCTCACCTTCAGCTCCGGAGAGTGTAAGTCTGCATGCCTGTGTGTAGTCAAATAACCTTAATCTCTATTCAATAAGATGTGACATCCTCTCCAGAGGAAGTGGGCTAACCGACTGGACTGGTGTTCTCTCTCTCTCTCTCTCTCTCTCTCTCTCTCTCTCTCTCTCTATAGACGGTTTGTATCTGATTGAGGGTCAGTTTCCTGTCTGGGCGTTGACGTTGCTCTTCGGCCTCTTCCTCTCCGCCATAGTCTTCCTCACCACTTCTAACGACCACCCCCCAGCATACCACTCAGTAAGACACATGTACACATTAGTTCACTCTGTAGCTGTTGTTGTTTCTGCTAGGTGTTGTGGTAAGTGTTTGTATAATGTGTGTGTTTTCTCCATAGGTGTTCTCTCTGCTGGGCTTTGTGGTGAGTGCGATGTGGATCAGTGCAGCAGCCTCGGAGGTGGTCAGTATCCTGCACATGCTCGGTGTGGTCCTTAGTCTGTCCAACAATTTACTGGGTCTCACACTGCTGGCCTGGGGAAATAGCATTGGTGGTGAGACACACACACTGCGGTTACCCCTGCACTCACCTACTAAATATACAACAGAAGACAGACAGCTTGCTTACTGTAGTGTTGACTCTGTTTGTTTCGGTTTCTAGATTGTTTTTCTGACATCACCATCGCTCGCCAGGGCTATCCTCGGATGGCATTATCAGCCTGCTTTGGGGGAATCATCTTTAGTATCCTTTTGTGTGTCTGCTGGACGTGTGTTTGTGCAAGTTAAATGCGAGTATGTGTGTGTTGTTTATGCCTGTGAATGTGTGTACCTGTGCTACGTGTAGGCCTATGCAGTCATGTGTGCATCATGTTTCTGCCCTTGACCATGTTCCTTTCAGACATGCTGATTGGAGTGGGCATTGGCTGTCTGATGCAGATGTTTAACAACGAGCCAGTGGTGACGGTACGTCTGCTCTTAGCTTCAGTACCATTAACCTCATATATATTACCGTTCAAAAGTTTGTGGTCACTTAGAAATGTCCTTGTTTTCGAAAGAAAAGCAATTATTTTGTCCATTAAAATAACATCAAATTGATCCGAAATACAGTGTAGACATTGTTAATGTTGTAAATGGCTATTGTAGCTGGAAACGGCTGATTTTTAATGGAATATCTACATAGGCGTACAGAGGCCCATTATCAGCAACTATCAGTCCTGTGTTCCAATTTATACAGATACCTTTAAAAAAAAGTAGGGACGTGGATTAAAAAAACAGTCAGTATCTGGTGTGACCACCATTTGCCTCATGCAGCGCGACATCTCCTTCATATAGAGTTGATCAGGCTGTTGATTGTGGAATGTTGTCCCACTCCTATTCAATGGCTGTGCGAAGTTGCTGGATATTGGCAGGAACTGGAACACACTGTCGTACACGTCGATCCAGAGCATCCCAAACATGCTCAATGGCTGACATGTCTGGTGAGTATGCAGGCCATGGAAGAACTGGGACATTGCACACGCCCTCAAAACTTGAAACATCTGTGGCATTGTGTTGTGTGACAAAACTGAACATTTAAGTGGCCTTTTATTGTCCCCAGCACAAGGTGCACCTGTGTAATGATCATGCTGTTTAATCAGCTTCTTAAAATGCCACACCTGTCAGGTGAATGGATTATCTTGGCAAAGGAGAAATGCGCACTAACAGGGATGTAAACAAATGTGTGCACAAAATTTGAGAGAAATTAGTACGTATGAATTTTTTGTGGGATCTTTTATTTCAGCTCATAAAACATGGGACCAACACTTTACATGTTGCGTTTATATTTTGGTTATATATATATATATATATATATATATATATATATATATATATATATATATATATATATATATATATATATATATATATATAAATAAGCTGTTTGTAATTGTCTGTAATAAGAATTTTGTAGAGGTAGTGACAGAGAAATGTCTTTGTCTGAAGTGCATAGGACAGTTTTATTAGGAAATAAATTAAAAAGTGTATGAATGAGAGAATAGAAGCAGTCCCAGGATTGAACCCTGTGGTACACCTTTTTCAGTTCACATAAAATTGGACTGATACCCCGGTATTGCAACAGCTTGATTTTATTTGCGTGTTAAAATGTGCCAATGAAGGTTAGTTTCTAATTTATTTTCTCCACCCCCCTCTCGCTCTAACCCCCAACCCTCTCCTCTACACCACCCAGTTGGAACCAGAGGGTTTGTTGACCTGGGTTCTAGCAGGTTCTCTGGGTCTCTCTCTGGTCTTCTCCTTCATCCTAGTTCCTCTGCGTTGTTTCCACCTGGGCCGGGCATATGGAATCTTCCTTCTGCTCTTCTACGCAGTCTTCCTCCTGGTTGCGCTGCTCACGGAGTTCGGCTTTATCCACACCTGAAGCCTGTACGAGATGGTTTGGACCAGTCTGATAGAGCCACCTGCGAATACTGACAAGACGGACCGAGACCTGAGATACTTCCCTCCTCCTGGGAGAGATGGAGTCACAGCCAATCACACTGTGCCTTAACTGAGTTGGAACCAATCAAACTGTGTGATTTAACTTTTGTCTGTTTGCACTGACTATATTTTTATATTTAGATCGCCATTAGCTGTTACATGAGGACAAGCTACTCTTCCTGGGGTCCACACAAAACAATTACATACATATACAGAAATGACTGTATGGACAGTAACACACAGTTTTAAAAGTAACCCATATACCGACAAGGAGAAACTTTAAGGGAATTCTCTCTTTTAAATCAATGTGAATGCAGTGTCTCCTTAGTGAGAAACACTGCTGTCTGTAATGGTTGATGTGAGTCAATTGTATAAAATGTGCTCTATGCAACACATTGTCAATCATTTCGATTTCCTAATGTATTTTAAATAACATGGCTTAGAAACACCTATATAGTTCCAACTTCTGAGAAGGGGAACCAATCGTGAAACAGCAAGGCGCAGCTGTTTAAGTCATTTAAAGATGGCCCTAAACATGCTACTTTATGCAGTTGCATCAATGTTATGCATTTTTATTAAGGAATTGTATTATTTTACTACTACAGATGTATGATAGATATAGAGGTAGTACATTACTGTCCCTGATAGATATTTGAAGGTGGAATTGTTGCATATAAAGCACCTTTGGTAAAGGATTATCTTGTTGGAACTGTCAGGGCTGTGTGTGTGTGTGTCTGTTAAAGGAAGTGAGATCAGGGTAAAAAGCACTTATGCGTGGACACATGTCTAGGTTCTGAGATGTTGATTATTGTGTATTGTCCCTGTTTAAGATATAAATAAAAACATCAAAAATCCTTCCTGTAACATCCACAGAGAAGATGGTTAAAATACCATAGGTGTCTATAGCCATGTCTCAGGGCTAGTCTGAGCCCTGCCACTTTAAAGCAAAGGTAGCTACACAAATGCACTTGACAAAGTGAACAACGTATTTAAATGACTCCTCATTTAATACACCAAATACATTATAATACACTTACAGAATAACAAGTTAAAAAAGTAAACTATTCTCTTAGGTTTGTTCAGACACTGGCTAGGAGATATAGCTGTAGGTTACTGGCATATGCTGGGGTTTGAAGGGTGTGGGTGTGTGTTGGGTGGGTGGGATTTGTGGGGTGTGGGTATAGTGGCTGTTGAGGGGGCTTAGCTTAGTGCTGGCAGACGGGGCGGGATCGTGTGAGTATGTATGTATCTACAGGCAGCACAGTGTTCACCTACAGGTATGTGTCCTTTCACTGTCCAGACATGTATGTCCTCGCCGTGTCCAGAGCAGTGTGAAATCCCAAGTCCATCCTAGTGGCTCCTCGTACTCCGGTGGCCTTGAACATCAGCTCTCTGTCTCACAGCTAGAGGGCCTAACTCTGTCCTCTAACCCCTAAATCGATGCTCTGCTTCGGCTGTCTATGCATCAGCAGACTAAGGTCCTTGAGTTGAACATTGAGATCCAGTCAGTTAGAGAACATGATTCATATCAACAGAAATCCCTGCTGCATCCAGGATCCAGGCTGTAGGTCAATGACACCATCACATCTGTCCACATCCCAACTGTCCCACCAGGCTGCTAGAGTACACTCCCTCAGGATGGGAGGAGGGGGAAGAAGGGAGGGAGACAGACTTGGAGTATTGAGGGGTTCTCTGTATTGTCATTGTGGAAGACAATCCCCATTAAGTTCACAGAGTGCTCTGTGACATGATGACTGAAGTCAGAGAGGTGTGTGTGTGTGTGTGTGTGTGTGTGTGTGTGTGTGTGTGTGTGTGTGTGTGTGTGTGTGTGTGTGTGTGTGTGTGTGTGTGTGTGAGAGAGAGAGCAAAACAGTGAGTGATTGTTAGTTAGTGCTAAGTGGTCCTTGTGAGTTGAGCTGGGGTTGGGGTTCATGTTCAGGGTCGGGTTCAGGGTCAGGGCATGAGGTAGGGATTTCCAGCTCTCTTTCCACTAGGCTTCTGTCTGACTGGGGTAGGTTCTCTCTGGAGTATTCCGCATACCACTCCTGCACACACACACACCAATAACACATTAGTCATACTATTACCATTTTTTTTGTCACAGCTGACATGTCAGAAATATACTCATTTGTAATCCAATTCCCTAGACACCAGAAGAGGCTGGTGGGAGGAGCTATAGGAGGACAGGCTCATTGTAATGGAACGAAGTATATGTTTGATGCTGTTCCATTTATTCCATTCCAGTCTTTACAATGAGCCTGTCCTCCTATAGATCCTTCCACCAGCCTCCTCTGCGAGACAAGGCAAGATCAAAATCACCTTTGTAGCTAGGTCATGTAAGCTAAAGTGTTATTTAAAGTGAGAAATCTAGCATTGAGCAGTTAGCAGGATTATGGTTGTCATGGCAGCGTGAGGCTCACCTGGATCTCTTCCTCATACATCTTCATGCTGAGGTCACTCTTGGTCCTTGACCGCCGACCCAGATACACCAGAGACGAGCTCTACACACACACACACACACACACACGCATCAGTCTATATTTTTGAGAGTATAGGACGGGGCAGGTTTGTGTTGCTGTGTGAGTGAGTGTGTCTGTCTATTTGTGAGTGTAGGTCTGTGTGTGTGTTCTCACCCCGCTGCGGTCCATGGCCAGCAGTACTCCCTGTAGAGAGTTGAGTGAGGAGAGTCCAGGGCACGTCTGTTTATAAAGCTCCAGAGTGGCCAACGCCTCGTCACGATTCACCTCTGCCTCAAACACTATACCGTTCTCATCTACCACACACAAACACACCATCGTTACACACATCTCAAACACTATACCGTTCTCATCTACCACACACAAACACACCATCGTTACACACATCTCAAACACTATACCGTTCTCATCTACCACACACAAACACACCATCGTTACACACATCTCAAACACTATACCGTTCTCATCTACCACACACAAACACACCATCGTTACACACATCTCAAATACTATACCGTTCTCATCTACCACACACAAACACACCATCGTTACACACATCTCAAACACTATACCGTTCTCATCTACCACACACAAACACACCATCGTTACACACATCTCAAACACTATACCGTTCTCATCTACCACACACAAACACACCATCGTTAAACACATCTCAAACACTATACCGTTCTCATCTACCACACACAAACACACCATTGTTACACACATCTCAAACACTATACTGTTCTCATCTTACTAGAATTGTTCACTTGTACGCATGCACACACTTACCCTCAGGATCTAACAGGGGTTCTTTGTTCTTCCGGCTGTAGTTCATACGGAACACAAACGCATCCAGGATGAAGGCAACGATGATGGTCATCACCACCTAGAGAGGACAGACAGAACATTACACACGCATGCACACACACACACACAAACAAGCATCTGTGCACACACAGACATGCACAGACAACGCCTCTCACCATGGTGACAATGTAGAAGGTCATGAAGTAGAGGCGGCTCCAGTGAGTTGTCATGGAGGTCACTCCTTCCTGTTGGGTAGGGGACAGCAGCTGTCAATCAACCTCAGCAACCTGGACAAGCTTGACAGTCAGGCAGCAGCAGAGGTTTAATCAGATAGGTGACAGGCAGCATACAGCGTGAGAAGGAAGAGTCTTACCATGGTGATGTACCAGTTGTTTACCACAGTCAGCTCAAACAGAGTCACTGCAGAGAGAGAGAGGGAGAGAGATGCTGAATCCCAAATCAATCCCTATCCCTTTATTATATAACAACATAGTATAAAGGGAACTGCCTAGTATTGACTACTGTGTGTGTGTTTACCAAAGCTGCTGAGGATGTTGTTGAAGTTGTTGAGATAGTAGTAGCCCTCGTCCAGCACCGTCCTGTTGCCTATGGTTACATTGATCTGCCTGTATGAATCTGCTACTGTACTGGTACTATGAGGGGGGGAGCGAAAGAGAGATAGTAGAGAGAGAGAGAGAGAGAGAGATAGTAGAGAGAGAGAGAGAGAGAGAGAGAAGAGAGAGAGATAGTAGAGAGAGAGAGAGAGAGAGATAGTAGAGAGAGAGAGAGAGAGAGAGAGAGAGAGAGAGAGAGAGAGAGAGAGAGAGAGAGAGAGAGAGAGAGAGAGAGAGAGAGAGAGAGAGAGAGAGAGAGAGAGAGAAAGAGAGAGAGACTGAAACTGAAACTCATGTGAACCACCCTGACCAAGATGGCCGTCATATTACTGGAGCGCCAATATCTTTTCTAGTATTCTTAGTCTGTGGTAGGTTCTGCTTCGAACAAAGTGTCAGGGTAGACTGACAGGTTAGTGTGTGAGTGAACTGTGTGTAAGAGGAGTGTATGTGTGACTCACTTGCAGCAGTTAGGGTAAACTACATCAGCGAAGAACTCCATCCCCACGATGGCAAAGGAGTAGTAGAAGATTATCAATGTCAGCCCCAGACTGACAACATATAAAAGTTCTTATTAAGCAGGTTCTTATAAAAGGTTAATACATGCGTTGTATGTAAATATAGTGAGCAAAGTTGTTACCTTGCCATCCTTGGGAAGAGTTCAAACATGGTGTCCAACACGTTACGATACCTCTGCTTTATCTTAAACAACCTAAGAGAGAGAACACACACACACACACACACACTTACAACCTGATAGAGCGCACATACTTAACACATGATGATCAATACAATATTTATAATTCTATATACCGGTAACACACATATATGCACCTAACAAAATACCCACACAAAATAATTGCCCACCTGACAACAAACAGTACCAGTCAAAAGTTTGGACACACCGACTCATTCCAGGGTTTATCTTTATTTTTACTATTTTCTACATTGTAGAATAATAGTGAAGACATCAAAACTATGAAATAACACATATGGAATCATGTAGTAACCAAATAAACGTTAAACTAATCAAAATAAGACACCCTTTGCCTTGAAGGGTGTCTACTTTTCAAAGTAGACACCCTTTGCCTTGATGACAGCTTTGCACACTCTTGGCATTCTCTCAACCAGCTTCATGAGGTAGTCACCTGGAATGCATTTAAATTAACAGGTGTGCCTTGCTAAAAGTTTGAGCCAATCAGTTGTGTTGTGACAAGGTAGGGGTGGTATACAGAAGATAGCCCTATTTGGTAAAATACCATAATATGGCAAGAACAGCTCAAATAAGCAAAGAGAAACGACAGTCCATCATTACTTTAAGACATGAAGGTCAGTCAATACGGAAAATGTCAAGAACTTTGAACGTTTCTTCAAGTGCAGTCGCAAAATCCATCAAGCACTATGATGAAACTGGCTCTCATGAGGACCGCCACAGGAAAGGAAGACCCAGAGTTACCTCTGCTGCAGAGGATAAGTTCATTAGAGTTACCAGCCTCAGAATTTGCAGCCCAAATAAATGCTTCACAGAGTTCAAGTGTTCAGAGGAGACTGCATGAATGAGGCCTTCATGGTCGAATTGCTGTAAAGAAATCACTACTAAAGAACACCAATAAGAAGAAGAGACTTGCTTGGGCCAAGAAACACGAACAATGGACATTAGTACGGGGGAAATCTGTATTTTGGTCTGATGAGTCCAAATTTGAGATCTTTGGTTTTGGTGTCTTTGTTAGACGCAGAGTATGTGAACGGATTATCTCTGCATGTGTAGTTCCCACCGTGAAGCGTTGAGGAGGAGATGTGATGGTGGTTTGCTGGTGACACTGTCTGTGATTGATTTAGAATTCAAGGCACACTTAACCAGCATGGCTACCACAGCATTCTGCAGCGATACGCCATCTCATCTGGTTTGCACTTAGTGGGACTATCATTTGTTTTTCAACAGGACAATGACCCAACACACCTCCAGGCTGTGTAAGGGCTATTTGACCAAGAAGGAGAGTGATGGAATGCTGCATCAGATGACCTGGCCTCCACAATCACCCGACCTCAACCCAATTGAGATGGTTTGGGTAGAGTTGGACCGCAGAGTGAAGGAAAAGCAACCAAAAAAGTGCTCAGCTTATGTAGGAACTCCTTCAAGACTATTGGAAAAGCATTCCAGGTGAAGCTGGTTGAGAGAATGCCAAGAGTGTGCAAAACTGTCATCAAGGCAAAGGGTGTCTACTTTGAAAAATATTAAATATATTTTGATTAGTTTAACATTTTTGGTTACTACATTATTCCACATGTGTTATTTCATAGTTCTGATGTTTTCACTATTATTCTACATTGTAGAAAATAGTAAAAATAAAGAAAAACCCTTGAATGAGTAGGTGTGTCCAAACCTTTGACTGGTACTGTATATATAAGCTGTTTGTAATTGTCTGTAATAAGCATTTTGTAGAGAGGTAGTGACCAGAGAAATATCTTCGTCTGAAGTGCATAGGCCAGTTTTATTAGGAAATAAATGAAAAAGTGTATGAATGAGAGAATAGCAGCGGTCCCAGTACGTGTGTGTTGTCGTGGTAACCCACCTGAGTAGCTGCAGCGGTCTGAGAACCACAATAAAGTAGAAGGGCTCCATGTCGAAGGCCAGGGCAATCAAGCCCAGAAAGGCAAACACCGTCACAGAGAAGTCAAACCTGGTGAGGCGAACACAGAGACATTTATGGCCATTAAGCTACTGAATAAACACAGTGGACATGCTAAGGGTTGAGGGTTAGGGTTAAGGCGTTAAGGGTTTAATGGTCAGTACTCACAGGTTCCAGCCGGAGCTGAAGTAGGCCAACGGTCCCATGCCCGTTATCTTCAACAACACCTCCACCCCATAGACTAGAGATTGAAAAAGAGCGAGAGAGAGGAGTAAAAATGTGTGTTCTCACTAGTGACGAAAAGGATGTGGCTCTGTGTGTGTGTGTGTGTAAGTGTGTGTGTTTGTGCCTGATCTTACTGGTGAGGAAGATGATGTAACTCCAGGGGACTATTCTGGACGAGGAGAATCCACCTGCCAAGGGAGGGGCCAGGACAGAGATCAGAAACAACCTTACTGTTCAACATGTAGGTCTCTACTTGACATTTAGGGACGATTTCCTGGACCCAGATTAAACCTAGTCCTGAATTAAAAAGCATGCACAATAGAGAATCTGCATTAAAAGTACTTTATATTCTGGGAATAGGTTTAGTTACTATTCAACATGTAGGTCTCTACTAGGATCCACACTCCGTTGACGGCCACCACCACATCTACAGGGGAGAGAGAGGAGAGAATTGTGTCCTAGGGTTAGTCCTGTCCGAGAGTTAAGTTTTGTCTTAGAGTTAAGTCTTGTACCAGATTTAAGTCTTGTTCTAGGTTGACAACACAGATGATAGCACTATAGCTAATACTACTAATAATGGATGTCCACTCACACATTGTGTACTGGAAGGCTTTAGACTTGACCAGCAGGTTGATGCCTGGTAGAAACATTAACAGAAGGATGTCAGTCAGTCTGAGTCACCTCAGATACGAGGAGAGGAACACAGCAGTGGATGGGATGGAAGAAAGAAGGGAAAAATACAAGTCACCTTTGAAGATAAGAAAAGTAGTGTGTGGAAGATCATCAAACCAGTGTTCCCCGCTCCGCCGTGCCTACAAAGTACAATCACATGCACGCACGCACGCACGCAAGCACACACACATCAGTGAGGTGTATATATACACTCCCCATCATATTTATTTGGTCAATGGAGCTAAAACTTCTAATTTGGCTCTATACTCCAGCATTTTGGATTGGAGACCAAATGTTTCGTATTTTCATACATATCTGTTTTACCGTTTAGAAGTGAAAGCACTTTATGTATCTAGTCCCCCCATTTGAAGGTGTTATAAGTATTTGGAGAAATTCACTTATATGTGTATTAAAGTAGTCAAAAGTTTAGTATTTTGTCCCATATTCCTAGCACGCAATGATTACATCAAGCTTGTGCCTCTACAAACTTGTTGGATGCATTTGGATTTTGTTTTTGTTGTGTTTCGGATTATGTTGTGCCCAATTAAGATTAAAGGGATACTTCAGGATTTTGGCAATGAGGCCCTTTATCTACTTCCTCAGAGTCATTTTTATGTGTCTGCATGCGGTTTGAAGGAAATTGGTAAGTAGCGCTAGCACAATTGCTAACTAGCTTTCGCACAATGACTGGAAGTTTATGGGTATCTGCTAGCACGCTAGCAGATACCCATAGACTTCGAGTCATTGTGCGAACGCTAGTTAGCATTGACTCGTGAAAATACCTCTAACTTCCTTCTTACTGGACACAGAGACATAAAAATGTTATCCACGAGTTCAGCTGACTCTGGGGAAGTATATGTATTTATTTATTTATTTATTTCACCTTTATTTAACCAGGTAAACCTGGCCAAGATAAAGCAAAGCAGTGCGATAAAAACAACAACACAGAGTTACATATGGGGTAAAACAAAACATAGTCAAAAATACAACAGAAAATATATATACAGTGTGTGCAAATGTAGCAAGTTATGGAGGTAAGGCAATAAATATGCTATAGTGAAAAATAATTACAATTAGTATTAACACTGGAATGATAGATGTGCAAGAGATGATGTGCAAATAGAGATACTGGGGTGCAAATGAGCAAAATAAATAACAATATGGGGATGAGGTAGTTGGGTGGGCTAATTTCAGATGGGCTGTGTACAGGTGCAGTGATCAGTAAGGTGCTCTGACAACTGATGCTTAAAGTTAGTGAGGGAGATAAGAGTCTCCAGCTTCAGAGATTTTTGCAATTCGTTCCAGTCATTGGCAGCAGAGAACTGGAAGGAATGGCGGCCAAAGGAGGTGTTGGCTTTGGGGATGACCAGTGAGATATACCTGCTGGAGCGCATACTACGGGTGGGTGTTGCTATGGTGACCAATGAGCTAAGATAAGGCAGGGATTTGCCTAGCAGTGATTTATAGATGGCCTGGAGCCAGTGGGTTTGGGCAACGAATATGTAGTGAGGACCAGCCAACAAGAGCGTACAGGTCACAGTGGTGGGTAGTATATGGGGCTTTGGTGACAAAACGGATGGCAATGTGATAGACTACATCCAATTTGCTGAGTAGAGTGTTGGAGGCTATTTTGTAAATGACATCACCAAAGTCAAGGATCGGTAGGATAGTCAGTTTTACGAGGGCATGTTTGGCAGCATGAGTGAAGGAGGCTTTGTTGCGAAATAGGAAGCCGATTCTAGATGTAACTTTGGATTGGAGATTCTTAATGTGAGTCTGGAAGGAGAGTTTACAGTCTAACTAGACACCTAGGTATTTGTAGCTGTCCACATACTCTAGGTCAGACCCGTCAAGAGTAGTGATTCTAGTCGGGTGGGCGGGTGCCAGCAGCGTTCGATTGAAGAGCATGCATTTAGTTTTACTAGTGTTTAAGAGCAGTTGGAGGCTACTGAAGGAGTGTTGTATGGCATTGAAGCTCGTTTGGAGGTTTGTTAACACAGTGTCCAATGAAGGGCCAGATGTATACAAAATTGTGTCGTCTGCATAGAGGTGGATCTGAGAGTCACCAGCAGCAAGAGCGACATCATTGATATACACGGAGAAAAGAGTCGGCCCAAGAATTGAACCCTGTGGCACCCCCATAGAGACTGCCATAGGTCCAGACAACAGGCCCTCCGATTTGACACATTGAACTCTATCCGAGAAGTAGTTGGTGAACCAGGCGAGGCAGTCATTTGAGAAACCAAGGCTAGTTAGTCTGCCAATAAGAATGCGGAGGTTAACAGAGTCGAAAGCCTTGGCCAGGTCGATGAAGACGGCTGCACAGTACTGTCTATTATCGATCGCGGTTATAATATCGTTTAGGACCTTGAGCGTGGCTGAGGTGCACCCATGACCAGCTCGGAAACCGGATTACATAGCGGAGAAGGTACGGTGGGATTCGAAATGGTCGGTGATCTGTTTGTTAACTTGCCTTTCAAAAACTTTCGAAAGGCAGGGCAGGATGGATATACAGTGAGGGAAAAATCCCTGCTGATCCCCTGCTGATGTTGTATGTTTGCCCACTGACAAAGACATGATCAGTCTATAATTTTAATGGTAGGTTTATTTGAACAGTGAGAGACAGAATAACAACAAAAAAATCCTGAAAAACCCATGTCAAAAATGTTATAAATTGATTTGCATTTTAATGAGGGGAAATAAGTATTTGACCCCCTCTCAATCAGAAAGATTTCTGGCTCCCAGGTGTCTTTTATACAGGTAATGAGCTGAGATTAGGAGCACACTCTTAAAGGGAATGCTCCTAATCTCAGTTTGTTACCTGTATAAAAGACACCTGTCCACAGAAGCAATCAATCAATCAGATTCCAAACTCTCCACCATGGCCAGGACCAAAGAGCTCTCCAAGGATGTCAGGGACAAGATTGTAGACCTACACAAGGCTGGAATGGGCTACAAGACCAAGGTGACAACAGTTGGTGCGATTATTCGCAAATGGAAGAAACACAAAATAACTGTCAATCTCCCTCGGCCTGGGGCTCCTTGCAAGATCTCACCTCGTGGAGTTGCAATGATCATGAGCACGGTGAGGAATCAGCCCAGAACTACACAGTAGGATCTTGTCAATGATCTCAAGGCAGCTGGGACCATAGTCACCAAGAAAACAATTGGTAACACACTACGCCGTGAAGGACTGAAATCCTGCAGCGCACGCAAGGTCCCCCTGCTCAAGAATGCACATATACAGGGCCGTCTGAAGTTTGCCAATGAACATCTGAATGATTCAGAGGAGAACTGGGTGAAAGTGTTGTGGTCAGATGAGACCAAAATCGAACTCTTTGGCATCAACTCAACTCGCCGGGTTTGGAGGAGGAGGAATGCTGCCTATGACCCCAAGCTAAAGTGTTTTAGGGAGCGTTTGACAGTGATGGGGGTGGTCGTTTGACCGCGGACCCGTTACGGACGCAGGCAATAAGGCAGTGATCGCTGAGATCCTGGTTGAAGACAGCGGAGGTGTATTTAGAGGGTAAGTTAGTCAGGATGATATCTATGAGGGTACCCATGTTTACTGATTTAGTGTTGTACCTGGTAGGTTCGTTGATAATTTGCGTGAGATTGAGGGCATCTAGTTTGGATTGTAGGATGGCCGGGGTGTTAAGCATATCCCAATTTAGGTCACCAAGCAGTATGAACTCTGAGGATAAATGGGGGGCAATCAATTCACATATGGTGTCCAGGGCACAGCTGGGGGCTGAGGGGGGTCTGTAGCAAGCGGCAACAGTGAGAGACTTATTTCCGGAAAGGTGGATTTTTAGAAGTAGAAGCTCAAACTGTTTGGGCACAGACCTGGATAGTATGATAGAGCTCTGCAGGCTATCTCTACAGTAGATTGCAACTCCACCCCCTTTGGCAGTTCTATCTAGACAGAAAATGTTGTAGTTGAGGATGGAAATTTCAGAATTTTTGGTGGCCTTCCTAAACCAGGATTCAGACACTGCTAGAACATCAGGGTTGGCGGAGTATGCTAACGCAGTGAATAACTCAAACTTAGGAAGGAGGCTTCTGATGTTAACGTGCAGAAAACCAAGGCTTTTACGGTTACAGAAGTCAACAAATGATAGCTCCTGGGGAGTAGGAGTGATACTGGGGGCTGCAGGGCCTGGGTTAGCCTCTACATCACCAGAGGAACAGAGGAGGACTAGAATAAAGATATGGCTAAAGGCTTTAAGAACTGGTCTTCTAGTGCGTTGGGTACAGAGAATAAAGGGGGCAGATTTACGGGCGTTGTAGAAAAGATTCAGGGCATTATGTACAGACAAGGATATGGAAGGATATGAGTACAGTGGAGGTAAACCTAAGCGTTGGGTAACAATGAAAGAGATAGCATCACTGGAGGCACCGATTGAGCCGGTCTCGGCGTGTATGAGGGGTGGAACAAAGGAACTATTTGAGGCAGTTTGAGAGGGAGTTGGGGTTCTACAGTGAAATTGTATAATAAGAACTAACTGGAATAGCAATAGGCAAGGCATATTGACATGGGAGAGAGGCATAAAGCAATCACAGGTGTTATTAGAGAGAGCTAAGACAACAACTGGTAATGGCGATAGAGTTTGGGCTGAGGCTAAACAGATAAACAGGACAGGGTACCGTGTAAAGGAACAGTCCAGCAGGCATCAGCTGTGCAGCTGAGTGATCATAAGGTCCAGTGAACAGCAATATGTGAGTCCGAGAGCAGTTCAAATTGGTGCTTCAGCACAGCGAGCAGGAAGCACGGTTGTTATTTGCGTGTGCTAGCGAGCGGGGCTAGCAGATGGATCTTCGTGGTCGTCGCAACGGGAAGCCTGTTGAAACCACAGACGATTACGTCGGCAGACCAGTCGTGATGGATCGGCAGGGCTCCGTGTCGACTCTAGGAGGTCCCGTCCGGTTGACAGAGAGGTAGATAGCCGGGAGATGTGCCTGACTCAAGGCTAGCTCAAGGCTGATTAGCCAACAACAACGTTCATTTGGTTGCATCTAGCTAGTTGCGATTATCCAGTGTTAAAGGTCCAGTGATTCAGTGATTCCGGCAGAAAATCCGATAGGGTCTGGGTCGATAACGCGCTGTGCAGACAGTGCAGACTGGCCGATAATAGTCCAGGCTAGAGCTGGCTGGTAGGTAGTGCAGGCCATGGACAATGGAGAAAAGCCGCTAACGGTGGCTAATAGCAAGTAGCTAGTTAGCTGGTTAGCTGGCTACTACCGTCCGGAAGACAGAGAGGTAGATAGCCGGGGCTAGCTCAAGGCTCAAGGCTAACTGGTGCTTCGGGGGCAGTGGTGATTAGCCTACAGCAGATAAAGGGCCTCATTGTCAAAATCTCGACGTATCCCTTTAATCTTAATTGGGCATAACATAATTCGAAACACAACCAAAACAGAATTTGTCCAAATACTTACGAAAACAACACGTTTTCAAATGGGGGGGACTAGACACATAAAGTGCTTTCATTTCTAAACGGTAAAACAGATACACTATACATACAAATGTATGTGGACACCCTTTCAAATCAGTGGATTCTGCTATTTTAGCCACACCCGTTGCTGATATGTGTATAAAATCAAGCACACAGCCATCCAATCTCCATAGATAAACATTGGCAGTAGAATGGCCTTACTGAAGAGCTCAGTGACTTTCAATGTGGCACCATCATAGGATGCCACCTTTCCAACAAGTCAGTTTGTCAAATTTTGTCTGTCCTTGGTTGCAACACTCACTACCGAGTTCCAAACTGCCTCTGGAAGCAACGTCAGGAGCTTCATGAAATGGGTTTCCATGGCCGAGCAGCCGCACACAAGCCTAAGATCACCATGCGCAATGCCAAGCGTCAGCTGGAGTGGTGTAAAGCTCTGGAGCAGTGGAAACGCGTTCTCTGGAGTGATGAATCACGCTTCACCATCTGGCAGTCCGACGGACAAACTTGGGTTTTTGGCGGATGCCAGGAGAACGCTACCTGCCCCAATGCATAGTGCCACCTGTAAAGTTTGGTGGAGGAGGAATAATGGTCTGGGGCTGTTTTTCATGGTTCGGGCTTGGCCCCTTAGCTCCAGTGAAGGGACATTTTAACGCTACAGCATACAATGACATTCTAGACGATTCTGTGCTTCCAACTTTGTTGCAATAATTTGGGGAAGGCCCTTTCCTGTTTCAGCATGACAATGCCCCCGTGCACAAAGCGAGCTCCATACAGAAACGGTTTGTCGAGATTGGTGTGGAAGAACTTGACTGGCCTGCACAGAGCCCTGACCTCAACCCCATCGAACACCTTTGGGATGAATTGGAAAGCCAACTGCGAGCCAGGCCTAATCGCCCAATATCAGTGCCCGACCTCACTAATGCTCGTGGCTGAATGGAAGCAAGTCCCCGCAGCAATGTTCCAACATCTAGTGGAAAGCCTTCCCAGAAGAGTGGAGGCTGCTATAGCGGCAAAGGGGGGACCAACTCCATATTAATATCCATGATTTTGGAATGAGATGTTCGACAAGCAGGTGTCCACATACTTTTGGTCATGTAGTATATGTATGAAAATACCCCAGAATAAAATGAGAAATTCTGTACTGTTGCCTCACATGAAACATTTGATCTCAAATCCAAAATGCTGGAGTATAAAGCCAAATGTACTAATTTTAGCTTCACTGTCCAAATAAAAACGGTTAGGCTTACCTTCCATTTGAGGCCGATTACTTCATAGAATTTATAGAAGTCATCTAGGCTGCAACAGAACATCACACACTTCTTTAAAACAGCAACACTTATAGTATGTGTGTGCTCATACAGTATGTGTGTGTGTTACCTGAGCATGGGTGCTCCTGCAGTGTTAAGGGCCTTGTATGTGAGGAAGCGGTCTCTGGCTGACATACGGGGTCTGTAGAAACGCATTAGACCATCAAACTGCTTCAGAGACACACCCATCGGCCTCTGAGGAGACAACACACAGGAACGAAATGCAACAGTTACACATAAGTTACAACAGCTTACAGACACTAGCTGTGTGTGTGTGTGTGTATACCTGTCTGCTGACCAGCAGTTGGAAGGCATGGTCGATAGCGGAGCGTTTGTGGAGCATCAGAGATTTAAACTTCATCTTCTCAACACCGTTAAACGTATCAAACACCACTGCCAGAAGCTGCAAAACAAACACACTATCAAACCGTGGCCATAGGGTGCACAGGGAGGAAACAACAGCATGTGTGTGTGTGTACCAGGTTCATGATGAAGTAGAGTTCAATGGAAAGGTAGACGATGAAGAAGACACAGGACCAGCGGTTCCTAGAGTACGCTGGCATCATCACGTCTGGGAAGCTAGAGGAAACAGAACACCAGCAATCTCATTAGGCACTATACTGTCTTGAGCGTAATACAATCTCAACAGGCACTAAGCTGTTCAGTGGTGTAAAGTACTTAAAAGAAAGGTTCACCCATTTTGAATGTAATATTGTTTTTGTGCATCTCTGAGTGATGTTCTATCGATTCCCTGGGTCATTTCATGTTTTCATGTGAGTTATTGGCGTTCAAGCAGGCAGAAATCCAGCTGGTATGACGTAGGACTGTGATAAAGTCGCTCTCACTACACTCGAAGTTAATAGGAATACAACTTTTAGATTGCAAAAATTTATATCATACATGTCAGATTTCAATACTGGCTGATGTCATAACTCGGGAGGATGTCTTCTCTCGAATGAGCCATTGATAATATTTTTGCAATATTCGTACCTCGAGAAATGTGTAATTTAATGGAGGTCGTAGCAAATTTTTCCTAATTGTCTGCCTCTTTAGTGCAGTGTGCATTGCATGATGCCGTTGCCAGAGATATTATAGAAAGGAGATAGGAATGCAATGAATCAAAGAACGTATTACGCCCCACCCAGCAGACTGTTGACCAATCGCACTCACGTTGTCATGCTGCGTAAAGCGGTTGCTAAACTAATCGTCACGCAATCCCTTCTCAAAGTTAATGTATATGTCGAGAAACGTGCCTATTTTCCTCGAAAGAACGTAATGTCACGATTCCAAAGCTATAAGATACTACAGATAGCAAGCATTGTTTATGAAATTCGTGCTAATGTTGGGTTTTTCAGCTTGCGCACAATAGACTTCCATTCACTCTGAAGGAGAGCGCTCCTTGTCCCAGAATAGCCCAGAATGCACCGCGCGGTCCATTGTCGTAGCATGGGCAACGTTTCCCAACTCCTCAAACGTATATCTGCCGTTGCAAATGTTAGACTCCACTCCGTGAGGCACATCGATCTGCAGGTTGAACATGGTGAGATTGTAGACTCATAAAATGACAGAGCAGTTTGTTTAGGCGATTTTACAGCTAACTAGTTACGTTAGATGCTGATATTGTCTTTGGTATTATTGTTTGCTAGCTAGCTAGCCAGCCCATAGAGAGAGCATTGAATTGTGGATTTTGTAGTCGACTTGAGCTGCAACAGATTTCCACAACGATTTTCCATGTTGCTACCAACCTTATTATAATGCCAAAATGAAACATTTGTTCACAAAAAATACTGTTCTCACACATTAGTGTTATTTAACGCTGTAAATTACAGCAATTTAGTTTTTTGGGGGTATCTGTACTTTACTTTCATATTTATATTTTTGAAAACTTTGACTTTTTACTCCATACATTTTCCCTGACACCCAAAAGTACCAAAAGCAGGACAGGAAAATGGTCTAATTCACCCACTTATCAAGAGAACATCCCTGGTCATCCCTACTGCCTCTGATCTGGCGGACTCACTAAACACACATGCTTCGTTTGTAAATAATGTCTGAGTGTTGGAGTGTGCCTCTGGCTATCCGTAAAAATACAATAAAAAGAGGAATAAGGAATTTGAAGTGATTTATACTTTTACTTTTGATACTTAAGTATATTTCAAACCAAATACTTTTAGATGTTTACTCAAGTAGTATTTTACTGGGTGACTCATTTTCTTTAAAGGTAACTTTTTACTTTTACTTAAGTAAGACAACTGGGTACTTTTTCCACTACTGATGCTGTCTTGAGAGAGTACTACAATCTCAACAGGCACTATGCTGTCCTGAGAGAGCATTACAATCTCAACAGGCACTATGCTGTCCTGAGAGAGCATTACAATCTCAACAGGCACTATGCTGTCCTGAGAGAGCATTACAATCTCAACAGGCACTATGCTGTCCTGAGAGAGCATTACAATCTCAACAGGCACTATGCTGTCCTGAGAGAGCATTACAATCTCAACAGGCACTATGCTGTCCTGAGAGAGCATTACAATCTCAACAGGCACTATGCTGTCCTGAGAGAGCATTACAATCTCAACAGGCACTATGCTGTCCTGAGAGAGCATTACAATCTCAACAGGCACAGAGTAAGAAACCTGTCAGACTATTAGAGAGACAGGTGTATAAAGTAGGAGTTATGGTGTGTGGTAGATGAGCAAGTCTTACTTTGCGGTGGTCAGGAGCACAAAAAGACTAACGATGCTGTTCTCCAGAGTGTTGAAGTACTGAGAAGAGAAAAGCCAGACAAAACAGTATGAGACAGACCCCTCCAGTTAGCACCAGACTAGCAGTCTACAGAGGCACAACATACTGAAAATATCAGTCAAACTGTTTCACTTACCGGATCAGAAGTGTTAGGGGAGAACAGACAGAAGCCTGTAGAGAGAGAACAGATCCATACTCGGACAGGCACAATAGAACATAATTTATTTTAGATTTCAAGGTAGAGTTGTTTGTAAGGTTGTTTTTAAGATTATATAATTTCCAATGTTTTTGGAGGCTCCTCGAGGATTGTCATTTAGGATCAATGTCATGATCAACTTTGATGAACAGTAAAGATGGTGTGTGTGTGTGTCTCTCACCCAGGATGGCGAAGATGACCATGAAGAAGAGCAGCAGCAGCAGGATATCTATAAAAGGGGGAAGGGACTGGAAGATCTGACGCAGGTTTCTGATTGGTCAAGAGGGTGACAACACACAACAGTTATTCACACATTGGAAACAACAAAGCAGTGCGAGGTAATACAGGTGTGTATGTGATGTATCTGCGGTATATGAGTGTGTGTGTACCTGCGCACGGCACCACAGTATCTGCAGTCCACCAGGAATATGGGTCTGAGAGCTCTGGTCACACGCAAGTGTGATGTCTGCCGGATCAGAACCACTATGGCTTCCACAAACTGGAGCAGCAACACACACGTCTACACACAGGAGAGACCAGCTGTCAGTCATATGAAATGGTGAAACTATAACTGTTTGTAAACCATCTAACTGACAGGCAAGAATGTGTCACTCTTGTAAGTATAAAGGGTCACAAGGGGTCCCTCAGGGATCTATTATGGGACCACTCTTGTTTGCAATCTATATGCACTGCTTGGGATGCTCCTATAAAGTTGTGTGTATGTACCTTCACCATGGTCCTCTTGTGTCTGATGAATGTGTGGAAGCCGAGCCAGCGCAGCTTCATGCAGAGTTCAAACGCCACCATAACCAGAGCCAATAACTCCAGAGTGGCGTGGACCTACAGAGACAGAACACATCCTTTAACCTTTCACCTCCGACCTCTAACCCTAACCCAGCAGGTCCAGAGTGGTGTGGACCTGTGGCAGTGTGTGTGTCAGTGGCAGTGTGTGTGTGTGTGTGTCAGTGGTAGTGTGTGTGTACGTACATAAACATCCAGGCGTAGTGATGGTACAGCGGGAGCCTCAGAGAGAGACAGCACCATCAGTAGGAGTCCTGTTAGCAGCTCCATCATGTAGAACAGGTGGTTGTGAGCAAACAAGTATGCTGCCAGCGCCTTGGGGTTCCGAGGGTGTGTGAAGAACTTATCATTGTTCTCTCCTTCCTATGGACCGACCACACACACTTACATCAGAATTTTGTTTAATAATAAAAGTGTGAAAATATGATACATTTGTTCTACAGCTTTCTACCATTCACCTGAGCTATACCTATAGCTACAAATAAAAGGTACCATGTTTAGCATAGGGGTTTAGCACACAATAAACTCACATGATCTACCCGTCACATAATGCTGATGTGTCCCAACATAGCTTGGCTTTCTTACAGTCAGCTTACAACTTATAACTACCCCATAACATTATAATGTAGCTAATCATTACCATCTAACTTTTAAAGTAAATACCAAGTAGACCGTAATATAGTCTAGCTAGCCAACATGCCAAAATGGCTGTGTGTGTGTGTGGGGTACCTGTAGATAGATGGCTGCTTCCTGGTAGTTCATCTCCCAACTTTGTCGAAGTGAGGCATTATGTGATCTGTAGTTTGGTGGTGGCCCTGGTGTTGGTATCACCTGGTTATTCACTATGTCATACCCCCCTCCTCCATCTACACAGAAGAAACAACCACAACATTATTAATTCATTAACACAAAATAATTAAAGAGCCTCCAAAACATGACAAAGATATATTTAGTCGTTTCCTTCACTATTACGGAGCTAAAACACACTAGAGTATACGAACTGGTGGGACGGCTTCAACAGCACTGTATCCTGCATGTTCACAACATATCCTACACGCACACACACACACACATACCCATGCTATCTAGCTGTAGCTCGGTGCAGAATGAGGAGATGAGGACCGGACTCTCCTCCAGGGTCAACTCTACACTGTTGTTATGGATACCAGGAGTCTCCGCCTGCACGGCCGAACACTCCATGGCTCTGCTGGCTTCCAGTGGTCCAGGAGTTTGTGTGTGTTTGGGTGTGTGGAAGTGGTCCGCTAAAGCAGTGTGTGTGTCATTCACAGTTCACAGTCCAGCATCCGCGCGCCTCCAGGGACACACACGGGCTATCATGCCACTGCACATGGACACACATCAGAGAGAAAATGTAAAAACAGATCCCCCGCAGAGGTTCTCCACAGCTCAGAAACAGATCCTGAGCACAGAGGTCCAGACACATGCAGAGCAGGTGGTTCTCCCTGTGTTCTTAGAGACTGGTCTTTCCTCTGTCCCAGGAACAAACAGACGTTGCTGGAGCGTCCGATTAACAGCTGGTAGACAGATGAACCATCCAGAGTGTGTCTCTCCAGTCAAAGGTCTAGGGTAGGATCCCACAGCCTCTGTCAGCAGCCTGCATCAGCCTGGGAGACTGGGGAGTCCAGACTGCACAGTCACACTCTGGAGTTACAGCTTCTCTTACCCTCTTTCTCCCTTCCTCTCTCCCTCTCTGGGCTCCTCCCTCTCTCTGCTCAGTGCAGTTTCACCTTTGAACTCAGTGCTGCTCTCCGTGCACACGGCTCCATTTTATAACCAACAATGCCACTCTTCATTGACGTTAGCTTGAGGAGTGTCCTTCAAGTCATAGACAGGAAGTGAGGTCACCTCCTGATGGTGAGACATACCAGACAGAGAATAAAAAAGGTCCTGGTTAGATCCGTGCGATGTCTGGTCTGGCTGTCTGGAGCCTTAGCAGGCTGAGGAAAATCAAAACTAGTCTTAAACTTCCCCTAAGTACTTACAATATGACTTCAGTCTCTGACACAATGATATAAATAATCTTTAAAAATCAACCCAACCCATCTTTGAATCCAACTCTAAGTCATGCTTACTAAAGATAATATACAATCAGCTAACCACTGACTCTTTAGAAAAATCCTGATCTAAAAACGGATTTAAAAATAAATTCCTCATAAAACCAAGCAGTAAAATCCTTAGTAGAGGTGTAGTAGATGTCCCCTCCTCTCCTTAGGAATTACAGACAGACATCTGAGTGCCAAGTAGGCAGGGCTCATCGATATTATGCCAGCCGCCTGTCCGTCAGTCAGCCAGTCAGATCCTGCACACAGAAGCCTCTTCAGGTGCTGTGACAGTAGCGTGTGCTGAGCTCAGTCTGCTGCTGTGTAGAGATCAAACTCCAGTTGAGTAATAATAATCCTGGTGAGGCTCCTGTTCTCTCAGGCCTCTGGTGTTGTGGTGATAATGAAGTGGCCTAGTATCTGCTGTTGTCCTAATAGCACTGTGTCTGTGGGTAAAGTCCCAGCCACTCGTTTGTTTTTCAGAACAATAAAACATTCAGAGCTCCCGTCAACAACGCACTGAGGTCCCGTGCCTGCCTGTGGTTCCACAGGCCCATAGAAACACACACAGGGCAGTCCTGGTCAGTCCTCTGGGCTAAGAGGAAAATACTACAGAAATCCTCTCTTTCCTCCACAGTGGCTTCTCCAACTAGGCTAAATCACAAGAACAAAGCCAGCAGCTTGATCATGACCTGTCGTGAGCCGGAGCCTGTGCCTGTGACGGTCTGCTCCAGGCTGTGTGTTTCAGAGCAGGCCTCCCTTTGCTGTGTCCTGCTCTCCACTGCCTGTTGAACAATCTTCTCCTCACAGGCCTCAGGGTAGTCACCACACCGCCCGCTCCAGATATCCTGGGAAAAAAACAGTCCTTTTCCTGTCCACTTCAAGAGGAGGGGAAACCGAGAGCTCACACACACACTCTGACCCACAGAACCAGAGAGGCCCGAGGGGCCGTAGAGACACACACACACTGCCCTGCGTGCGCTGCGGGTGGGGGGCAGCACAGGGCAGGGGAGGGGCCACACACAGAGGTATCTGCCGCTCTGCTGATACTGCAGTTTCCAGCGTGTATGTGAGGCAGTCTGCAGTGTGTGTGTGTGTGAGAGGTACAAAGGCTACAGGATTACTGAAGTGGAGACACACACAAACACACACAAACATGATCTCTGGGTCAGGGGGACACCTCTCTCTTCTAATTTAAAGCGACAGAGGAGCAAGCCAGCGCTGCGTTTACCTGCTCTGATGACAATCAGCAGAACCTCCCAAACTACCGTACCCTCAAACGACAAAACCGCCATCAGCCAAAACCTAACCTCCGCCTGCAGAGGAGCTGCCTCTCTGGTGAGTCTCTTTGAAGGGGTTACGTTACACCAGTATTTATCTTCAAATAATTTACAGTGGCTGTTCAAGTAGAAAATGCATTTGCTTCTGTGCTCTTTGTTTCATGGTTGTTCCATATGATTTCAATCACTTCATGACTGCACCCCTTTAGAATTGAATGAATCCTTTCATGTTTTCCCATGGTAATAGTGGTCAGAAAGAGATTTGGTCAAAGTTCACCCATTTTGTATAACCCAGCCTACCATGAGACATCCATGTCGGTTTGATACTTTCTTGAAAATGTATTTATTTTATAGCAATTTTTTAACCTTTAATGCCAATTACCTAAAAATACGTTAACTCAGATTTCTCTTATTTTCACATGTTGTATGTAGCTCATCTGAGGTGCTTGTGTTTTGCCCGTTATCGGTTCTTAAATACAGGGTGGGTGTCATTTCAATCATAGAAACAGAATTCATAGAATGGACCTATCCAATTTACATTTACGTAATGTAGCAGACGCTCTTATCCAGAGCGACTTACAAGAGCAATTAGGGTTAAGTGCCTTGCTCAAGGGCACAGACAGATTTTTCACCCAGTCGGCTCTGGGATTCAAACCAGCGACCTTTCAGTTACTGGCCCAACGCTCTTAACCGCTAGGCTACCTGCCATCCCTTCAGACCACTGCAATTTAGCTGGTACACCATTGAAATTGAATTGACATTTTAACTTCCATTTCCTACCAGGTAAGATGGCCTGTCGGTCCACCCACCGTCGAATGTCAACTTGAATGGGAATGCCTATTCTATTATCTATACAGTGCATTTGGGAAGTATTCAGACCCCCTGACTTTTTCCACATTTTGTTACGTTACAGCCTTATTCTAAAATGGATGAAATAGTTTCCCCCCACATCAATCTACATACAATACCCCATAATAACAAAGCATAAACGTTTTTTAGCAAATGTATAAAAAATTAATTAAAAAAATATCACATTTACATAAGTATTCAGACCCTTTACTCAGTACTTTGTTGAAGCACCTTTGGCAGTGATTACAGCCTCAAGTCTTCTTGGGTATGATGCTACAAGCTTCTGACCTACAAACCTGACTCAGTTACACCAGCTGTCAGGAGGAATGGGCCAAAATTCACCCAACTTATTGTGGGAAGCTTGTCGAAGGCTACCCAAAACGTTTGATCCAAGTTAAACAATTTAAAGGCAATGCTACTGTGGGGATCTATTTTCTTACAACTAGATGTGATGCCTAGCTTAGAAAGAATACATTAATGATGAAACATAATAGGTTTGTGCTGTACTGATATAGATTGTTTAACATAACAAGCTGTGATTAATGTGAGGAACCGTTAGGGGGTAGGCTGAGATAGACTTGTGACTCACACACACACACTGCCTCTTTGTTAAACCGCTCAAGGACATGTGTACTGCAACAGAAACAACTAACACCTGGCAACAGTGAAGCGCCAAGGGGCTGGGACCAGCCTGTGCGCATCGATAGGTTGGGTAAGTTTAAACCACACCCAGCCTCTACTCTGACAGGCCCAGCCTGGAGCAGGAACTATCTCTGTCAGAGTATTAAAGAAGAACCTTGGGTTGAAAAAGTTAGTTCTCTGACTGCCCTGCGTGGTGTTTCAGTGGGCCCGTATATACGAACATCATATTTACCATTCAAGTGTTTGCATTAATTAAAATACTAGTCTATCTTAGAAGACGTGTATTGACCTCTTTTTGTTCCTATACCAGATTCGAATGGACGCAATTTGACAATTGGTGACCAACGACGTGATCTTGTAGAGGGACTTCGCTGGGAATTGTCCGGCCGATTGGACATCGCTGCCGTTGGACGGTGTGTTTTACAAAGAGTCCGGACAACTAAAAACAGGTAAGCAGACACCTATTGTTATATAACTAAAGTTCTGCACATTGGCTTTATCCAAATTAATTTTGTGAAATACCTGTTTGATGTAAGTGAACTAAATTATGAATTATTATACGAATTATTATGAGTAGATAAGCACCATATTGTGACATGCAAACCTGTGGTGAATGTGATGTTAAACCATGGTACCATAGAGTATTGTTCTACCGGCAAGGTCCGTAACTACGAGGGTACGGCTAGGTTCGAGGAATTACACCGGCAAGGTCCGTAACTACGAGGGTACGGCTAGGTTCGGGAAATGTTTGATAATATAGGGGCTAATTGAATTAGTAATTGGTATCGGCAAGGTTCGTAACTACGAGGGTACGGCTAGGTTCGAGGAATTACACTGGCAAGGTCCGTAACTACGAGGGTACGGCTAGGTTCGGGAAATTTTTGATAATATAGGGGATAATTGAATTAGTAATTGGTATCGGCAAGGTTCGTAACTACGAGGGTACGGCTAGGTTCGAGGAATTACACCGGCAAGGTCCGTAACTACGAGGGTACGGCTAGGTTCGAGGAATTACACCGGCAAGGTCCGTAACTACGAGGGTACGGCTAGGTTCGGGAAATTTTAGATAAATACTGGCGACCGGCAAGGTCCGTAACTACGAGGGTACGGCTAGGTTCGGCGGAGTATTTTGTAGATAGGAGGAGGAATATTAGGCGAGGTTGGAAGGAGTAATAGTAAATTGGGAATATAAAGGTAAAAATAATGAATAACGAGTATGACTAAACTGAAACGTTTGAACTGATATAACTGAACTGTAACGTTTGATGTTTGACATAGCATAATACTGGTTTTAAATAATTAAGTTGAAGCAATTTGGTTTATTATTTAATTTAATGTTTGATGTTTGACCCTGCAAAATACTGGTTAAATAATTAGACTGCAATAATTTGGTTTATCGTTGAAATATAAATATGCACCGACTTTAACTAATTAGGTGGGAATAATTTGATTTAAATAAATAGATAGACGTACTTTAAATAATTAAATAACGGACGAATATTACAAATTAAAACGAAAACATGACTACCAGTGGAGAAGCGGAAAGAACATTGAAGGCTCTAAAATCCACACTTGAAATGAATGTGAGGAAGGTGTGTAAAGGAGAAAGAAGCAGTGAGAGAGAGACAGAGTAGGAGGGGGCCAGTACCCACTGATAGCCCTACCTAATCTATTGGCGGGGAATGAAAGAGGCCCCAGCAACCTTAGATGTATACAGTAATAATAATAATATGCCATTTAGCAGACAGGCCATGAACACAGAGGACGTGGCCAGAGCGGTAGAAGGAATGACCCACCCCAAAACAGGAATAGTAAGGTTTGGGCTGCCGTTAGAGGGCAATGGGTTTCAGGGGATGCCCAGAGGACACTTTTGCCATGGGCCGATCACGGAGAGTATGTTGGGAAAATAACTGAATTGTGTAATAGCCTCAGAGAGACATGCAATCCATCATGAGCAGAATAACAGACAGGACAGAGCCAAGAAAGAGCAGAAATGAGCAGAGTACCTAATGGCCACTCTTGGGGAAATAGCGGGTAAAGGCAGGGAAAAGTGAAGGCTACAGCGGGGGAGGTCGATGCTTCAACTGTAACAAAGGAGGGCATTTCGCCAGAGAGTGTGAGGTCCCATGCAGATACTGTGGTAAGACAGGCCATAACTATTTTCAATGCAGAACCAGGGGAGGAGGAAAGAAAGAAAAGAGAGAGAAGCCTAACAGACGTCTATTTCCTAGCTTTGAGTGTGAGGAAGAGGAAGATAAGGCGTGACTAGTCCTTGAGGGAGAAAGAGTAGAACCCTTTGATCCAAATTGTGAGGTGTTTGAATTGGCTACTATTGACTTAGCACATAGAAGGGGAGACAGATTTTCCTAGGGGGTTGATCAAATAATTGATAATGGATCATTTGAGATGAGATCACATGTAGCAGATTTAGGGTAATCAATTAAATAATAATTGTATACTCGAGGAATTTTGAGTGGTTTTATGGATTAGTTATGAGGAATTAGATTGATACAAACAATTATTGATGGGTTAGGACTGGGGATATCTGTATCATGTTTTGTGTGTACTACCATCTTTAGATTACTGATGGTAATTGAAGGTTAACAAAATGTATAACCAGGAGAAAGAGATTAGCTTATCTCATTGGAATGTTGCCCAGGGCTAGGGGGAGCAGTAGTGAAGTTAGGCAGTATTTAGGTCATAAAAGTGAGCTACCAAATTAAGTGGGGCCTGGCTATTTGTGGTTGTTGTTTTTCAAATTGGGTTTTTCAAATAAAAAACAACACACCTAGTATGATGGTTATAAAGGGTTGTTATGTTAAATTTAGGGGGTTTGTGTTAGGTTTGAAAGATTTAAGTATGGACCGGTCATGACCAACCATCAGTCTTCAGGTCAAGCCCGGGAGAGCCGGGGTAGAACAGAGTTTGAACTAAACATGAGTGTTTTTACAAGATAAGGGATTGATTGATTGGATTACTATTGATTCTGAACTGAATGAAAGTCGAATTTAGCCGCCATAAAAGACAAAGGAAGTGGGAGGAGCAATAAAGAAGCAAGGGACAGTCCTGGCAACAGTGAAGCGCCAAGAGGCTGGGACCAGCCTGTGCGCCATCGATAGGTTGGGTAAGTTTAAACCACACCCAGCCTCTACTCTGACAGGCCCAGCCTGGAGCAGGAACTATCTCTGTCAGAGTATTAAAGAAGAACATTGGGTTGAAAAAGTTAGTTTTCTGACTGCCCTGCGTGGTGTTTCAGTGGGCCCGTATATACGAACATCATATTTACCATTCAAGTGTTTGCATTAATTAAAATACTAGTCTATCTTAGAAGACGTGTATTGACCTCTTTTTGTTCCTATACCAGATTCGAATGGACGCAATTTGACAATTGGTGACCAACGACGTGTTCTGGTAGAGGGACTTCGCTGGGAATTGTCCGGCCGATTGGACATCGCTGCCGTTGGACGGTGTGTTTCACAAAGAGTCCGGACAACTAAAAACAGGTAAGCAGACACCTATTGTTATAGAACTAAAGTTCTGCACATTGGCTTTATCCAAATTAATTTTGTGAAACACCTGTTTGATGTAAGTGAACTAAATTATGAATTATTATACGAATTATTATGAGTAGATAAGCACCATATTGTGACATGCAAACCTGTGGTGAATGTGATGTTAAACCATGGTACCATAGAGTATTGTTCTACCGGCAAGGTCCGTAACTACGAGGGTACGGCTAGGTTCGAGGAATTACACCGGCAAGGTCCGTAACTACGAGGGTACGGCTAGGTTCGGGAAATTTTTGATAATATAGGGGATAATTGAATTAGTAATTGGTATCGGCAAGGTTCGTAACTACGAGGGTACGGCTAGGTTCGAGGAATTACACCGGCAAGGTCCGTAACTACGAGGGTACGGCTAGGTTCGGCGGAGTATTTTGTAGATAGGAGGAGGAATAGGAGGCGAGGTTGGAAGGAGTAATAGTAAATTGGGAATATAAAGGTAAAAATAATGAATAACGAGTATGACTAAACTGAAACGTTTGAACTGATATAACTGAACTGTAACGTTTGATGTTTGACAAAGCATAATACTGGTTTTAAATAATTAAGTTGAAGCAATTTGGTTTATTATTTAATTTAATGTTTGATGTTTGACCCTGCAAAATACTGGTTAAATAATTAGACTGAAATAATTTGGTTTATCGTTGAAATATAAATATGCACCGACTTTAACTAATTAGGTGGGAATAATTTGATTTAAATAAATAGATAGACGTACTTTAAATAATTAAATAACGGACGAATATTACAAATTAAAACGAAAACATGACTACCAGTGGAGAAGCGGAAAGAACATTGAAGGTTCTAAAATCCACACTTGAAATTAATGTGAGGAAGGTGTGTAAAGGAGAAAGAAGCAGTGAGAGAGAGACAGAGTAGGAGGGGGCCAGTACCCACTGATAGCCCTACCTAATCTATTGGCGGGGAATGAAAGAGGCCCCAGCAACCTTAGATGTATACAGTAATAATAATAATATGCCATTTAGCAGACAGGCCATGAACACAGAGGACGTGGCCAGAGCGGTAGAAGGAATGACCCACCCCAAAACAGGAATAGTAAGGTTTGGGCTGCCGTTAGAGGGCAATGGGTTTCAGGGGATGCCCAGAGGACACTTTTGCCATGGGCCGATCACGGAGAGTATGTTGGGAAAATAACTGAATTGTGTAATAGCCTCAGAGAGACATGCAATCCATCATGAGCAGAATAATAGACAGGACAGAGCCAAGAAAGAGCAGAAATGAGCAGAGTACCTAATGGCCACTCTTGGGGAAATAGCGGGTAAAGGCAGGGAAAAGTGAAGGCTACAGCGGGGGAGGTCGATGCTTCAACTGTAACAAAGGAGGGCATTTCGCCAGAGAGTGTGAGGTCCCATGCAGATACTGTGGTAAGACAGGCCATAACTATTTCAATGCAGACCCAGGGGAGGAGGAAAGAAAGAAAAGAGAGAGAAGCCTAACAGACGTCTATTTCCTAGCTTTGAGTGTGAGGAAGAGGAAGATAAGGCGTGACTAGTCCTTGAGGGAGAAAGAGTAGAACCCTTTGATCCAAATTGTGAGGTGTTTGAATTGGCTACTATTGACTTAGCACATAGAAGGGGAGACAGATTTTCCTAGGGGGTTGATCAAATAATTGATAATGGATCATTTGAGATGAGATCACATGTAGCAGATTTAGGGTAATCAATTAAATAATAATTGTATACTCGAGGAATTTTGAGTGGTTTTATGGATTAGTTATGAGGAATTAGATTGATACAAACAATTATTGATGGGTTAGGACTGGGGATATCTGTATCATGTTTTGTGTGTACTACCATCTTTAGATTACTGATGGTAATTGAAGGTTAACAAAATGTATAACCAGGAGAAAGAGATTAGCTTATCTCATTGGAATGTTGCCCAGGGCTAGGGGGAGCAGTAGTGAAGTTAGGCAGTATTTAGGTCATAAAAGTGAGCTACCAAATTAAGTGGGGCCTGGCTATTTGTGGTTGTTGTTTTTCAAATTGGGTTTTTCAAATAAAAAACAACACACCTAGTATGATGGTTATAAAGGGTTGTTATGTTAAATTTAGGGGGTTTGTGTTAGGTTTGAAAGATTTAAGTATGGACCGGTCATGACCAACCATCAGTCTTCAGGTCAAGCCCGGGAGAGCCGGGGTAGAACAGAGTTTGAACTAAACATGAGTGTTTTTACAAGATAAGGGATTGATTGATTGGATTACTATTGATTCTGAACTGAATGAAAGTCGAATTTAGCCGCCATAAAAGACAAAGGAAGTGGGAGGAGCAATAAAGAAGCAAGGGACAGTCCTGGCAACAGTGAAGCGCCAAGAGGCTGGGACCAGCCTGTGCGCCATCGATAGGTTGGGTAAGTTTAAACCACACCCAGCCTCTACTCTGACAGGCCCAGCCTGGAGCAGGAACTATCTCTGTCAGAGTATTAAAGAAGAACCTTGGGTTGAAAAAGTTAGTTTTCTGACTGCCCTGCGTGGTGTTTCAGTGGGCCCGTATATACGAACATCATATTTACCATTCAAGTGTTTGCATTAATTAAAATACTAGTCTATCTTAGAAGACGTGTATTGACCTCTTTTTGTTCCTATACCAGATTCGAATGGACGCAATTTGACACTACCAAATACTAATTGAGTGTATGTAAACTTCTGACCCACTGGGAATGTGATGAAAGAAATAAAAGCTGAAATAAATCATTCTACTATTATTCTGACATTTCACATTCTTAAAATAAAGTGGTGATCCTAACTGACCTAAGACAGGGAATTTTTACTAAGATTAAATGTCAGGAATTGTGAAAAACTGAGTTTAAATGTATTTGGTATGTATGTAAACTTCCGACTTCAGCTGTATTTACAGGAGCTACTAGGGCGCCATGGCAACTACAGAACTTATGAACTTAGAACACACTATGATTTCAATAGCTTTCCGATGGAAGATTGACCATTCAATTTAAAACAATGGATATTCCCAACATTCTCTGATGTATGGACCTCTAACCATCTTTATCATACACAAAAAAAAAATGTATGCACGCACGACTGTAAGTCGCTTTGGATAAAAGCGTCTGCTAAATGGCATATTATTATTATTATTATTAAATGTCTATTTTATTAAAATGTTAGTACATTCATCCGCCAAAACATGACACCCACCCTGTATTAAATAGCATGCTGTGTCTCACCGATGGTTGGCACAACAAACACCTTTGATTATGTCAAATAAGATCTAAACTCCAACATATATGAAAATGTAAAAAAAATCTCATTTTACGCATTTTTTGCTAAATAACGTTAAAGGTAAAAAAAAATGAAATTGTTTCATTAAAAAAACGTATTTCAAGAAATTATATTATAGTTTGACAACCCTGTTTGTAAGCTTTCAAATTATATCAAACTCAACAATTTATATTTTTCAGTGATGAAGACATGGATGTCTCATGGTAGGGTGGGGTATGAAAAATGGGTAAAGCTTTGAGCACCTCTATCGCCTGAATGTTTTAGCATTCAGGTCCAAAAAGTCACTTTCTGTCCACTTCTCCCAAGTATGGAAGGGTTCCTTAAAATCTAAAGGAGTGCAGTCAGAAAGTGATCGAAATCAAATGGAACGACCCTTCATTCAATTAATTTGGCAGTGGTTCTTTGCCGAAGTTGTTTGGCGTATGACCACTTTTTCAAGCATGTGAACATGAAAAAAAATTGCACATAAATGTGATCATGCAATACATCTCTTGAACAGATTATATAGCCAGATTTATTTTTTACTGCACCACTTAGAGAAATGCAGAACATATTAACATTAATTCCTAAAAGTTAATTCTAGTTTGAGGTCATTTAGCCTAACTGATTTAAAAACAGATTTTCATAGTGCCTCATAGTCACTCATAACCTAGTCATCATAACCTACCTGTACAAGACCTGTACTGTCTTCTCAGACATCATCAACCTGTCCCTGTCCCAGGCTAGTCCCCACCTGCAACAGCGTCTCTACTTCCTAAGGCGGCTGAAAAAAATGTGGCATGCCACCCTGGGTCCTCTCCAAATACTACCGCTGCACCATCGAGAGCGTCCTGAGTCCTCAATCAATCAAATGTATTTATAAAGCCCTTTTTACAATCAGCAGATGTCACAAAGTGCTTATACAGAAACCCAGCCTAAAACCCCAAACAGCAAGCAATGCAGATGTAGAAGCATGGTGGCTAGGAAAAACTCCCTAGAAAAGGCAGGAACCTAGGAAGAAACCTAGAGAGGAACCAGGCTCTTAGAGGTGGCCAGCCCTCTTCTGGCTGTGCCGGGTGGAGATTACAAGTGTAGATGGCCATTAAGGCCAGATCATTCTTCAAGATGTTCAAACGTTCATTGATGACCAGCAGGGTCAAATAATAATCACAGTGGTTTTAGAGGGTGCAACAGGAGTAAATGTCAGTTGGCTTTTTATAGCTGAGCATTCAGAGGTTGAGACAGCAGGTGCGGTAGAGAGAGAGAGAGAGAGAGAGAGCGAGACGGTTGCATCACGGCCTGGTACAGGAATTGCTCCGTCCATGACCACAAGGCCCTCCAGCAGGTGGTGAAGACGGCCCAGTACATCACTGGGACCGTACTCCCACCCACCCAGGACAGTTACTCGGAATGGTGCCTGAGGAAGGCCCGCAACATCATCAAGGACCCCACACACCCCAGCCAGGAGCTGTTCAGTCCCTTTTCGGGAAGGGGGAATTGGGGGGCAAGTGTTTTAAATTGTGCAGTATTTAGCAATCATAATAAGGGTCTGGTAGCAGCAGTTGTGACGTGTGTGTAGCATGAATCTGTGTGTGTGTGTGTGTATATCAGAGCATGAGGTCTGATACCAACAGGCTCAGAGACAGTTTCTATCTACAAGCCATCAGACTACTGAACACTTGAACTGGACTGACCACCTGTACTGACTCTCCGCACCTTACATGCTGACTAGACCGGGCACGCATGTGCGTCCACGTGCGCCATCGCATGCATGTTTGTTTTGTCCACCCACACCAGACGCGATCAGGACACGCAGGTTGAAATATCAAAACGAACTCTGAACCAACTATTTTAATTTGGGTACAGGTCGAAAGGCATTAAACATGTATGGCAATTTATCTAGCTAGCTTGCTGTTGCTAGCTAATTTGTCCTGGGATATAAACATTGGGTTGTTATTTTACCTGAAATGCACAAGGTCCTCTACTCCGACAATTAAGCCACAGCTGGTAGAGCACGGCGCTTGTAACGCCAAGGTAGTGGGTTCGATCCCCGGGACCACCCATACACAAAAATGTATGCACGCATGACTGTAAGTCGCTTTGGATAAAAGCGTCTGCTAAATGGCATATTATATTATATTATTATAATCTCTCCTCCTTCAGGCTTCTTCTTCTTCGGACTTTATATGACGGTTGGCAACCAACTTTAAGGTGCATTACCACCACCAACTGGACTGGAGTGTGGACCTCAGTTCAGCTTTCAATCACTCACATGGGTATATGCAGTGTTGCCAACTTAGCGACTTTTCATTTGTAGTTCTAAACATATTTAGGGTGTTTTTACTCACTTTTTGTCTCTCCCATGACCTTATTCCTCTCTCCTACAGCATCCATCACAATTACATGCACATGGCCAATTATGCAAATTATGTGATGACGTCATTTAGTGACTTCTAGCGACTTTTAGGGCAGCCAATAGCTACTTTCCTTACTGAGGAGTTGGCAACACTGGCATATATGCTCCTAAAATCCAAGGAGGAGATGGGAGAGGAGAGACTTGCAGCATGTCAAGCATCACAAATAGAACCAAGTTCTATTTTAGCGCCTGGCTACACAGACGCTCGCGCGAGCAGTGTGGCTGCAATGATTGAATAACATGTATGTCTACATTTATTTTGCGACGTGGGCGGTGTGGTCAGCATGTTAGCACATTGGCACTCACTCACCCACCCACATAAATATACACTCATCTACACACACACAACTGCTGCTACCACTCTTATGATTGCTAAATACTACACAATTTAAACACTTGCCCCCCTTCCCCAAAACACGTGTAAATATTGGACTAGAAATTGTGCCTTCATGTATTATACTTATGCTAAAATGTTAATTATATTATTATTACTGCGCCATTTACTTTGTTCGTTTTCTTATATTTTCTTATAATAATAATATAATAATATGCCATTTAGCAGACGCTTTTATCCAAAGCGACTTACAGTCATGCGTGCATACATTTTAGTGTATGGGTCTTGTTATTGTTGCATTGTCGAGAAGGAACCTGCACCGTCGTTGGACGGTGTACACCATGTGTATCATGTACATACCACTAATCAAAATGTGAAACTTGAAACATTGAACAAAGTTCAGTGAAGTAACGAAAAGTTCAGAAAGTTCTGGACATCTGTAACTGTTAAACACTTATTGAGTCATCATGACAACTGAGTCATCATCAACCAACAAACCCCAAACAGGATAGGTCACCAAAACAATAAGGCTCTGAATAGCTCATAGTTGTTTCGCAGGCATAATTTGATCTATGCTGAACATTAGAACGAATATAATAGAATTAGAAGTGAACTGATGTGCAAAAGACTGAAGCTGAGGGCCTAGCAAGTAAACTAATGATCATCATTATGATGAGACAACAAAAGTTACAAACAGATTACAAAAGAGAAATCCTAAAAATGACGATAGCCATTATGAATATGCTGTGCTAAATGCAATAAAATGTGTCACGGGCTGCAGCCACTTTTGATCTCTAGCATCTAGCTACGCAGTAAGATGTGGATGTCAACAAAAACTTACTCTCGTCTCCCCTCTCTGTCTCCTCGCTCAACAGACCGCTGGTCGCATCATCCCAGGTCAGGATGAGGGGCACGTCGTCATCAGTACCCTCCATTCTCCCGGCCTGGCAAGATGAAATCCACAGGAAAAAGCGACGTTGTACCCCCCCTGGGCTAGCCCTTAGCTACTGGCTAATGCTATGGTCAAACCATACACGACATAGCTAGCTATCATCTCCATCTAGCATAACGACGCATCTTGCTAGCTAGCTAACGTTAGCGATTTCTTGCTAACTGGATAACTAGCTAACTTTCCAGGTGACTCCACTAAACTAGCTAAGAGTGCTCGAAAAGCACCAGATAAACGACTGTTAATGAAGACAAGCTCGTTTATTAGTCAAATGGCTAGCTACTGCTGTTTGATTTGTCCCGAGTTGACGTCTGTCATTGACGAGGAAGCTATGCTATCCTAACTAATCGATGTCCAGTCCATCAGCATCTACTGCCTACAAAAATATTTGCTAGCGGGAAGAATGAGAGGAGTCAAGTCAAGAGTTTTGTAAATCCATGACTCATATGCATTTTGTTGGTACCACCATCAACTAAGTTTTGTATCCAAAGTAAAAATAAATATGAGATATTTTCAAATAACGGTATCTCCATCAAAATAGAGCCCCACAGTGGAGGTGTCATAATGCCCATAAAACCTAGCGGTCAAACAGGAAAATGGTTCCAGTCGTTTTTCCAGCATTAATTTTTACCATAGGGAATTTTAGAAACACTTAAAATAAGGGCTGTGTTTCGTGAAGGCTTACCCTAGTGTAACGTTTTGATAACCATGTAAATCTCTCTCGAACAAGGTGACTTTTAACAATATAAAAGGCTTATATTGTCAAATCAAATCAAATCAAATCAAATTTTATTGGTCACATGCGCCGAATACAACAGGTGCAGACATTACAGTGAAATGCTTACTTACAGCCCTTAACCAACAGTGCATTTATTTTAAACAAAAAAGTAAGAATAAAACAACAACAAAAAAAGTGTTGAGAAAAAAAGAGCAGAAGTAAAATAAAGTGACAGTAGGGAGGCTATATATACAGTAAAATAAAGTGACAGTAGGGAGGCTATATATACAGGGGGGTACCGTTGCAGAGTCAATGTGCGGGGGCACCGGCTAGTTGAGGTAGTTGAGGTAATATGTACATGTGGGTAGAGTTAAAGTGACTATGCATAAATACTTACTTAACAGAGTAGCAGCAGCGTAAAAAGGATGGGGTGGGGGGGCAGTGCAAATAGTCCGGGTAGCCATGATTAGCTGTTCAGGAGTCTTATGGCTTGGGGGTAGAAGCTGTTGAGAAGTCTTTTGGACCTAGACTTGGCACTCCGGTACCGCTTGCCGTGCGGTAGCAGAGAGAACAGTCTATGACTAGGGTGGCTGGAGTCTTTGACAATTTTGAGGGCCTTCCTCTGACACCGCCTGGTATAGAGGTCCTGGATGGCAGGGAGCTTTGCCCCAGTGATGTACTGGGCCGTACGCACTACCCTCTGTAGTGCCTTGCGGTCAGAGGCCAAGCAGTTGCCATACCAGGCGGTGATGCAACCAGTCAGGATGCTCTCGATGGTGCAGCTGTATAATTTTTTGAGGATCTGAGGACCCATGCCAAATCTTTTTAGTCTCCTGAGGGGGAATAGGCTTTGTCGTGCCCTCTTCACGACTGTCTTGGTGTGTTTGGACCATGATAGTTCGTTGGTGATGTGGACACCAAGGAACTTGAAGCTCTCAACCTGTTCCACTACAGCCCCGTCGATGAGAATGGGGGTGTGCTCAGTCCTCTTTTTTTTCCTGTAGTCCACAATCATCTCCTTTGTCTTGGTCACGTTGAGGGAGAGGTTGTTGTCCTGGCACCACACGGCCAGATCTCTGACCTCCTCCCTATAGGCTGTCTCATCGTTGTCGGTGATCAGGCCTACCACTGTTGTGTCGTCGGCAAACTTAATGATGGTGTTGGAGTCGTGCCTGGCCATGCAGTCATGGGTGAACAGAGAGTACAGGAGGGGACTGAGCACGCACCCCTGAGGGGCCCCCGTGTTGAGGATCAGTGTGGCAGATGTGTTGTTACCTACCCTTACCACCTGGGGGCGGCCCGTCAGGAAGTCCAGGATCCAGTTGCAGAGGGAGGTGTTTAGTCCCAGGATCCTTAGCTTAGTGATGAGCTTAGAGGGCACTATGGTGTTGAATGCTGAGCTGTAGTCAATGAATAGCATTCTCACGTAGGTGTTCCTCTTGTCCAGGTGGGAAAGGGCAGTGTGGAGTGCGATAGAGATTGCATCATCTGTGGATCTGTTGGGGCGGTATGCAAATTGGAGTGGGTCTAGGGTTTCTGGGATTATGCTGTTGATGTGAGCCATGACCAGTCTTTCAAAGCACTTCATGGCTACAGACGTCAGTGCTACGGGTCGGTAGTCATTTAGGCAGGTTATCTTAGAGTTCTTGGGCACGGGGACTATGGTGGTCTGCTTGAAACATGTTGGTATTACAGACTCAGTCAGGGACATGTTGAAAATGTCAGTGAAGACACTTGCCAGTTGGTCAGCACATGCTCGGAGTACACGTCCTGGTAATCCGTCTGGCCCTGCGGCCTTGTGAATGTTGACCTGCTTAAAAGTCTTACTCACATCGGCTACGGAGAGCGTGATCACATAGTCGTCCGGAACAGCTGGTGCTCTCATGCATGCTTCAGTGTTGCTTGCCTCGAAGCGAGCATAGAAGTGGTTTAGCTTGTCTGGTAGGCTTGTGTCACTGGGCAGCTCGCGGCTGTGCTTCCCTTTGTAGTCTGTAATAGTTTTCAAGCCCTGCCACATCCGACGAGCGTCAGAGCCAGTGTAGTATGATTCAATCTTAGACCTGTATTGACTCTTTGCCTGTTTGATGGTTCGTCGGAGGTCATAGCGGGATTTCTTATAAGCGTCCGGGTTAGAGTCCCGTTCCTTGAAAGCGGCAGCTCTACCCTTTAGCTCAGTGCGGATGTTTCCTGTAATCCATGGCTTCTGGTTGGGGTATGTACGTACGGTCACTGTGGGGACGACATCATCGATGCACTTATTGATGAAGCCAGTGACTGATGTGGTGTACTCCTCAATGCTGTCTGAAGAATCCCGGAACATGTTCCAGTCTGTGCTAGCAAAACAGTCCTGTAGCTTAGCATCTGCGTCATCTGACCACTTTTTTATTAACCGAATCACTGGTGCTTTCTGCTTCAGTTTTTGCTTATAAGCAGGAATCAGGAGGATAGAGTTATGGTCAGATTTGCCAAATGGAGGGCGAGGGAGAGCTTTGTATGCGTCTCTGTGTGTGGAGTAAAGGTGGTCTAAAGTTTTTTTCCCTCTGGTTGCACATTTAACATGCTGGTAGAAATTAGGTAGAACGGATTTAAGTTTCCCTGCATTAAAGTCCCCGGCTACTAGGAGCGCTGCATCTGGATGAGCGTTTTCCTGTTGATTAATGGCCTTGTACAACTCATTCAGTGCAATCTTAATGCCAGCATTGGTTTGTGGTGGTAAATAGACAGCTATGAAAAATATAGATGAAAACTCTCTTGGTAAATAGTGTGGTCTACAGCTTATCATAAGATACTCTACCTCAGGCGAGCAAAACCTCGAGACTTCCTTAGTATTTGATTTTGTGCACCAGCTGTTGTTTACAAATATACACAGACCGCCGCCCCTTGTCTTACCGGAGTCTGCCGTTCTGTCCTGTCGATGTAGCGTATAGCCTGCTAGCTGAATGTTATCATTGTTGTCGTTCAGCCACGACTCCGTGAAACATAAGATATTACAGTTTTTAATGTCCCGTTGGTAGGATAACCGTAATCTTAAATCGTCAATTTTATTCTCAAAAGATTGAACGTTGGCTAATAGGATTGATGGGAGAGGCAGTTTACTCGCTCGCCGTCGGATCCTTACAAGGCACCCGGATCTGCGTCCACGATATCTCCGTCTCTTCCTCACGCGAATGACGGGGATCTGGGCCTTGTAGGGTGTCTGTAGGAAATCCTTCGCGAACGCCTCGTTGAAGAAAAATTATTCGTCCAATGCGAGGTGAGTAATCGCTGTCCTGATATCCAGAAGCTCTCTTTGGTTATAAGAGACGATGGCAGAAACATTATGTACAAAATAAATTACAAATAACGCGGAAAAACACACATAATAGTACAATTGGTTAGAGGGCTGTAAAACGGCAGCCATCTTCTCCGGCGCTGTCTTTGGAGTGGCGCAGTGGTCTAAGGCACTGCATCGCATAGCTGTGCCACTAGAGATCCTGGTTCGAATCCAGGCTCTGTCATAGCCGGCCGTGACCCGGGAGACCCATGGGGCGGCGCACAATTGGCCCAGGGTAGGGGAGGGAATGGCCGGCAGGGATGTAGCTCAGTTGTTAGAGAATGGCGTTTGCAACGCCAGGGTTGTGGGTTCGATTCCCATGAGAGGCCAGTATGAAAAATAAAAAAATAATGTATGCACTCACTAACTGTAAGTCGCTCTGGATAAGAGCGTCTGCTAAATGACTAAAATGTAAATGCTTATGGAAGCCAACCTCATTGGTCTCTAGCAACTGAGTTGTAAAACCTACAAATACAGTGCCTTCAGTAAGTATTCATACCCTTTGACTTATTCCAAATGTTGTAGTTTTACAGCCTGAATTCAAAAAAGATTAGTGAGGGGCTGGTTGGAGGGCTGCGGGAGTTGTAGGGGGTACTGTTAGAGAAACTGCTCACCAGCCCGGCTGAGTAATGTGAAAGAACATGCTACATGCAGGAGGTGTCGCTGCGCCATGACAACAACATGGAGCTGGTTGCAACGCCATGACAACAACATGGAGCTGGTTGCAACACTGGAGACGGAAATCTCTGCCGCCATTAAAGACAGAGATGCAGAGGTGCTGATATATACAGTTATCATTATCATTATACTACTGTTGTTATTACACCAGAGTTTAGTCCTTGAAATATTTAACCCATGATAATTCTAGATCAGTTGTCCAAAACTTCACCTCTTTATTTTCTCTATCTTTCTCTCTCACTCTCATCTCTCCCCCCTCCACTCTCTCCCCACCCCCCTACCCTCTGCTCTCTCAGATCTCTAAGAAAAATGAGGTGATCAGGAAGTTGAAGAGCTCTCTGCACCAGATGGAGAAGATCTCTGAGGACTTTGTGTTGAGAACACAACAGGATGCCGAGAAGCAGGGTTGCCAGGTCAAGCAAAAAATTCTAGCTCAATGACCACTCAAAACCTGCCCAAAAGGCCTGAAAACTAGCCCAGTTGTTTTTTTCTCTCACAGCAATAGAGGAGTTGCCATATCTACAATAACAATTTTTCCATAACGTTATCGAGCCAATTAAGAAGGAATATCATATTAACTTGTAACGACCGTTAGAAGCAAATTTCGGGTTTCCTCAAAATAATAATAATTGCAAGCTATGACATGACGTAATAAAGGAATTTGAATATGTGACAAGAGAAAATATAATTTGCCCTTATTAAACTCGCAAGATCATTTTCCATCAATGGATGTCGATTTAACTCACCTTGACTGCTATGATTAAGTAATAAGGCACCCCGGGGGTTTGTGGTATACTGTATAGCCAATATACCACAGCTAAGGGCTGTTCTTAAGCACGACTTAACGCGGAGTGCCTGGATACAGCCGTTAGCCGTGGTATATTGGCCATATACCACAAACCCCCAGGGTGCCTTATTGCTGTTATAAACTGGTTACCAACATAATTGCAACAGTAAAAAGTAATGTTTTGTCATACCCGTGGTATATGGTCTCATATACCACGGCTTTCAGCCAATCAGCATTCAGGGCTCGAACCAGGTTTATAATTGTAAATAAATCCCCTTTGCGCATGTGCATAACTATAGATAAATCCGACAGGAGAGTTTGAGTGATGAAAGTTGGACAGAAGATCTCGAAATCTCTGAGCAAGAAACACTTGGATGAACATAAAAAAACAAATGTTAGGCTATTTTCTAGCAATTGTGCTGTTATTATGTGCCAGATGTTAAGATTACAAACCGTTATAAATGGCCCATTTGCGAGATTGACTTGTCATTTCAATAGGCATAGGCTACAGACAAAAATCTGGGATTATGATTCTAATTACATTTTGCCATAGTTTGCTTGGATAAATGCAGGTAGCCTATTGCCCCTGGTAGGCCTACATCTCATTTCAGATAGTCTACAGTAGCCTAGACAAGATGTAGGCAATGTTTAGCCGTTTGCTTAGTTCAAATTAACAGACTAAGTTATTCAACATGAATAGCTAGGCGATTTCGCAATAAGAAGTGCTTGTTTCCCCAGGAGCCTGCTGGAATAAGCTACTGAGGATGGGGTCATAATTTAAATCACTGAATTAAATATTAATAATATGTATATGAACTGAATATGCTTGTCAACAACAGCCAGTGTTTATTTTTTAGAATTTGTTTTACCTGTAGCCTAATCTAATCTGACTACTGTTATGGTCAATCTAATGTGTTCATAATAACACAAGGCTACAACAACAATAAACTGAAGTTGTAGGCTATTTATTAAATTGGTTTGCCAGCTCCAGGTAGGCTACACAAGTGGCACAAATTGATTTGCAATGACTCCAGTGATATCGTAATTTAAACATATTTATTGTATCAAATGGTAGCCTACAATTACATATACATTAATAGGCTACTTGATGGCCAACAGAGGCAAATGTATAATTCTCCACATTTAGCCTAATGGTAGTTTCATTAATATGAGTATTAATATGTTTTATGGAAAAAGGTTTGGAATAGGTGTCTCCGTAATGACAATCTAAATAGCCTACCTACAACTGGTAAAAAATTGTCACAACTGGTAAAAAATTGTCACAACTGGCGGCCCGTATGCAGCAGGAAGCCAATCAGCTGAGAGTTCAGTTTAGCAACCTGGGCCCGGTTTCCTGATAGTGATGGAATTTACATGCTGACCACACCGATCGCGTTACTTGCGCGAGCATTGCAAAATAAATTTACATATACATGTTATTCAATCATTTAATCCAAACTGCTCAACAAGCGTCTGCAAAGGCAAACACTAAAATAGAACTTGGTTCTTGGTTCTATTCTTGGTTCTATTTTTGACACTTGGCAGGCTGCAAGTCCCACCTCTCCCATCTCCTCCTTGGTTTTTAGGAGCATATACCCACATGGGTGATTGGAAGATGAACTGAGGTCCACACTCCAGTCCAGTTGGAGGTGGTAATGCACCTTAAAGTTGGTTGCCAACCGCCATGTAAAGTCCACAGAAGAAGAAGAAGGAAGCAGACTACTAGAAACGGACTAGGTTTCCCCTTTTATCTGTGGATTAATTGTCAGAGTAGAGAATACACGATTTTGTGTGACTCAAAATGGGTCAAAATTCTACAAAGATCCAGAAAAAAAAGACCTTGTGTATTTCAGGTAAAATAACAACCCAATGTTTATATCCCAGGACAAATTAGCTAGAAACAGCAAGCTAGCTAGCTAAATGGCCACGAATGTTTAATGTGTTTTGACCTGTCCCCAAATTAATATAGTTGGTTCAGATTTAGTTTTGATATTTCAACCTGCGTGTCCTGATCGCGTCTGGTGTGGATGGACAAAATCAACATGCGCATGATGGGGGGCGCACGCATGTGCCAGGTCTAGTCAGCATGTTTGGCTTTCCTACAACAGCCGAAGAGAACCGCTGCAGAGTGCGTCGTTGGAGCATGTGTTGATACTGACAGGATCAAAAGAAAGGCAGCGCTGCTCTCGGGATCAACTTTCTACATTCAAATCTTTCCTTAACGTTATAATTATTCAAAAATACTGACTATGGATCAGCTCCTAGAGAGATATTACCACCTACGGCTGCAAATATTGAGGCGGCTTATTCAAATGCTTACCCAATAAAAATTCACAAAATCACAGATTTGGCACAGCACATGTGCACATGTTAGCCCACACATCATGAAATATTGTAATGTGTGTACACATTTGAATGTCTCTTAGCACATAATGTTATGCAAATTAGTTGCTGTATGTGATGATGCTGGGGCATGTTGAGAGTGAGGGAGTTTTGAGAGGCACCTATGTGCGTCGGGTTAGTGCTGGGGTGCACTGTGTTCATCCAAATAAAAAACTACTAGATTATTTCATTGGAAATCATCGTCTTAGACTGTTTATGCTAGTTAACAAACTATGTGTGAGTTTTGGTGGCCTTACAGGCTCGTTACAAATTGGTGGCACGTCAACTATATAGCTAACAGCAACTCACTAGTTTGGCTAACATTGGCTGGCTAGTTGCGTGGGAAAATGGAGGGAAAAGTCGAACAACCCGAGAACAGCAATCAACAACCACCGACCGACAGTCGGTGGTGGATCAGCCGGGTGCCATGGACAGGTGGATTGACCGGCCAGGGTTTATGCCAGAATCTTTTGAGGGGAAAGAAGAGGAATGGACTGCTTGGATTGAACAGTTTGAGTAAGCAGCGCAAGTGAATGGATGGCAATTTGCATCTTTCTTATGCTTTTGCTGAGGGGAAATGAGCAGAGATTTTGCAGTACTTTACCTCAGGATACCAAGAACGATTACAACAGTGTGAAAGTGGCTTTGCAGCAGCATTTTGAGCCACCGGAGCATGCTGACTGGAATTGTGCATTTTCTCAGGACAGAAAACATAAAGTGGGTGAGTGTATTCGTGACTTTGGACATGATTTAACTTAAGCAGGCTAGCTTCAAAGGCTTACCCAGATTATAGCACGAGCACACGTGATTCGCTTGCATGAGACCATTTTATTACATACATTGGGTGCAGTGATCTTCGTATGCACCTGCGCAAGGCAGTGCCAAAAACTTTGGAAAAGGCAATTAGCATTGCTATAGAGCTTGATCAGATAAGGCAGCTAGAATTGCTGGAAAGCAAAGACACTACACAATACAAAGTGAACATGTGTGGGACAAGCAAGGTTAATCTGCCTCCAGTTAGAGACAATGTCAGTGTTCCAAAATAGATGTTTGAGTTATTGTGTGAGAGCGTCGCAGTGAGAGGTGCAGCATCTGGCAGCGAGGGAGCCACATCAGAGGGAGACATACCAGAGCAGAATATCGTTTCCAGGGTCTTCTAAAGCAGCAATGGCGGCCGCCGCGGGAGGATACCGAGAGGGCAATCTAGGTTCCCTAGAAGCAACAGAGGATGACCTATGGCGATCAATAGTATGGCCTGCTGGCACTGTGGGTGCACAATGCACATGAAAAAAGACTGTCCATACGTGGAAAAGGACAGTGCCGCATCGGCTTCAACTACACGCACAGCTGACCAGTCCGCAGCGAGGATTACTTCAAGTGTTGTGGGGAGTGGGGTTAACCTTGAGTGCAAAATTGCTGACTTCGAGTGTGAGGTCATGGTGGACTCGGGGGGCCCAGGTTTCCATGGTACACGAAGAGGTATGGAGAAATGCTACTGGAGGTAAAAGTGATACACTGCAACCATACCACAGCACAGTTAAAGCAGAAAATGTACAGTTTCTCTCAGTCCTGGGGAGCTGGTCCACAGTCATTGACGGTCTGAATCTGACCTGGGACGTTGTCGTCGCTTGCAACGCAGACCAGCCAGAGAACTGATAGGGACAAACTCCTGGTAAAATACAGGGCTGTAATTGATTTGCAAAATAAAACATGCTGTGTTTTGGGGAAGCAGATTCCATTGATTTTCAGGGGACGGATATGGGGAGTGTGTAAAGTGGTAGTGATGAATGACACGATTATCCCCTCTAGAAGTGAAATGTTTGTAACTGGTAAAGTTGAGGGTACAGTAAACAATGACAAAATGGAGGGTCTTCTTGAGCCTTGTGCTAAAGTTACTGATATAAACAACCTGTTGGTAGCATGTAGCGTTGGCAGCTCAGTGAAGGGTAAACTGCCAGTGCGTGTGATGAATGTAACCCCTGAATCACAGTTAATGAGGGAGGGCACTGAACAGGGGGGATTCTCTATCTGGGAGAAGGGTAGTGAAGACACTATCGTTGATAGCCTACAGGATTCTAACCAGCCGCCGTACTCTCACACCACTGCAAAGTGGGACGTAGAATAGTTAGTGCAAGAGCTGGACATAGATTGCAGCCAGCTAACTGAGGTGCAGCTGATAGCTGTAAAGGAAATGGTGGGGAGGTATGTGGGAGTGTTTAGCACTGGTGACTTTGAGTTGGGCTGCACAAAACTAGTCCAGCATAGGATTGACACAATGGACACCAGGCCTATCAAACAAGCATTGAGGCGTGTGCCTGTTCATCTGTAAGCAGAGTTTAACAAACATTTGCAGGACATGTTAGAAAGGGGAATAGTTAACCCATTCAGCAGTCCATGGGCAGCATCAGTGGTGTTAGTAAGAAACAAGGATGGCTCAATCAGGTTCTGTGCGGATTACAGAAAGTTAAACGAGAACACATTAAAAGATACATATCCACTTCCTAGGATAGATAAACCCTTGTATTAGCTTGCCGGCGCTCAGTGGTTTTCCACTTTAGACTTAGCCAGTGTGTACTGGCAAGTTGAGATGCACCCCGAGGATCATTGCAAAACTGCTTTGTGTCAAAGAGGGGGCTTTTTTCGAATTCCAGGTCATGGGGGGGTTTGGGTTGAAAATGTCTCCAAGCAGCCAGCTTCCAGCATCTTATGGACCTGGTGTTGGCTGACTTACATTGGACAACATGTCTGCTGTACTTAGATGACATCATAGTGTTTGGTTGTACATCCCAAGAACATAAGAAACACCTAGACAAGGTTTTCAGCAGATTGGACAAGCAGCAGTTAAGGTGAAACCATCTACGTGCCATTTGTTCAGGTCACAGGTGAGCTACCGGGGACACATCATCTCGGCTGAGGGAGTGACCACTAACACCACGAAAACAGAGACAGTCAGGTCATGTCCTAGCCCCAAGTCACTGACAGAGGCAAGAAGCTTTTTAGGCCTGGCGTCATACTACAGGAGGTCCATACCAGATTTTGCAGCTACACTACTAGTCAGAAGTTTGGACACACCTACTCATTCAAGGGTTTTTCTTTATTTTTAAAATTGTTTACATTGTAAAATAATAGTGAAGACATCACAACTATGAAATAACATATGGAATCATATCACCAAAAAAGTGTTAAACAAATCAAAAAAATATTTTATATTTCATATTCTTCAAATAGCCACCCTTTGCCTTGATGACAGCTTTGCACACTCTTGGCATTCTCTCAACCAACTTCATGAGATAGTCACCTGGAATGCATTTCAATTAACAGGTGTGCCTTCTTAAAAGTTAATTTGTGGAATTTCTTTCCTTCTTAATGCGTTTGAGCCAATCAGTTGTGTTGTGACAAGGTAGGGGCGGTATTCAGAAGATAGCCCTATTTGGTAAAAGACCAAGTCCATATTATGGCAAGAACAGCTCAAATAAGTAAAGAGAAACAACAGTCCATCATTACTTTAAGACATGAAGGTCAGTCAACATTTAAAGAACTTTGAAAGTTTCTTCAAGTGCAGTCACAAAAACTAACAAGTGCTATGATGAAACTGGCTCTCACGAGGACACCCACAGGAATGGAAGACCCAGAGTTACCTCTGCTGCAGAGGATAAGTTCATTAGAGTTACCAGTCTCAGAAATTGCAGCCCAAATAAATGCTTCACAGAGTTCAAGGAACAGACACATCTCAACATCAACTGTTCAGAGGAGACTGTGTGAATCAGGCCTTCATGGTCGAATTGCTGCAAAGAAACCACTATTAAAGGACACCAATATGAAGAAGAGACTTGCTGTGGCCAAGAAACACGAGCAACGGACATTAGACCTGTGGAAATCCAAATTGGAGATTTTTGGTTCCAACCGCCGTGTCTTTGTGAGACGTGGTGTGGGTGAACGGATGATCTCCGCATGTGTATTTCCCACCGTAAAGCATGGAGGAGGAGGTGTTATGGTGTGGGGGTGCTTTGCTGGTGACACTGTCTGTGATTTATTTAGAATTCAAGGTACACTTAACCAGCATGGCTACCACAGCATTCTGCAGCGATATGCCACCCCATCTGGTTTGGGTTTAGTGGGACTATCATTTGTTTTTCAACAGGACAATGACCCAACACACCTCCAGGCTGTGTCAGGGCTATTTTACCAAGAAGGAGAGTGATGGAGTGCTGCATCAGATGACCTGGCCTCCACAATCCCCAGACCTCAACCCAATTGAGATGGTCGGACCACAGAGGGAAGGAAAAGCAGCCAACAAGTGCTCAGCATATGTGGGAAAGCCTTCAAGACTGTTGGAAAAACATTCCAGGTGAAGCTGGTTGAAAGAATGCCAAGAGTGTGCAAAGCTGTCATCAAGGCAAAGGGTGGCTATTTGAAGAATATCAAATAAAAAATATATTTTGATTAGTTTAACACTTTTTTGGTTACTACATGATTCCATGTGTGTTATTTCATCGTTATTCTACAATGTAGAAAATAGTAAAAATAAAGAAAAACCCTGGAATGAGTAGGTGTGTCCAAACCTTTGACTGGTACTGTATGGCTGAGCCTTTGTACAGATTGGCAGATAAGGGGAAAACGTTTGAGTGGAACGCAGCGTGTGAAGTGGCCTTTAATGAACTAAAGTCCAAGCTTACCACATCCCCCATACTTGCTTTCCCTGACCCAAATGTAGATTTCATAATGGATACTGACGCATGACAGGCATAGGGGCAGTCCTCTACCAGAAACACGAGGGTAGGGAGATAGTAGTAGCATATGCCAGTCGGGCACTGTCAAAACAGGATAGGAAGTACTCAACTACTGGTAGCGTTTCTTAAACGGGCGGCAGGTAGCTTAGTGGGTAAGAGCGTTGTGCCAGTAACCGAAAGGTCGCTGGTTCTAATCCCCGAGCCGACTAGGTGAAAAATCTGTCGATGTGCCCTTGAGCAAGGCACTTAACCCTAATTGCTCCTGTAAGTCGCTCTGGATAAGAGCGTCTGCTAAATGACCAAAAAACAAATAATTTTTTTTTTTTTAAACATTTCAGACACTTTCCGCTGGGGAAGAAATCTCTACTGAGAACTGATCGAGGCTCACTGAGGTGGCTGAGTAACTTCAAACAACCTAAGGGACAGATAGCTAGATGGCTAGAGAAACTGGATCAGTTTCACTATGATATTGTCCACAGGCCAGGGAGACGGTAATGCAGATGGTGTGTCACGCAGACACACACAAACAGAGAGTGTAGACACAGCCGACACACAGGAGGCCACTGTCAACCTGAGAGCCATCGTTAAAAAGCCTCAGGATGTCACTATTGAGCCTGCAGTCAGAGCTCAAACAAGCCATTCAGTCCCCACAAATGCAGCTTTCCTTTTGGAAGCACAGGATAGAGAACCGGTGGCCTATCAATTATCAATTAAATAAATGGGGGGGGGGGGGGGGGGGTAGAGCAGAGCTCCCTCTGGAGCTGCAATCTGAGCCAAAGATCAAGCCCTTCAAACAAGTTTGGGGGACCTTCCATGTGACAAAATGGAGAGGAGTTTTACCAGATGAGCTCCTACATGAGATATTTACCTTTATCCACAATAACAGAACAGGAGGTCATTTAGGAGTTTAAAAACTCACCAGAGCAAGTAGTGTAAGGGCTGTGTGGGGTGCGCTGCATACAAGTTACAGGGTCGAGCCCCTTGACAAGTTCTGTCACAGGCCGCCCTTTCGCGAGGATAGCTGTAGACTTAATGGGTCCTTTTACAGAGACTGGACGAGGTAACAAGCACATTATGATAGTGTCAGATTACTTTACTAGGTGGTCAGAGGCATATGCCATACCTAATCAGGAAGCAGTAACAGTGGCCAAGAAACTGGTAGAGGAATTTGTGTTGAAGTTAGGCGTTCCTCGGTCAATCCATAGCGACCCGGGGAGAAATGTTCTGCTCTTTTTAGAGACGTGCAATCTTTTACAAATGAACAAAACAGATGGTTTAATGGAAAGAATGAACAGAACTCTGATCAACATGCTGTCACTTTTTGTTGATGACAATCAAAGAAATTTGGATGACATTCTCCCATATGTGATGATGGCATACAGGAGTAGTATTCAATCTTCCACGGGGTTCACAGCATACAAGGTGCTGTTTGGTACTAAAATGACTTTACCTGTTGATGGGGTTATGGGAACACAACAAAATTAAGGGAAACAGTAGGTTTCTCAGTATGTGCAAAAGGTACAAGGGTATTTAAACACTGTAAGGGAAGCTGTAAAGAGAAATCACCTAAAAGCCACAGGTTAACAAAAGCAATACTTTGATCTAAAAGTGACACCCCAGAGGTATGAGGAAAATGAATATGTGTGGCTTAGAGACTACCAGAAAAAAAAGGGGTTGTCACCCAAACTGAGAGAAGGGTGGAGGACAATGTGAGACTGTGGGCTCCAAGGGATGTTAATGTGTCAGCTGAACGGGAACTGGACACTGTCAAGACTGAAAGCTCAGTCGAAGACACAGAGACCACGTAAATGGACATTAACACAGAGATGCCCTGTGCACCTGTCTCATTTGAGACGGGTCAAGTACCTGAATCAATTGCAGCAGAAGGTCACGTGGGTCAGGGGGGTAGACCCCAAATAACTATTAGGAGGCAAGAGGGTTTTGTGTTGAACACGGTCAATGCAATCTGAATGTATACGGTTACTGTACAAATTCCCACAGTAATTGTATAAAACAAATGTTTATCCAGGTTATTAAACACAGGGTGTGTTTCAGTCTAAGAAGTGTGTAATGTGATGTGTGTACACATTCGAATGTTTCTCAGCCTATCACACAATGTTATGCAAATTAGTTGCTGTATTTGATGATGCTGGGGCATGCTGAGAGTGAGTGAGTTTTAGGCTCCTTACAAAATTACAAACAGTTGCCTACAAGTAGCAAAATATAAGTAAATTGATTGAACGTGAAATGTATTTTAATGTTTGAAATAGGCCTATAGCTTACTGTTTATATTTTAATGCAGTCATCTCAGTATTCATTTCAAGCGTCTTTTTATATGTCGCTTGTTTGTATCAATTGCAAAGACATTGGCAACTTTGTATTTGTAGTCAATTTTATTCTGAAGTTATCAGCGGTCACAGAGAGACAGATAAATCATGTGATTCTATGTTTAGCGGAGATCTTCTGTCACGCTCGTCGGAAACAGAGGAGGACCAAGGCGCAGCGTTGCAGGCAAACATACTCTTTATTTAGCGATATATTGACAAAATAAACAAAACGATAACGTGACAGTTCACGGTCTAACACAAACTAACTAGAAACAAGATCCCACAACAACTGTGGGAAAACAGCCTGTATAAATATGGTTCCCAATCAGAGACAACCAGCAACAGCTGACACTCGTTGCCTCTGATTGGGAACCAATCTGGCCAACATAGAAATGCAACTACTAGATAAACAAATGAAACGCACACCCTGGCTCAACATACAAGTGTCCCCAGAGCCAGGGCGTGACAGTACCCCCCCCCTAAAGGCGCGGACTCCGACCGCGTCAACTAAATACCACAGGGGAGGGACCGGGTGGGCACTCCACCTTGGCGGCGGATCCGGCTCCGGGCCTGATCCCCACTCCCTCTCCAACCCCCCAAAGTACCCCTGGTCCGGTCTGGCCCCGCTGACCGGAGCTGGACTGCTCTAGCTCCGGCGTGAAGCAGCTGACCGGTGCCGGACCAGGCACCGGTGGAACAGGCACGGGCCGTGCCGGACTGACGACGCGTACCATAGGCTTGGTGCGGGGAACAGGAGCGGGCCGGACCGGACTGGCGACGCACACCACTGGCTTGGTGTGGGGAACAGGCACGGGCCGTGCCGGACTGACGACGCACACCACTGGCTTGGTGTGGGGAGCAGGAGCGGACCGGACCGGGCTGGCGACGCACACCCCTGGCTTGGTGTGGTGAACAGGCACGGGCCGTGCCGGACTGATGACGCACACCACTGGCTTGGTGTGGGGAGCAGGAGCGGGCCGGACCGGGCTGGCGACGCACACCACTGGCTTGGTGTGGGGAACAGGCACGGGCCGTGCCGGACTGACGACGCACACCACTGGCTTGGTGTGGGGAGCAGGAGCGGGCCGGACCGGGCTGGCGACGCGTACCATAGGCTCGGTGCGGGGAGCAGGAACAGGCCGGGCCGGGCTGGCGACGCGCACCATAGGCTCGGTGCGGGGAGCAGGAACAGGCCGGGCCGGGCTGGCGACGCGCACCACAGGCTCGATGCGAGGAACAGGAACAGGCCGGACCGTACTGGGGACACACACCACTGGCCCTATGCAGGGATCAGGAACGGGCCGGACCAGACTGGTAACACACCCCAGTACCTCTCGCCGTGCCTCCACACTTTCCCTCTCCTCTGTGACCAGTGGCCCCCTTAACCTGGTGGCCACCTCTGCACACCCGCTGGACCGCTCCATCGCGGCCTCCTGCTGCCCCGTCGTCCCCGGTGTGAGCCCCCCCTAAAACATTTCTGGGGGTCTCTCCTCCCCGTGGGCCAGGCCTCTATAGTTCTCGCCCAACTCTCGCTCTTCTGCTTCCAACTCCAGCCATTCTGCTCTTCATTTGGCTTGACCCAGTCGAGACTCTTCCTCCACTGTTCCCAAGTCCACCCTCTCTGCTCTTCACTAGGCTTGACCCAGTCGAGGCTGCCACGGAGATCTGCTAGCGATTCCCCTGGCGATGGCTCCTGGACACGCTGCTTGGTCCAGTTTTGGTGGGATCTTCTGTCACGCTCGTCGGAAACAGAGGAGGACCAAGGCGCAGTGTTGCAGGCAAACATACTCTTTATTTAGCGATATATTGACAAAATAAACAAAACGATAACGTGACAGTTCACGGTCTAACACAAACCAACTAGAAACAAGATCCCACAACAACTGTGGGAAAACAGCCTGTATAAATATGGTTCCCAATCAGAGACAACCAGCAACAGCTGACACTCGTTGCCTCTGATTGGGAACCAATCTGGCCAACATAGAAATGCAACTACTAGATAAACAAATGAAACGCACACCCTGGCTCAACATACAAGTGTCCCCAGAGCCAGGGCGTGACATCTTCAGTGTATAAACTGTTCAACGAGTTGTCTGAGAAAGGCACTAGATTACAAGCATTTTCAAGTGCAACGTTAATAACAATGGTTTTGGGAAACAGCTTCGAGATATAATGATGCTCCTACGAAGGTAGGGGGAGTTTATAGAGATAAGATGGAGAGTTCCAAAGTGTCTGAGGTTGTGGTACCATGGGGCATAAAAGTCATAGTATGGAATAAGGGGTAGCTAGAGGGATGGTTGGCCATGGAATAAACATTCAATGGGGTGCTGGTGTGCTTCTGCACCCCTTTTAGGATGTTGTTACAAATATTCGGCCCATGTCCAGTCATACTCAGGGTCTCAGTGTGTGTCCCTCAAAGTCATTCCGTCTCAGTTGCTCTCTGTGAATCACAACCTTAAAGACGATGAGTGATCACAGCATTTCCACAAATTGAGCCATACACAATACAACTTAAGCATTGACGACAGCATTTTGTTGACAACATGGTGGTTTACACTATGTCTACTGTGTGTGAATGATGGAAGAATCTTACCCCAGCTGTAGGTCCATTTGAGTGTGTGTGGTCACTTAGGCCTTTACATCAACCAGTACTGGGAACATTGGAGACTTGGGATGCTTGCTCTCAAAGTGCTGCTTGAATGTCTTCAGGTCTGCATCTATAAAGGTCAAGTACAACATGGAGGAAGTTAACAATCTGTGGCACAAATTATAAACTAAGCAATATGATGCAACAAACTATTACACATATGAAAGACTACCACACAGGCTGGTACAATAGCCTACACATGGAGTGGAACCTAAAGGCACATACAGTACCAACCAGTAATACTCACCCGACAGAGAGGGTAGATTATTTAACAGCCAATTAGACTGTTAAACAGTCACCACTAGCCGGCCTCCGCCCAGTACCCTGCCCTGAACTTAGTCACTGTTACTAGCCAGCTACCACCTGGTACTCTACCCTGCACCTTAGAGACTGCTGCCATATATGTACATAGTTATTGAACACTGGTCACTTTAATTATGTTTACATACTGTTTAACCCACTTCATATGTACAGTGCCTTCAGAAAGTATTAACCCCCTATTGCCAAGAGTGTGCAAAGCTGTCATCAAGGCAAAGGGTGGCTACTTTGAAGAATCTCAAATATGAAATATATTTTGATTTGTTTAACACTTTTTTGGTTACTACATGATTCCATATGTGTTATTTCATAGTTTTGATGTCTTCACTATTATTCTATAATGTAGAAAATAGTAAAAATAAAGAAAAACTCTTGAATGAGTAGGTGTGTCCAAACTTTTGACTGGTACTGTATATATACATATATTTTACAAATATATTTTCCTTTATTATTTTCCACTAACTCCCCTAATTGGAATAAACTAATGAACAACAATACTTAAGCTTCTACATCCAGCTTATACACACTATATACATTTTACGGACACAATCTGTTTTACAATAGTTCTATTTTGTTTGTTTTTAGTCCTTCCTCTACCCTTAACCTCTCCCATCTATTTCTGATGTCCATCCAGTTTGATTTCTATTTGCCATATATTTTTAACTGTGCTGTTTCACAAGAGTTCTTAACCTATATACATTTACGGACACAGTATATTTTACATTAGTTATCTTGTTGTTATTAGTCCCACCCTTCAGCTCCATTCAACGCTTCCCATCTTATTTCTTAACACCATCCATATTGGATTTCTATTTGCCATATATTTTTTCAACTGTGCTGTGATGTTTCACAAAAGTTCTGAACCTTTCTATTCTCATAGTTTCTGCAGATTGTAAATTAATGATAAACATTTTTGCTAAAAGTATTATTGATTGATTGACTATGACTTTTCAAATCACCCAGTATTGCTGTCTGCAGAGTTAGCTCCTTTTTTCTGGAGATTTGTGTGTAGTGTTTTGTATCGTTAGGTATTACCGCACTGTTGGCGCTAGAAACATAACCATTTTGCTGCACTGGCAATGACATCTGCAAAATATGTGTACGCACCCAATAACATTTGATTTGAGGTGTGTACCAGTGCTGCCTTGGCTGCAGTCTTCTGGTCTGCAGCTGCTCCCTTCTTCTTAGTAGCCGCCGCCCTGGCATCAGTTCAAATTCAACTTGAAAGTGGAGCAGGTGTTATGTATCAATACCATTGAAGTTAACCCCCTACCCCCCATTGTACCCATAGTACAGAATAATGACAAAAGGGTGGATCTCCAGATCAAAAGGATCTCCAGATCTGAATGGCAGGAGTGTGTATAAGCTCAACTCATACCTGATTACAAATCATAGCCTATTGCCGTGATTCGTTATGTTGATTATTTAAGTCAGGTATTAGAGCTGTGAAAACCAATTAATTTAAAACCCATCATAGCAAGTGGGACTAAATAAGGTTACATAACTATGCCTTGAAGCTATACGAATGATCTGCTGTCCAGAGGGTAACAGTAAACAGATCAATGTCTTCCCCTCAGTAAAGTAAGCACACTGTTGACTCAAGAGAAGCTAATCAGTCCATCTCTGAAACCTCTCAAAAAGCCAGACCAAAATAATACAGCTAGCTAGGGTAGCTACAAGTCAAGTAGTAGGCTACTTAAAGTAGGTTACCCACCCCTCACACACAGACACAAACAAACATTATCAAGAACGCCTAGCTTAACCTTAATCTAAGTTAGATAGCTAGTTAACTAGCATGGTAGACTGTTGGTTTATAAAAGCCAAAGAAAGCTAAACTTGTTTTGATGAATTTCTCATGCATTTAAATGGCTAGACAAACAGACGACTAATGTAGCCATCTAGCCAGGCTAATGTTGCTAACTAGCTAGCTAACCTTGAGCTAGCGAGCTAGATAACAGGTATTGTGTACATTTAGAAACTTGCCCAATACAGTACACAGAATTGTCAATTTAAACAAATTTAGCCAATTTATAAATTACTAAATGTAGCTAACATTAGATAGTTAATCCAGAGCATTTTACTCTTGCCTCGATTCGGCAGTCTCGTCCAGATCATCGTGGCCCTTGTGAGTGACGTGAAGCTTGAGTCAGTTCTGTATGATAGCCACATTAGCAGCTAATTAGCATTTCATTTTATTTTTTGGGGGGAGGGGAGGGGGGTAAATACAGGCGAATATATTGATAAAAGTCACCTTGTCTGAGAGAGATTTACAAGGTTATCAAAACATCACGCCAGGGTAAGCCTACACAAACACAGCCCTTATTTGAAGTGTTTCTAAAATCCCCTATGGGAAAAATGAATGGTGGAAAAACGATTGGAACCATTTCTGTGTTTGACTGCTAGGTTTTATGGATATTATGACTCATTCTGTGGTACTCTATGCTGTCCTGGAGGAGGACTTCAGTCAGGTCTAGGATGAGTGGTGTGGCTGAGGAGGGAGGGAGGAGGAGCAGAGAGAGATGGGAAAGAGGAGCCACGCTGCCACCCTGATCCAGGCCTACTGGAGTGGCCACTGTGTCCGCAAGGCCATGAGGGGGAAGAAAGGCAAATAACAGCAGTTGTCCTGTGGAAAACTCAGTCAGACCAGGACAGCCTATTAGTCTAGCATGGTTTTTATATTTGTGGAAAAGATGTGGCAGCACTCCAAAAACACGCAAATTTTCCTTTTCTTCTTTTGTATGTTTGTCTTTTAGGTGTCAACGCAGCACTAGATGACTATTTTCTGATTACTATGCCATGTTTTATTTTATCTCTTTGTTCAACAACAATGCCAAAGTGTTCCTTAAAAAAAAAGGTGATTTTTGTTTTGAACCATTCTGAAGATTTTTATTGAAACATATACAGTGCATGAGGTATTAATAAAGCAGTATAAATAGAACTCAACAATTGTATAATTGTTATGCAACACTGCATGGTCAGAATAATAGAATACTGACACAGTGCAATTGTTGGATACACTTGATCGAGGCTTGAGAAACACTAGTAGGCCCTCTATTGATGTGTGTATAGTAATTATTCCCTCTGGTTGCCACTAGTTGTCAGTACTAGACTAATTGCAGAAGTATTATTGTCATCATGGCACGTTTGCTGCACATTGCTGATCATTACATTAGTATTTGTGTGGAAACAACACAATATATGTAATATCAACCCCCAACAATAAGCTCTGCAGGATCCTATGTCTGTCCACTTGATCATCCTCCACCTGCTCACTTCAAATTGGCTTTTGTAGTAAGCTGAGAAGGGCTCTGTTTGAGGTTGATAACTATGGCTGGATGAAGAGCTGGGTCTGGAGAGAAAAATACATTTAGATTTTACTGTTAGCAAATTAATTTCTCCCCTACTCTACATCACTGTGACATCACTAACCTTCTCTAACTGTGACATCACTAACCTTCTCTAGCTGTGACAATAAGGTGACATCACTAACCTTCTCCAACTCTGACATCACTGTGACATATGCCACATTCATATGCTAGTCGGAACTAGGAAACTCAAAAATCAGACTTGCTGATTCATTGAACGCGGCACGTGTATAACTACAAACAGCAAGTTGGAAATGTAGAGTTTCCTAGTTCCGACTAGCAAATGAACGCTGCAATAGCTGACCTTCAGCTGTCATCACTAACCCTCCCTATCTGTGACATCACAAACCTCCATCTGTAACATCACTGACCTTCTCCAGCTGTGACATCATAAATCTACTCCATCTGTGACATCACAAACCTCAATCTATGACATAATGACATCACTACCTTCTCCAGCTGGGTCACTGTGTCATTGATGGCCACTCCCTCTTCCTGCCCTGCGGTCCCGCCCATCATGTGGTAAAGGCTAAAGGTTACCTCTTTGATTTGGCCCAATAGAAGCATCTCCTTTACTGCTGTGGTTTGGATGTGGTACCATGTGCTCTCCTGAACCCCCCCAAAAAACGGTTTATAGTCTGGACAGAGACACATGGACTATAATACATGGTAAATCTGGGACCCATCTAAAGGTCTGTGAGTGTGTGATCAGGTCTGGTACCCATCTGAGAGTGTTGGAGCGTATCTGGTCTAGCTCTGTCTGTAGCTGAGACAGCAGGTTTTTCTTCTGCAGAATGCTGCAGCTCTGCTGGTCTGTGTATCTTTGTAGTGCCCCCCGTTGGCCGTCAGCCTGATCCTGCACCTCCTTTTCCCTCTGCTGCAACTACTCTCTGGTGGATAGCAAGGTGGCAAACCTCCCCAGCAGCTCCCACACCTCCTCTTACTACATATACACATGCACACGTTATACATTTGAACATGAAGCTAGGGTTAGGTTTGTGGTTGAGGCTGGGATTTGGGTTGAACTGGGATGTGGACATGGCATTTGCAACAAACATGAGCTGGTAGATGAATCAGCCCACATTTCCAAGAGAAAGCATGTGCACTGATCCCACAGGAAAAATGGGAGCTTTTTAAATGCTCTGAAGTTGAACAGATAAACACATTTCTCAGGAGGGGGATTGTAGGCTATAATGGCCTGGCTCTCCGGGTGGATCCATGATAATACCTAGAAAATAGGTTTAGCCATTATAACTTTTCAGGTCATTTTCTAGATATCCTTCCAGGAAACCTTCCCGTAACTTTCCCAGAAACTTCAAACTTCAAATTGGCACAAATTAACGACCTGATATTATAGATTTTCACACACAGGTAATTTCCCAGGTAATTTTCCCAGGTAACTTTCCCGAAAACGTTGTAGTCAATTTTCCCAGAAATCTTTGTCTCAGTCAGTGGTGTGACAAGGCCTTAGTATGTGCCAATCGTTGGTACCTTGGCCAGTCTGAGGACCTGTTCCAGGAAGGTCCAGTAGAGGGCAATCTCCACCCTGCGCTGCAGCCTCAGTTTGCAAGCCTCCAGGATAGCGCACTCCTCCGTCTCTCCCTCCCTCTTTCTGACACACAGCATCCCTCTCTCTTTCTGCCGCCTTCTTACCATGACCTCGCTTTGCGTCGTTCTCCTGCAAGACGGCACATGTGACTATGATGGTTTTTCCAGTGTCTGTGTGTGTGTTTGTGTTTGTGTGTATGTGTGTGTTAGCCACCCACTATGAGGAATTTGTCAAATTCGAGCAGCGACTCCTTCAGTTTCTCCTCCTTCTTCATCACCTCATCTCTCCGTATGTTAACTCCGATAGTCACATTTTTGTCACTTTGTTTTTATGATTGCTATGATTATTATGAATAAGAACATAGATCCTCACCTCTCTGTTTGTCTGGAGCTGTTTATCCACCTCTCTGATCTCTCTCTGTTTCTCAATCATCTATGTGGCTCCACTCATCAGACCTTTGTCCTGCACAGGCATTTTCCTACACACGCACACACACACACAGAACTCAGAAACTTTCAGTGGACATAAATCTGTGTTTCTTTACACAACCCTACTAGTGGAAGCATAACACAAACACATACAAACTCACAATAAGAGTTGTTCCTCGAAGACAGTCTGAAAATAATCCTCCAGATCCAAGGCAATTTTATCCACTGTCTCCAGGGAATTTCTGATCAGCGGTTAGAAACTTGAGAAACGTTCTCTTCAGACTGCCCTCTACCCTGCTGTACTGTCTTGTCTCTATGGCAACACATAGACAAAGCCTCTGTTGCCCCTAATGGCAAACTACTGAAATAGAAGCTCCACTACAGTGTGTGTGTGTGTGTGTGTGTGTGTGTGTGTGTGTGTGTGTGTGTGTGTGTGTGTGTGTGTGTGTGTGTGTGTGTCTGTGTGTCTGTGTTTCTGTGTGTCTGTGTCTGTGTGTCTGTGTGTCTGTGTGTCTGTGTCTGTCTGTGTGTGTGTGTGTGTGTGTGTGTGTGTGTGTGTGTGTGTGTGTGTGTGTGTGTGTGTGTGTGTGTGTGTGTGTGTCTGTGTCTGTGTGTCTGTGTGTGTGTGTGTGTGTGTGTGTGCGTCTGATAAGGCATGTGGTCTGTTTTCCATGCTGTCTCTGTCTCTCTCTCTACTTCTATTTATAGCCTACCTACATATCCATAAGGACTATCTTTAGCCTATATATTTCTCACTACCCAGAATCCTTTCAGATAGCCTCAGAGGTGTGTGTGCGTGCGTGCATGTGTGTGTATTTCTCCCATCTGACTAATGGCTGCTGACAAACAGAGAAAAGTGTAATCTCGTGACTTCAAGCTGTAATGTCACACCTGATATCACACATTTCTATGGGGACTGTGCCACAGCTAATACATCCAGTCGTATTTAGTGACTATAACTGATCTTCACTGACTAGTTGCTACCTGTGATCCAGAGAGCATTGTCATCTTCAGATCGCAGACAGTAAACAGCTCAGTCGTCACCTTGTTAGACTACATTACAACATAACAGGAGACAGATGGGAATGTTATTAACAATCATATAATGTAGCTAATGGAAATACAGTGTGATGTTATGCCTGCCAGTTGAGTGTAACTCTACTGATCGTAATGTGTTAAAGATGGTGAGACAGATGAGAGAATAGCAGGAAAAGGCATCTACAAATGCAAATGTGACACACACACACACTGCCGTGACCCAGAGCCATTGGAGGGGAAAAATAACAATACAACGATGAAGGGAGTAGGGAGACTCAGCTGTATGTATTTTTGATGCAAGACACACACACAGGCCACTCATGCATGGAGATGTCGCACACACACACATACGGACACACATGCCACACACACATGCATACACTATTAAAATAAAAGTGTGTTGTTGGAGGTGACAGTGTGAGATTAAGGAGATGGAGACCTCACACCCATGTAAATGCCACCAGACCTTTTAACAGCTGATTAATATTTGAAGGCATCCTCCTGACTCTCAGGCTGATTATCTGTGATTTTTTGTCGTTTTCTGCTCCATCTATCCCTGGGTCTCTCTCTGTCACTCTGCTGTCCCCTGGGAGAGGAGAGGAGTGGCAGACACCAGCACACACACATCAACCTCCAGCCATGAATATACACACACTTCAGCTTTCGGAGACACACATCACACATCTCTTGAATTTTTTATTTATTTATTTAACTTATTATTTATTTATTTTTTACAATAAACAAAACATACATAGACAAAAACAATAGACAACTTAACATTTACGTACATTTCCACAAACATTAATGACATCACACTTGCTCAGACCCACATGTTCCCACAGTAACCACACCCAATGTTGTTTCTAATGCTTCTAAGACTCTGCCCATATGACTTCAAATTGCTTCATGTTGTTTCTGTCTGTAGCAAGATTTTTTGCAAAATATATTGAAATAATAAAGAGCTTGATTCTTCCATTCACTTAACGCTGGTATCGTTTGACTTCCAGTATTTAAGTCATAGCTTCTTCAATATAAATGACGAAAATAATATTGTCCAACCCATTGGGTATCTCACCGCACCCCCATATGACATGTCTTGAAATATGCAGATAGACGGATTAAAAGTAAATTTACATTATACAACTTCTGACAGCCAGCTTTCTAACTGCCCATAACTTTTGGACTTTATAGCACTCCCAAAAATAAGGAATTATTGAGTCATTGTTAGTTTTACACTTAAGATGTGACTCTGAAGTTGTGCTGTAGAATTTGTGAATTTTGTCTCTTGTATAATAAATTCTATACATTAGTTTATACTGGATTAAGCGTATATTTTTGTTAACTGTAATTTCAGTTATTTTTAAGTCTTGGTTCCAGTAGTTTATATTTTTTTCTAAGAGATTGTCAGGTGGATAGGCTCTCTGCAAGGTTTGGTATATCTTACTTAACATATGACTATCTTTTTCTGACTCAAATAGGATTCCCTCAACATTGCTCTGATGTCCAAAAGCTTTCAGGTCGAAATTCCGTGATAGAAAACGTTTACGTTGCATAGATATTTTTAATTCTGTCATGGAAATAATTGTATTTCCTACTACCACGTCATTTACGGTTTCTATGACTTTAGTTTTCCATGTGGGCCAATTTATCTGTGAATTCTGAAAAGCTATCCAAGGATTGTTTCATAGCGGTGAGTGGCGCAGTGGTCTAAGGCACTGCATCGCAGTGCTAACTGTGCCACTAGAGATCCTGGTTCGAATCCAGGCTCTGTCGCAGCCGGCCGCGACCGGGAGACTCATGGGCAGCGCACAATTGGTCCAGGGTAGGGGAGGGAATGGCCGGCAGGGATGTAGCTCAGTTGATAGAGCATGGCGTTTGCAATGCCAGGGTTGTGGGTTCGATTCCCACAGGGGGCCAGTATAATAAAATATGTATTCACTAACTGTAAGTCGCTCTGGATAAGAGCGTCTGCTAAATGACTAAAATGTAATGTAAAAATGTGTGTTTTTAGGGAGTGATATTGGTTATTGTAGAATGCGTTTCATTTTCGCCCATGTTGTTATAGTGTTCTTTACTATGAAGTTGTTAATGTTCTTAGCTCCATCTTTTCAAAACAAACAAGTGAAAAGATTCTGGGGATGAGCATGCACATGCTCAATATGTACCCATTGTTTCTCTTTAGTGCATTTAACAATATGTCGCAAGTAAAAGCCACCTAAAAGCCTTGGGTGGCGAGTTGACACACTTCCCAATCTGGGAAGTTAAAACCACCCTCAGATTTAGGGACATGTAAAACTTTCCTATATATTCTGAGTTTTATTTGCCCATATAAAGTCTGTTATGGTGAGTATACTTTTTTAAATAATGTATTAGTGAAAATAAATATACAAACTTTGGGAGCCATGCCATTCTAAAGAGGTATATTCTACCTATAAGATGAATGGGGAGATTGTTCCATTTAATTAGATCTGCTTTCATGTTGAGTAATGGGATAAAGTTTCTTTTTTTTCTTTTCTTTTTTTAATGGTTGTTTTTGTCACTTATTAAGCATCCTAAGCATTTCATATTTTTTGTGGTCCACTGAAAGGATTGCTGTAGATCATGAGTTATTCTTTTTCTTTTCCTATTGACACTATTTCAGTTTTTTCCACATTAATTTTATATCTTAAGATTGTAGAGTATTCAGAAAATATTTTTGACAAGGGGGGCATTGAGTTTTCAATATTAGTCAGGTATATCAGGAGATCGTCGGCAAATACGTTTAGTTTATATTCATGTTTACCAATACTAATAACTCTTACATTTGGGTCCTGTGTCTAATTATTTCTGCAAGCGGTTCAATTGCCAATGCAAACAGGAGGGAGGAGACAGGACATCCCTGTTTCATGCCCCTTTCTAAAGCAATTTCACCAGATAATATATTATTTGTGTATATTTTTGCTTTAGGATATTTATATAATATTTGTATGAAATGTATTATTTCAGATGGAAAAATGAATGCTTCCAAAGTTTTTAATAGAAAAGGCCATTACTAATAAATCTGCATCTTGTTTCTTTGCATATTGTATTGTACTTGTATTCATTTGTAAGTGTCTATTTTTAATAATGACTGTTTGATTAATATGTTTCAAGTCTGGTCAAACTTTTGCCATTCTGTTGCTTATGAGTTTTGTATTATTTTATTGTCGCAATTTATTAAATGTATGGGTCTGTAATCTGCAGGGGACTCTCCAGATGATCCTGGTTTTAATATAACTGAGATAACTGTTTGATACATGGAACTTGGAAGCACTGAATTGAGTGACATGTGTGATGTCATTTGAGTAAATAGGGGCGCTACTTTGTCCCATAATATTAAAAATATTCAATGGGAAAGCCGTCCATCCCTGGTGCTTTTCTCCACACAAAGGTTTTAACAGTGTCTAATATTGATTTTGGGGTGTTTTCCATTTTTTGTGATAATTTTATATCTGCTGATAGTTGCTTCAGGGTTATTGAGTCTAAGAAGGCTATAGGATCAGTCACTGTTATTTAATTCTGATTTATATAGATTTTCATGGAAGCTTTTAAATGTGTTATTAATAGCATTGTCGTTTCTAATTAAGGCATTTGTATCCTTATCTTTTAAAATGTTAACTGGTTTTGCCAGGTGTTTACCAGGTATATTTGCCATTAATTAGTATGCTTTATTTTAGTTTAACCTGTAGTTGTTGACTTTCTTCAAAGTAAAAGATAATATTTCTGCTTAAGTAAAGATTTTTTATGGGCTTTTTCTAAGATAGTGATTTTGTTTTCTTTTTCTTAAATTGTAATTTCTAACTCAGATTTAACTTTACATTTTGGGTCTTGAAGATGCGCTCTGTGTTTTTCTCCATATTCTGTCGCAAAGTGTATTCTCTGTTTGTAAAACTAAGCATGGGACAGGAGAATGAACGATATCACTATATAATAGATTTTAGAATCCAGTACATTGTTGAGTACATTTTGGGAAATAAAAATGTAGTCAATTCTTGAATAGCTTTTCTTACTTTGAGAAAAAAAAGGAGTAGTCTTTTGTAGTTGGGAATAATAATCTCCAGGTGTCCTGTAAAAAATGGTATATAGATGAAATTTGTCAGCCTCTTTGGCGGCTCCTTGAATTTCCCTTTTTTATTGCTATGTCTAAGCTGCTGTCACGTTCGTTGAGTACAGGATTGGACCAAGGTGCAGCGTGGAATGCATACATGTTTATTAACTACGTAAACACACGACAAAACAACAAAAGCAACGTAACGTGAAGCTCACAATGGCTACACACAAACAAGCCAAACAAGAGTCAAGATCCCACAACATAGGTAGGCAAAATGGCTACCTAAGTATGATCCCCAATCAGAGACAACGATCGACAGCTGCCTCTGATTGGGAACCACACCCGGCCAACATAGAAATACAAAACTAGATATACACATATAAATTCACCGGAGCTGGACTGGGCACCGGTGGAGCGGCCTGCTCTGGCTCCGGAGTGGAGCCGCTGACCGGAGCTGGACTGGGCACCGGTGGAGCAGACTCCCCGTTGCACCGCTGGTCCGGTCTGGACCTTGGCGCGATGCTTCCCCTCTCAGTCTTCCCACGATGCACCAAGCCCTGTCTGGACCCTGGTGTGGGAGGCCCCGACCCTGGAGAGGGGCCGACGTCTGGGCCTGGACCAGCAATCCCCCCGCGATGCACCAAGCCCTGTCTGGACCCTGGTGTGGGAGTACCCGACCCTGGATAGGAGTTGACATCTGGTTCTGGAGTGGAGACGCCGACTGGAGCTGAACTGGACCCTGGTGGATCGGACTGCTCTGGCTCTGGAGTGGAGCAGCTGACCAGAGCTGGACTGGGCACCGGTGGAGCGGACTGTTCTGGCACCAGCCATACCTGGGGACACGCACCACTGGTCTGGTGCGAGGAACAGGCACGGGCCGCACCGGGCTGGGAACACGCACCACTGGTCTGGTGCAAGGAGCAGGCACAGGCCGTACCGGACTGGAGACACGCACCCCTGGTTTGGTGCGGGGAGCAGGTACGGGCCGTACCGGACTGGATACACGCACCACTGATTTGGTGCGGGGAGCTGGTACGGGGCGTACCGGGCTGGCGACACGCACCACTGGTTTGGTGCGGGGAGCAGGTATGGGCTGTACCGGACTGGATACATGCACCACTGGTTTGGTGCGGGGAGCAGGCACGGGCCGTACCGGACTGGAGACACGCACCACTGGTTTGGTGCGAGGAGCAGGTACGGGGCATACCGGTCTGGGGAGGCGCACTGGTAACCCAGTGCGTAGGACCGGAGCAGGATATACTGTACCGTGGAGGCGCACTGGAGGTCTGGAGTGTAAAGCTGGCACAACCCGTCCTGGCTGGATGCCCACTTTCGCACGACACGTGCGGGGCGCTGGCACAGGACACACTGGGCTGTGAAGGCGGACTGGCGACACAGTGCGGATCTCCGCATAACTTGGTTCCTCAATGAACACATGCTCCTTACAGCGAGTACGGGGAGTTGGCTCTGCTAAACCTCTGCTCTAAGGCCCGAGCTCTCTGCTGCTGGAGGGTTAACTCCTCTCTCAGTTCCTCCTGTTGCCTGGCCAGCTCCTCTCTCCGTGCATCCACTAATTCCTTCTCCCTTTGGGCCTCCTGCAGCGCCTCCTTCTGAAGTGAGAGCTCCTGCTCCCTCTTCTCTAACAGCTCCCGTAATGTGGTGGCCTCCTCTCTCATACTGCTGATCCGCAGGTCTTGGAGGACCTCTACAATAGCGGCCTCCTCCCCCACAGTTAGCCCTTTCACGGCCTCCTGCTGCTTCGTCGACCACCCCGTGTGACCCCCCAAAACATTTTCTTGTGGTTGCCTCTCGGGTCTCCTTCGTCGTTTCGCATTTTGGAATTGCCGTCGATCCGGACTCCAGCCCTCCTCCATTACCTTACCGTAACGGACGGATTCCTCCTCTCTAATTTTCCCCCAACCGAGGAGGGCATCTACCAATGTTGCTTCCCGCTGTGTCCAGGGTGTTTGCTCCTCCTGGGCACGCTGCTTGGTCCGTTGGTGGTGGGATCTTCTGTCACGCTCGTTGAGTACAGGATTGGACCAAGGTGCAGCGTGGAATGCTGCACCTATGTTTATTAACTAAGTAAACACACAACAAAACAACAAAAGCAACGTAACGTGAAGCTCACAATGGCTACACACAAACAAGCCAAACAAGAGTCAAGATCCCACAACATAGGTAGGCAAAATGGCTACGTAAGTATGATCCCCAATAAGAGACAACGATCGACAGCTGCCTCTGATTGGGAACCACACCCGGCCAACATAGATCTACAAACATAGAATGTACACATGGAAATACACACCCTGACCAAACCAACTAAAGAAAACCGATCTCTCAAGGCCAGGGCGTGACAGCTGCTGAATGCTTGATTTAGGTCACCTGCTAAAATAATAGATCCTGTCTGGGTTAGATCTAATATAGCTTAAATTATATCTAAAAACACCAGGTTTGCCCCTTAAATCAATGTCTATTTTTTCCCCTTGTAAGGTACAATTCAAAATTAGAAAATGTCCTTGGTCCGTGTGCTGGGATATAAGGGAAAAGGGTGTATTCTTATTTATCAGGATGCCTACACCTCTTTTGTTACTACAGTAGGTGGCTGCATAGGCTTCTCCAACCCAGCTCCTCTTTACATTTCAAATTTCAATTTTTTTGAAGCAGGAAAACCACATCTGCTGACAATCTCTTTAAATGTTCAAGTACCGTAGGCTTTTTTTTGGCATCATGAAGCCTGTGCACATTCCATATAATAAGTTGGATTTTGTTGGCCTTTACTTGTATAGAATCAAAGTATAACATCAAACCTTGTCTGTTCCATCTGTCATTGAAGAACCAGATTAAACATTTTATCAGACATGCCATATGAGGGTGGTGGACATCCCATGGATACGGAAGAGTCGAAGTATGAATACATAGTTATTGTATACATTACATATATAAAATGTGTGAACATGTAGGCTAACCAAACATTTAACAGAGAACACACAAAAAACATAAAGCAAGTACTTCTTTGTACTTTAGGGTGCTATGCCTTTTTAGGGCTTTTAAGCTCCTACTCCTCCCCTAATGTACCAAATTCTGTGGATTATTTCATTGCAAATACATTGGAGAAAGACTGCCACCTAAATACTGTGGTCAGTTTGTAATACCTTGTGAATTAAATAAAAGTATGGTGGCTGGTGGGGCTCTACTTGGGGAGAGTGGGTCAACCGAGAGACCAAAGTGAGATGAGTGGAGGCACCACATACACTTCAGGGAAGTGTCTGATGCCCTCCCAGCTCCCCCGTCCTGATCCCTCGGATAGAGCCCATCTCCACTCTTGTCAATAACCACCATTGGATCTTAACTATAATGGCAAACAATAAATAATAATGACTTCACGTCCTCTCCTAATTTGGCCAGAACTCTTAATCATTTTACAGCAGGTTTGCGAGTCACAATATAGATCCTTCCTTCCCTTTTCCCCAATCAAAGCTTGTCCCTCTCCACCTCATCACACATCTCAACTCCAGCTACTTTGATGGATGCACGAACACAAAGCCTAAATCTGCAGTAACTAACAAAACGTGAAGAAAACAAATGTTAAAAAACCAAAGTGGAACTTCCTAAAAGACGCTTCCCTTTCTCCCTCTCTCTCTCCTTCTCTCTCTCTCCCTCACTCTCTCTGTCTCCCCCACTGAGCGGCGATAAACATTTGGACATCCATTATTAAAGGTCAACAGGACAGCCCAAACAAAGCATGTATGTCCCTGAGAGGAAGTCTGTGTTTATGGTAATGATGCTCTTTGGGCTCATCGATTAGTGATGAGAGACCATATTTGAGGGATGCATGGAGAGTATGTGTGTGTGTGTGTGTTTGGGGAGGGGGGAGTAGGGGAAAACATGGCCAACAATGGGATGGTAAAAGGGAGGGTGTGTGTGTGCATTGGGGGATGTGTGTATGGATGTGTGTAGGAGTGTGTGTATGCATTTGTTTGTTTATTGATGTTTTTGTTGTGCGTTAGTGTCTCTGCAGGGGTCTTGTTGGGCTGTTTGCCAACATCATGGAACACGGGTAACAACAAACCTCCAGGGAACACTGGGGGAACACTGGGGGAGGAGCCTTCTGGCTGCATGTGCTGCCTGGCTGCTGAAGTAGGGCCTGAGGCCTGGACGTTGTAGTCTCATCTGAAGTTGCTTTTAAACTTTTTGTTGATTGACATGAGACGTTATAATATAATAAATTATATAATTAAATACAATTATTTGAAGTCACACTCGCTGATTTTCTAGGTGGTGAAAGAGGGTTGTGTGTGTGTGTATGTGTATGTGTGCGTGTGTGTGTGAGCGCACGTGTGTGTGTTTATGGGTGGAGGGGGATGGGTGGATTAGCGTGCCTCTCAACTCCCCTGTCTGTAATGAGACTGGACACTGGCTCCACGTCGACCCCCAACCCTCCAACTACTCACTGGGGGGTGCGTCTCTACTCCCCTTTCCTCGCTTTCATATGTGTGTGCCTCTGTGTGTGTGCCTCTGTGTGTGTGCCTCTGTGTGTGTGTGTGTGTGTGTGTGTGTGTGTGTGTGTCTGTCTGTCTGTCTGTCTGCCTGTCTGTGCCTCTATTCCTGTGTGTATGAGAGCGGAGGTTATTTGGGTCTAGTAGTAATTTGTTTGAGTTTCTGGGCTGGTGAACAGAGCATGACTCTATTAGAGGTGGTTTGTCTTTTTGTGCCTCACTGGAGACATGCAGGCTGGTCACTGGGCCTCCTTATAGAGCGCCGCACTGGAGACATGCAGGCTGGTCACTGGGCCTCCTCATGGAGCGCCGCACTGGAGACATACAGGCTGGTCACTGGGCCTCCTCATGGAGCACCGCACTGGAGACATGCAGGCTGGTCACTGGGCCTCCTTATGGAGCGCCGCACTGGAAACATGCAGGCTGGTCACTGGGCCTCCTCATGGAGCGCCGCACTGGAGACATGCAGGCTGGGTACTGGGACTCCTCATGGATCGCCTCACTGGAGACATGCAGGCTGGTCACTGTGCCTCCTCATGGAGCGCCTCACTGGAGACATGCAGGCTGGTCACTGGGCCTCCTCATGGAGCGCCGTACTGGAGACATGCAGGCTGGTCACTGGGCCTCCTCATGGAGCGCCGCACTGGAGACATGCAGGCTGGTCACTGGGCCTCCTCATGGAGCGCCTCACTGGAGACATGCAGGCTGGTCACTGGGCCTCCTCATCGAGCGCCGTACTGGAGACATGCAGGCTGGTCACTGGGCCTCCTCATGGAGCGCCGCACTGGAGACATGCAGGCTGGTCACTGGGCCTCCTAATGGAGCGCCTCACTGGAGACATGCAGGCTGGTCACTGGGCCTCCTCATCGAGCGCCGTACTGGAGACATGCAGGCTGGTCACTGGGCCTCCTCATGGAGCGCCATACTGGAGACATGCAGGCTGGTCACTGGGCCTCCTCACAGAGCTCCATGCTGCAAACAGATGGGAAGTTAGGATGGATCTCTGTCCTCCACCTGAACAGCCTCTGACACTCTAAACCTGCAGGATTAGGGTTGTTTAACGCATACAGGGATCTATACTGCAGACTGTATGGGCTATATACAGCACTAGACCAGTGGCGGCCCCACTTGTGATTGGTAAAAAAATATGGATTATGTTTCAAATGCTCATAAAAGTGCACTAAATGTGTACATTTTCCTGTTTCAAAACTACACTGCTCAAAAAAATTAAGGGAACTAAAATAACACATCCTAGATCTGAATGAATGAAATAATCTTATTAAATACTTTTTTCTTTACATAGTTGAATGTGCTGACAACAAAATCACACAAAAAATTATCAATGGAAATCAAATTTATCAACCCATGGAGGTCTGGATTTGGAGTTGTCGTATCGGGTGAATGGTGGCAATTATTGCTGTCAACAAAGAGTCCGCTTATGCTGCACAATGATTTAGAGGCTTTTATTAATATCACAAGGTTACAGCATAAGTTACAGACCCGCGGTGTCCGGAGAACGGCGTCTCAGATTGTCATGGCCGTTCTGCCCTTTCTGTAGTCTAGCCCCTATTTATAAACAATGCAAAAAGATGCTCCCTCTTCTGGCCAATCACCAGTCTCCCCTGTCTACAACACACTTCCTGTCTGTTGTATGTGGCGTTACACTAAAACATTCCCTTTTGATACTAACATAAACAACATTCCATTTCTTCATGAAAAACATTTAACAAAGACATAATCTTCATATACGATAGAGTCACCCTCAAAATTAAAGTGGAAAACCACACTACAGGCTGATCCAACTTTGATGTAATGTCCTTAAAACAAGTCAAAATGAGGCTCAGTAGTGTGTGTGGCCTCCACGTGCCTGTATGACCTCCCTGCAACGCCTGGGCATGCTCCTGATGAGGTGGCGGATGGTCTCCTGAGGGATCTCCTCCCAGACCTGGACTAAAGCATCCGCCAACTCCTGGACAGTCTGTGGTGCAACGTGGATGGAGCGAGACATGATGTCCCAGATGTGCTCAATTGGATTCAGGTCTGGGAACAGGCGGGCCAGTCCATTGCATCAATGCCTTCCTCTTGCAGGAACTGCTGACACACTCCAGCCACATGAGGTCTAGCATTGTCTTGCATTAGGAGGAACCCAGGGCCAACCGCACCAGCATATGGTCTCACAAGGGGTCTGAGGATCTCATCTCGGTACCTAATGGCAGTCAGGCTACCTCTGGCGAGCACATGGAGGGCTGTGCGGCCCCCCAAAGAAATGCCACCCCACACCATGACTGACCCACCGCCAAACCGGTCATGCTGGAGGATGTTGCAGGCAGCAGAACGTTCTCCACGGCGTCTCCAGACTCCAGACACATGTGCTCAGTGTGAACCTGCTTTCATCTGTGAAGAGCACAGGGCGCCAGTGGCGAATTTGCCAATCTTGGTGTTCTCTGGCAAATGCCAAACGTCCTGCACGGTGTTGGGCTGTAAGCACAACCCCCACCTGTGGACATTGGGCCGTCATACCACCCTCATGGAGTCTGTTTCTGACCGTTTGAGCAGACACATGCAAATTTGTGGCCTGCTGGAGGTCATTTTGCAGGGCTCTGGCAGTGCTCCTCCTGCTCCTCCTTGCACAAAGGCGGAGGTAGCAGTCCTGCTGCTGGGTTGTTGCCCTCCTACGGCCTCCTCCACGTCTCCTGATGTACTGGCCTGTCTCCTGGTAGCGCCTCCATGCTCTGGACACTACGCTGACAGACACAGCAAACCTTCTTGCCACAGCTCGCATTGATGTGCCATCCTGGATGAGCTGCACTACCTGAGCCACTTGTGTGGGTTGTAGACTCCGTCTCATGCTACCACTAGAGTGAAAGCACCGCCAGCATTCAAAAGTGACCAAAACATCAGCCAGGAAGCATAGGAACTGAGAAGTGGTCTGTGGTCACCACCTGCAAAACCAGTCCTTTATTGGGGGTGTCTTGCTAATTGCCTATAATTTCCACCTGTTGCTGTTGTCTATTCCATTTGCACAACAGCATGTGACATTTATTGTCAATCAGTGTTGCTTCCTAAGTGGACAGTTTGATTTCACAGAAGTGTGATTGACTTGGAGTTACATTACAGTGTTGTTTAAGTGTTCCCTTTATTTTTTTGAGCAGTGTATATTGTTCAAAACAAGCTGTTCAGTTACTTACTATTCTGCTCCTCAGTGACTGCCAGCAACAGCTCCGCCTCCAGGGGCGCATAGGCCGTGAGAACATTACTTGGATTGTTTTGCCAGCTATTTTCTATGAGGGGGAACTACCCCAATGAAATCGCAGGATTTCATAGCATAAATTATAACAGCACAAAGTAAATGGACCGTCCTGGGACGCTCAAATGTGCATTCAGTCAAAACTTCTGGGTCTGCTCTAGTCTCCTTCCCAATGAGTCTCTCGCGCCAGACAGCTTACTTCCGCACGTGAAACTAGATCTGCGCTATCAGGTACAGATTGCGATAAAGCAAAAAGCAAATTGTAATTAACTTGTAAATCAATAATCATAACAGTCATGGGAGCCTGGGTCTTGATAAACCAGACATCTACATCTTACAAGAGTCGAAGGACAGAGGGATACAATAGCTGGAACCTTCTCATTGCGGATCTGGTAGGACAAAAAAGCATGACGGTGGCTGGACAATTTGATTGTTTCCCCCAATGTTGTTCATCAGGTTCTACTGTAGGTGACAGGGCGACATGTGTGGACTAAAACAGCATAAGACCGGGTGTATCACAAAGCTACAGTAATTTTGAGAAACATTGAGAAATAGTTCGGTTGATTCTTTTGGGTCATATTACCAGTTATCTACCTTTGATAAGCAGCTATCTAGCTATAGCTAGCTGGTAGCATGCTAGCTAGTTAGCGGCCATGCCAATTTCAAGTCTTTCTACACTAATATCTGACTAACTCTGAAATATGAAGTTATTTCAGAATGAAAGTTAACTGGCTAGTGTTACGCCCCTGAAAAAGGGGAGAAATAATCACGAGAGTGATGCAGTTGTTTCCTCACTGAAAACTTTAGTATAATCCTTTTACAAAAATACCACATTTTACAGAACAACAGATCTACAGGAACCAGAGTTTTGTAGGGTACAAAGCTTATTCAAATCACAATAGCATAAACTGTAATTCACTAAAACATATACAAATGTTTCAATATAACTGTCAAACACAAAGTAGCTTTAGCTCAGTAACCCATAACTACATTTATCAACCATGTCAACAAAGTATTCGAAACACATTATACAAATAACCCCAAATATATTATTAACAGCGCACATGTTCATTCACAATTAGCATAAAATGGCAGCTACTCTCAGTACGAAGCTAATCTTCGCTGCAACCAAGCAGATTTCACTCACACATGCACCTAAATACTCTCTTCAACTTAACTCTAACTTACTCAAGATGTTACTAACACATACCTTAAACTCTCTTGACATGTTAGCAAGTTATTACATTCAAATTAACTCGTTTTATATCAATAACGTACCTGAAAAAGGGGAGAAATAATCACGAGAGTGATGCAGTTGTTTCCTCACTGAAAACTTTAGTATAATGAGGAAAAAGACCGCGATTTCCCCAGGAAGTTGGGTGGAGACCAGAGCAATCGATCTCAGGCTCATAGATTAAGAGCATTTAGTAGATCACAGATTAACACTTTTACCCTTAAATTAGGCACCACAAAATAAAGTAGTCAATATAACGTTTACACATTCCTCTTACAATATTTACCCTTTTACACTTGACGGATTTTAACACATTTATGAATTTTATCAATCTCTATGAACTAGTACTGGATGCATGATCTTTTTAACCTTAGATATTTTAAGATCCTTACATACCATGAACTTACTAATACTTTTTAGTGTATAACAGGCTATGAATATGTCCTTTAACCTGTCACACTCTCCCCGACAAAATAAATGTTGTCCCAACATTACCAACATTGTCTTCTTAAACAGTCTATAAGCACTGGACGTAGAAAATCCTCTTCTGTAAGATAGTCCTTGAGCAGAGGTCAAAGTTCACAGTTCAAATAGAACCAAGAAGTTATATTCACAGTCCATATCTGTTGACCAGCTGTATAAACAGTCCATAAGCAGTCTTTTCTCATACTATTGTCAACAGTCCATCAGTTTTAATGATCTATATGCATAGTCTGCTAATTGTCTCGTGAAAGTCTGTGAAATCAGTCAGTAGTCCATGGTCAAACATGTCAACTCTGTCTGTGGCCTCAAGTTTGCTGAAGTCCATACATGTAGGGTGGCTGAAGGTAATATCGCTGTAGTGATGGCAGCCATGGAACCAGTCCTGGTGCAGGGTAGACAGTGAACAACTGTTGCTGTGGCTGGATACTGTAGCAGGAAGGGATACCAAGCTGATCATAGGTGGTACGTCTTGGAGGGTGTCTCTCTCTTTGTGGCAGCTGGTAAGCTGGTTCCTCAGGTTCAGCAGCAGCAGTTAATGAAGGAAAGGCACTTAGTGCACGATCATCAGGCACATTTTCAGCAGGCAAGTTCATCTCCTCAGCAGGCAGTTCTTTAACTGTTGTTTTCTCCTCCAGCTGATTTTCAACAAGCGGCTGTGCTGGTAGCATATCAGGAACTGGCATCGCAACTGTTTGTTTCACTGGTGGGGGCCTGTTTTCCGACTCTCTCGCTGGTTCAGCATACCTCTCAGGTACTGTAGGAGATGTGGGGACCTGTAGCGGCTCATGATGAAGGTCATATTCATCCCCGCTGTCTTCATCAGAATCTAGAGGCTGTGATCCAGGCTGATGTCTCTTTTTCTTACTTTTGTCATCTTTAGTCATTTCTGGTTGTCTCTCAAAAGGTAAGTAGTCACAGGACATGAGCAGGTTTCTGTGCAGGACCCTGGAGCGTCCCCTACCCTTTTCTGGTCTCAACTCATAAATCGGCAGGTCTGAACCCATTTGTCTCACTACTGTGTGAATTTGATCTTCCCAATAGTTACGGAGTTTGCCTGGTCCTCCTCTTGGTGTCAGGTTTTTAATCAGAACTCGCTCGCCAGGCTGTAGCACTGAACTCCTAACTTTAGTGTCATAGTACTTCTTACTTCTTTCAGCAGCTTTCTGAGCATTTTCATTTGCAATGGCGTATGCTTCTTCCATTCCTCGTTTCCAGTTCTCCACGTAGTCTCGCTGGTTACTGGAACCTGCCTCTGTGCACAATCCAAAGAACATATCAACTGGAAGCCTGGGTGATCTCCCAAACAGAAGATAAAATGGTGAATAGCCAGTCACTTCGCAACGGGTGCAGTTATAGGCATAAACCAGTTTGTTTAGAGACTCCTTCCAGTTTGACTTTTGTGTCTCAGTTAGTGTCTTTAGCATTTGCAACAATGTTCTGTTCATTCGTTCCACTTGACCGTTCCCCATCGGGTGGTAGGGTGTTGTTCTGGACCCCACCATGCCACTGAGTTTCTTTAACTGATGGAACAACTGATTTTCGAATTCTCCCCCTTGGTCATGGTGGATGCGGGAGGGGAACCCAAACTTCAGGGAAAAGTCATTGAAGATGAGATTTGCAGCAGTTTTTCCTGACTTTGATGTGGTGGCGTAGGCTTGAGTGAAACGTGTAAAATGATCAACAATCACGAGGATGTACTCATATCCCCCTTTGCATCTGTCGAGATGGAGGAAATCTATACATACCAGTTCAAATGGCTGTGTTGTCACAATGTTTGTCAGAGGAGCTCTTGTTTCATGGCCTGGCTTTTTCTGCTTGACACAGCTACAAGTTTTAGTCACATAGTGCTCGATGTCAGATTGCATATAAGGCCAGAAGAAGCGGTCACATACTAGTGATACAGTGCGGTCAGTACCTTGGTGTCCCATGTTATTGTGCAACTCTTCCATCACTTTACCTTTGTACTGCTCTGGTAGAACTAACTGCTTGCGGGCTGTAGTGATTCTGTAAAGAATACCATCATTGTCGATTGTCAATTTGTCCCATTCTCTGAATAGGCATTTTGTCTTTGGACTGAATTCCTTTTGCTCTTTAACTGGCGGTTTGGAACCAGACAGCTTGAAATCGAGCACAGGACGGATGACCGGATCAGACTCTTGTGCCTCTCTTATCCCCTCTTTTGGGATCGAGCTGATTGTTGCTGTAGTTGTCTCACCTTCAGCTGATACTGACATAGATGCAGCTGAAATTGACCAAGGCACAAAAGGCTCTTTCTGTACCTCTACTGCTTGTATCGTGGCGGCAATGGTGTCTGGTGGAAGCTCCTCAGAACATTCTCTCATCAGTGACTCTACATCCAGTGGCATCCTCGACAAAGCATCTGCATCACCGTTCTCTCTGCCTGGCCTGTACTTTATTGTAAAGTGGAAATCAGCCAATTCTGCAACCCACCTGGAAGTGGTTGCGTTCAGTTTTGCAGTAGACAGAATGTAGCTGAGCGGGTTGTTATCACTGTATACAGTGAAGGTCGGAGCATAGTACAAATAATCATGGAACTTATCAGTGATTGCCCATTTTAGAGCTAGAAATTCTAGCTTGCCAGAGTGGTAGTGATAGTTCTTCTCAGCTGCTGTTAAGGTTTGAGAGCCATAAGCAATGACCCTAAGCTTCCCATCTTGCTCTTGATAAAGAACTGCTCCCAAGCCTTGGTGTGACGCATCAGTGTGTACAACAAATGGCTGAGTGAAGTCAGGGAAACCTAAGACTGGTGGGTGAAGCAGACACTCAATCAGCTGTTCAAGTGCCTGTTGATGCTGGTCAGTCCACAGGATTGGCTTGTTTGAGGGCACCACATGACTTACTTTCTTTGTTTTTGCTTTCCGTGGGTGGTCAGGTAATTTCTCTGAATCTGCTTTCAGGAGGTCATACAGACAGCTGGCCCTCCTAGAAAAGTCTTTGATGTACTGTCTGTAGTAAGTGAGTAAACCAAGCATTTTTCTGAGCTGGCCCACAGTCTGTGGTCTGATCTCTTTCAATGCTCTTACTGCTTCAAAATCGGCTGGGTCAACTTTGCTGCCGTCTGCAGACACTATTCTGCCCAAATAACGGACCTGGGGTTTAAAGAGATCACACTTACTTGGCTTGAGTTTGATGCCATACTCTCTGAGACGCTGCAAAACCTTTTGCACATCATTCACATGGCTGTCGAAAGTTTTACTGAAAACTAGCGTGTCGTCCAGATAAGGAATGCAGATGTTGTCCCGGAGCCCTTCCAAACATTCCTCCATACAACGCTGAAAAGCTGCAGGAGCGTTCATGAGGCCGAATGGCATACGTATCCACTCATAGAGTCCCCATGGGGTCACAAATGCTGTCAGTGATCTGCTTTCTTCAGAGATGAACCCTTGGTGATATGCTTTTCCCTGATCTAAAAGGGAGAACCAGGAATTACCACCTAAACTGTCCATGATGTCCTGGACCCGAGGGATGGGCTGGCGGTCGGGATGTGTCTTTCTGTTCAGGTCTCTGTAATCTATACACAACCGGAGGGTCCCGTCCTTCTTCCTAACACACACGACAGGTGAAGAATATGAAGAGTTTGACTTCCTAACCCAACCCTGGGCTATGAGGTCATGAAGGTAACCCTTCATCTCCTGATACAGTGGCCTGGGCACTGACATGTATGTGCGCTTGACTGGTTCAGAGTCCATTAGAGAAATAGTCATTTTCAATCGTTCAATGCAGCCAATGTCATTGTCTGATCTGGAGAAGGAGTGACACTCTTCTCTAAGCATTTTCCTAACAACCTCTCTCTGTTCTTCGGTTAGGTGACTTAAACCTACTGGTGGATCCCACTGTTCAGTAGCAGTACATGGGGTTTGAACACTGGTGTGATTCACTGTGGCTGGGGTGACAGCTTTTTCAAAGACTTGGGCAGGTAACACAGTCATAATGGTTTGTACTGTACCGATTATGGTGCGTCCTAGCAGGGCAATGTCGTGGTCAGTGGGGTTAGAGACATCAAGCATGACAACTGGAAAAACACCTTTCTTAACTCTGACTAGTGTGTCAAAGAACTCAAGTTCATCTGGCCACTGCGGGTTCAGGTCTGGCTGGAAAAGCATTGTCATGTCATCTTTGAAAGGCTGGGAAGCTACCCGGCACTCAATCTGAATGCTACTGTGTTTTGGTACAGCAACCTTCTCTTTCTTGGTTTTCACTGCGTATTCATCTGTCTGTTCTGCGCTAACAGCCTGTATAAAAGCCCTCACCTTATTTCTTTTGAGGCTTGGGAAAGCTTTTTTCACTGTACTGTACCGTTTAGTCTTTTCGGTCCTTGTCAGGATGTGCTCAATAACATTGAAACCTATGATGGGATGAGATAGGTGACAGCCTTTCATTACCAGCACTGGGATGATCAGTTCCTTCGTTTGGTCAGTTTCAGAGGCTAGCCGAAAAGTTGTTTCGATCCATCCCAGGTACGGCATTTCAGTCCCATTTGCTGCCGTCAATCTTAGATCATCAAGTGAGTCCAGAATTTCTGAAACATCCCTCAGCCTTGCGTTTGGGAGAGATTCCGCTTTCCATCGTTCGTCAATGACCGATACCTGAGAGCCTGTGTCCCATAGAGCTTGGAGGTGGTGGCGATTCAGGTGACACTCAACAAGGCACTGTCTACCGACTAGCGAGGTGACCTTATGGGGGTGGCAACCTTGAGCTAGGGATGGTAAAGAGTGGGCATTTTCTTCTGTACAGGAAAGCTTTTCACAGGTAGAGTCAATTTTCAGGTGAGTGCATTTTTCCTTATGTTTAGTCCAATGTTGGTTTTGACATCCTTTGGAACAGTACAGTGTCTCTTTACATGATGAACATTGTTTCAGGTTCTCAAATGAATCTTCTCTGGCACAATTTGCACATTTCTGGGACTTTTTGGTAGCTACGGTTAACACTTGTCCCTCAGCGGTAACCCTTCCCCGTTTAAAGGGGCCTCTTTTGATGGTCTGACTCCCCGGATTTTACATCCAGCTTGAAAATGTTCTCCACTCCCACATCGGAAGCAGTGTGTGCAGCGTGCATCTGTTCTGGCCTGCTGGCAGACAAAACACCTCCTTGGAGCTTGAGCAGAGCGGTTGGTATACAGGTTAGGTGCATATTGATACTGCGCAGGGTCAGGTGCTTGGGGCTGACTGTAGTTGCTGTAATACTGCTGCTGGGAAACAGGTGGCTGGGGGTCCCTATTTGGCCTCCTAACTGGAAGCGGGGCATGGGCATAAGGCGATGACTGAAACATAGGCTGCTGTAATGTCTCCTTAATCTGAGCAATCTCTGCACTGAGACCTTTTAGGGAAGCTACACCTGTCTTAAGTTCAGCTAACTCTGTTAACAGTTCTGCGGGTATCTTAGCTTTGGCTTCCTTCACAGTACACTTTGCAGATGGCGTATCTTCTAACTGGACTACACTTACAGTTGTAGCAGGCTGTGGGGCATTAAAACGCTTTTTGTTTCGTCTTTCTATCTCATTAGCACAAGCAATGTTAAGCTTCTCTAGCAAAACCTCATCTGATGTTTCGCTATCAAGCAGGAGAGGCTGCATGTCTATCCTGATACTGTCACTCTGGAGACCTGTAAGGACTGTGTGTAAACACATGCGCTGGACTAGAGCAGGGTCATACTTAAGCCCTGATTCTGACTCCTGGGACGCAAATAGTACTTTCTGCCTCAAATCTAAGACGCGCATCAGGAAGCTTTGAGGGGTCTCCTTGCTATGCTGTGCTTCTGAAGCTAGCTGTTTGTAAAGCTCTGTTGCACTCTTCTCTTGGAAGTGGGAACGCAGGATGCATCTAAGTGTGGGAAGAGTTAGCTGGGGTTTACCTTCCAAGTAGCTGCGTAGCTGTGAGCCTGGAGAAATAGCCCTGATTACTGCGTCTACTATTTCTACCTCAGGATAGCCTCTGTTAAGTCCATTCTCAATCTGATGGGCAAGGCTGGAAAAAGTCAGTTTATCTTTCTGGCCCGGTTCACCTATCTGACCAGAAATTTTTAACTCTTTGCGCCAGTATGAGCCGGGCTGTGCACTGGGTGAGAGCTGCATACTCCTCTGAAGATGGGCAGGGGAATCACTGGCTTTGTCTGCAGTACTCTGCTCATTTCCCACCCCTTGTTGTGGGGTTACAGTTCTCAGTCCCTCTATTCTGTGATGTGTTCTGGCTGTTTCAATATCATGGTCAGTTTGCCCTGTCTTGCTATCTATGCCACTGATCATCTCCGTCATTTTATCTTTAAGTAGCAATAATTCCGACATGCCGCCATCTTCTAACTCTACAACTTCCTCTCTTTCAAGGAACATCATAATGTGAGTCATCAATGATATGCGGGATTTGTCTTGAACATCTCTTCTCTGTTCGCCTGATATGTCAAGGAAATCACATACGTCTAGTAACTTGTCTTTAGTCAGGGTGTGCAATTCTCCTACTACCTCTTCCTGTAGTTCTTCCAAGGCGGTTGTCATGTTGACAGGACAGGAGGAACCTTTACTGTGCAGGAGTTGACTCTGAATGAGATGGTCCTTACTGTCTCTGATGGTCTCTCAACGGCCTCAGTTGACACGTACTTAATCCCCAACTTCCAGCTCCCCTCGGACAGCAACACTTTCCTCACTGCAGCCTGCCTGGGTTGTTATGTAGGGATTTAGCTGGCTCGGAATTCAGCGACCAGGATGTGGAAGCCGGACATCTGAGCAGCAATCTCAGCGGAGCCTCCAAAATGTTACGCCCCTGAAAAAGGGGAGAAATAATCACGAGAGTGATGCAGTTGTTTCCTCACTGAAAACTTTAGTATAATCCTTTTACAAAAATACCACATTTTACAGAACAACAGATCTACAGGAACCAGAGTTTTGTAGGGTACAAAGCTTATTCAAATCACAATAGCATAAACTGTAATTCACTAAAACATATACAAATGTTTCAATATAACTGTCAAACACAAAGTAGCTTTAGCTCAGTAACCCATAACTACATTTATCAACCATGTCAACAAAGTATTCGAAACACATTATACAAATAACCCCAAATATATTATTAACAGCGCACATGTTCATTCACAATTAGCATAAAATGGCAGCTACTCTCAGTACGAAGCTAATCTTCGCTGCAACCAAGCAGATTTCACTCACACACGCACCTAAATACTCTCTTCAACTTAACTCTAACTTACTCAAGATGTTACTAACACATACCTTAAACTCTCTTGACATGTTAGCAAGTTATTACATTCAAATTAACTCGTTTTATATCAATAACGTACCTGAAAAAGGGGAGAAATAATCACGAGAGTGATGCAGTTGTTTCCTCACTGAAAACTTTAGTATAATGAGGAAAAAGACCGCGATTTCCCCAGGAAGTTGGGTGGAGACCAGAGCAATCGATCTCAGGCTCATAGATTAAGAGCATTTAGTAGATCACAGATTAACACTTTTACCCTTAAATTAGGCACCACAAAATAAAGTAGTCAATATAACGTTTACACATTCCTCTTACAATATTTACCCTTTTACACTTGACGGATTTTAACACATTTATGAATTTTATCAATCTCTATGAACTAGTACTGGATGCATGATCTTTTTAACCTTAGATATTTTAAGATCCTTACATACCATGAACTTACTAATACTTTTTAGTGTATAACAGGCTATGAATATGTCCTTTAACCTGTCACACTAGGTCATCATTTACATTTTAGTCATTTTAGCAGATGCTCTTATCCAGAGCGACTTACAGTTAGTGAGTGCATACATTTTCCATACTGGCCCCCGTGGGAATCGAACCCACAACCCTGGCATTGCAAGCGCCATGCTCTACCAACTGAGCTACAGGAGGCCCATCATGCTTTGTGACATTATGTTAGCTAGCTATCCCCAGTTAGATAATGTGTTTTCACGTATTGCATCTGCATGCTTGTTGCGTTCTCCTTGGTGCATTCGTTCGGTCATGAGCTGGCTGCTTATTCTAAATAGTACAGTGGCTTGCGAAAGTATTCACCCCCTTGGCATTTTTCCTATTTTGTTGCCTTACAACCTGGAATTAAAATAGATTTTTGGGGGGTTTGTATCATTTGATTTACACAACATGCCTACCACTTTGAAGATGCAAAATATTTTTTCTTGTGAAACAAACAAGAAATAAGACAAAAAAACTGAAAACTTGAGCGTGCATAACTATTCACCCCCCCCCCCCCAAAGTCAATACTTTGTAGAGCCACATTTTGCGGCAATTACAGCTGCAAGTCTCTTGGGGTATGTCTCTATAAGCTTGGCACATCTAGCCACTGGAATTTTTTCCCATTCTTCAAGGCAAAACTGCTCCAGCTTCTTCAAGTTGGATGGGTTCTGCTGGTGTACAGCAATCTTTAAGTAACCCCACAGATTCTCAATTGGATTGAGGTCTGGGCTTTGGCTAGGCCATTCCAAGACATTTAAATGTTTCCCCTTAAACCACTTGAGTGTTGCTTTAGCAGTATGCTTAGGGTCATTGTCCTGCTGGAAGGTGAACCTCCGTCCTAGTCTCAAATCTCTGGAAGACTGAAACAGTTTCCCTCAAGAATTTCCCTGTATTTAGCGCCATCCATCATTCCTTCAATTCTGACCAGTTTCCCAGTCCCTGCCAATGAAAAACATCCCCACAGCATTATGCTGCCAACACCATGCTTCACTGTGGGGATGGTGTTCTCGGGGTGATGAGAGGTGTTGGGTTTGCGCCAGACATAGCGTTTTCCTTGATAGTCAAAAAGCTCAATTTTAGTCTAATCTGACCAGAGTACCTTCTTCCATATGTTTGGGGAGTCTCCCACATGCCTTTTGGCGAACACCAAACGTGATGTTATTTTTTTCTTTAAGCAATGCCTTTTTTCTGGCCACTCTTCCGAAAAAGCCAACCTCTGTGGAGTGTACAGCTTAAAGTGGTCCTATGGACAGATACTCCAATCTCCGCTGTGGAGCTTTGCAGCTCCTTCAGGGTTATCTTTGGTCTCTTTGTTGCCTCTCTGATTAATGCCCTCTTTGCCTGGTCCGTGAGTTTTGGTGGGCGGCACTCTCTTGGCAGGTTTGTTGTTGTGCCATATTCTTTCAATTTTTTAAGAATGGATTTTATGGTGCTCCGTGGGATGTTCAAAGTTTCAGATATTATTTTATAACCCAACCCTGATCTGTACTTCTCCACAACTTTGTCCCTGACCTGTTTGGAGAGCTCCTTGGTCTTCATGGTGCCGCTTGCTTGGTGGTGCCCCTTGCTTAGGGGTGTTGCAGACTCTGGGGCCTTTCAGAGCAGGTGTATATATACTGAGATCATGTGACACTTAGATTGCACACAGGTGGACTTTATTTAACTAATTATGTGACTTCTGAAGGTAAATGGTTGCACCAGATCTTATTTAGGGGCTTCATAGCAAAGGGGGGTGAATACATATGCACGCACCATTTTTCCATTATTTATTTTCTTGCATTTTTTGTAAGAAGTTATTTTTTGCATTTCACTTCACCAATTTGGACTATTTTGTGTATGTCCATTACATGAAATCCAAATAAAAATCAATTTAAATTACAGGTTGTAATGCAACAAAATAGGAAAAATGCCAATGGGGCTGAATACTTTTACAAGGCACTGTATAATCTAATCTGTTCAAAACAGTAGCAGCATGTGCAGCAGTGGTCATTCAGTTTTTGACATGCAAAAGTGAAATAGGTGTATTTATGCTGTTGTTCAAATGCACAGATCGCGTTATACACTGAGTGTCCAAAACATTAAGAACACATTAGGAGTTGCACCCCCTTTTCCCCTCAGAACAGCCTCAATTTGTCGGGGCATGGACTATACAAGGTGTGGAAAGCACTCCACAGGGATGCTGGCCCATGTTGACTCCAATGCTTCCCACAGTTGTGTCAAGTTGGCTGGATGTCCTTTGGGTGGTGGACCATTCTTTTTTTTGGGGGGGGGGGGGGGGGGGGGGGGGGGGGGTATATCAGCTTAATATTGCAGATAGATTGTAACTATGTAATTGTCTGCATCACTTCCAATCCCCCATGTTTATATATATATATATATATATATATATATATATATATATATATATATATATATATATATATATACAGTTGAAGTCGGAAGTTTACATATGCCTTAGCCAAATACATTTAAACTCAGTTTTTCACAATTCCTGACATTTAATCCTAGTAAAGGTTCCCTGTCTTAGGTCAGTTAGGATCACCACTTTATTTTAAGAATGTGAAATGTTAGAATAATAGTAGAGAATGATTTATTTCAGCTTTTATTTATTTCATCACATTCCCAGTGGGTCAGAAGTTTACATACACTCAATTAGTATTTGGTAGCATTGCCTTTAAATTGTTTAACTTGGGTCAAATGTTTCGGGTAGCCTTCCACAAGCTTCCCACAATAAATTGGGTGAATTTTGGCCAATTCCTCCTGACAGAGCTGGTGTAACTGAGTCAGGTTTGTAGGCCTCCTTGCTCACACATGCTTTTTCAATTCTGCCCACAAATGTTCTATAGGATTGAGGTCAGGGCTTTGTGATGGCCACTCCAATACCTTGACTTTGTTGTCCTTAAGCCATTTTGCCACAACTTTGGAAGTATGCTTGGGGTCATTGTCCATTTGGAAGACCCATTTGCGATCAAGCTTTAACTTCCTGACTGATGTCTTGAGATGTTGCTTCAATATATCCACATAATTTTCCTTCCTCGTGATGCCATCTATTCTGTGAAGTGCACCAGTCCCTCCTGCAGCAAAGCACCCCCACAGCATGATGCTGCCACCCCCGTGCTTCACGGTTGGGATGGTGTTCTTCGGCTTGCAAGCCCCACCTTTTTCCTCCAAACATAACGATGGTCATTATGGCCAAACAGTTCTATTTTTGTTTAATCAGACCAGAGGACATTTCTCCAAAAAGTACGATCTTTGTCCCCATGTGCAGTTGCAAACCGTAGTCTGGCTTTTTTATGGCGGTTTTGGAGCAGTGGCTTCTTCTTTGCTGAGCGGCCTTTCAGGTTATGTCGATATAGGACTTGTTTTACTGTGGATATAGATACTTTTGTACCTGTTTCCTCCAGCATCTTCACAAGGTCCTTTGCTGTTGTTCTGGGATTGATTTGCACTTTTCGCACCAAAATACGTTCATCTCTAGGAGACAGAACGCGTCTCCTTCCTGAGCGGTATGATGGCTGCGTGGTCCCATGGTGTTTATACTTGCGTACTATTGTTTGTACAGATGAACGTGGTACCTTCAGGCGTTTGGAAATTGCTTCCAAGGATGAACCAGTCTTGTGGAGGTTTACAATTATTTTTCTGAGGTCTTGGCTGATTTCTTTTGATTTTCCCATGATGTCAAGCAAAGAGGCACTGAGTTTGAAGGTAAGCCTTGAAATACATCCATAGGTACACCTCCAATTGACTCAAATGATGTCAATTAGCCTATCAGAAGCTTCTAAAGCCATGACATAATTTTCTGGAATTTTCCAAGCTGTTTAAAAGCACAGTCAACTTAGTGTATGTAAACTTCTGACCCACTAGAATTGTGATACAGTGAATTATAAGTGAAACAATTGGTCTGTAAACAATTGTTGGAAAAATTACTTGTGTCATGCACAAAGTAGATGTCCTAACCGACTTGCCAAAATGATAGTTTGTTAACAAGAAATTTGTGGAGTGGTTGAAAAACGAGTTTTAATTACTCCAACCTAAGTGTATGTAAACTTCCGACTTCAACTGTATGTATATATATATATATATATATATATATATATATATATATATATATATATATATATATATATATATATACACATACATATACATACATACACACACACACATATACATACATACATATACATACGTACACATACATACATGCATGCATGCATACATACATACATACATACACATACATATCCTTTAAAAAAAGGACCACACCACCCTTTCCCTAATTGGAGTAAACTAGTGAACAACAATGCTTAGGCCTCTACTTCCATCTTATACGTACTATATACATTTTATGGACACAGTCAATTTTACAATAATTATATTTTGTTTGTTTTTTCTCCTGAACTTCTTCTACTCTCAACCTCTCCGATAATTTTAATGATGTCCATCCGGTTTGCTTCTATTGTCACGGTTTCGGCCGAGGCTGCTCCTCTTCCTTGTTCGGGCGGACTTCGGCGGTCGTCGTCTCCGGAGTACTAGCTGCCACCGTTCTATGTTTCTTGTTCTTTTGGTTTTGTCTGTTCATAACACCTGTCCCTTATTTGTGTCTTGATTGTTCCCCTTATTTAGTTTGTTTGTTTGGGTCAGGTGTTATGCGTGATTGTTTTTGTCAGCCTGCCTTTTCGAGGTTGTTCTCTCGTTGTGTGTATTTACGAGAGCTCGCACTGTGTGCGCTTTTCCTTGTTTTCTCGCACTGTGATTTTCGTGCGTAATTGTTCGCGCCACCCGGTTGGGTTGGCGACGTATCCTTGTGTTTTGGACTCAGTAAAGATCTGTTGACGTCCTCCTGGTTTCCTGCGCCTGATTCCTATCATCCACCTACACCAATCTGACAGAATCACGCATCACAATGGAATCAGCAGGAGCGACCGCGCCGACCGCCGATATGGACGAACGTCTTCGTGGTCAGGAGGACCGAATGAACCAGGTCTGTCACGCCCTGGAGAGGGTGATGAACACTCTACACCGATGGGAGACCAGCGGGGTGCCCTCACCTCCAACCACCGACCCAGCTCCAGCGGTCAGCCCTCCGGTTTCATCTCCGGAACCCAGTGGGATTCGGCTCTCGCTCCCGAGGGCGTATGACGGCTCCACCGCCGGGTGTCAAGGGTTCCTGCTGCAGGTGGAGCTCTACCTCGCCACCGTACACCCGGCGCCCTCGGGACACGAGAGCGTCTCAGCCCTCATCTCCTGTCTCACCGGCAAGGCGTTGGAGTGGGCCAACGCCGAGTGGAGGAGAATGGACGCCGCAACCACGAACTATGCGGAGTTCTCCCGCCGCTTCCGTGCTGTATTCGACCATCCACCAGAAGGGAAGGCGGCGGGGGAACGTCTGTTCTACCTCCGACAGGGGATGAGGAGCGCACAGGACTTTGCCTTAGAGTTCCGGACCCTAGCGGCTGATGCAGGGTGGAATGAGCGGGCCCATATTGACCATTTCCGCTGCAGCCTCCGAGAGGACGTCCAGCGAGAGTTGGCGTGCAGGGACACGTCGTTAACTTTCGACCAACTGGTCGACATGGCCATCCGGCTGGATACCCTGCTCGCCACCCGTGGGCGTCCCGGAGGGGGGGGTTCGCCCATTCCACTCTCCAGCTCCTCCGAGCCGAGTCCTATGGAGCTCGGGGGTGCTGGCGCTAGGGAAAGGAGGAGGAGGAGCCCACGGGGACCCGGCCCTTGCACCAACTGTGGTCGTGGAGGGCACACTGCGGCTAGGTGCTGGGGCGGGTCCTCCAGGGGAGGAGATGGCAGGTCTAGCATTGGGGGGTCCCCCCAGGTGAGTAGGCGCCCTGCTTACCCAGAGCTTTCTGTCGTGCACCTAACCTTGCCTGTTTGTTTCCCACAGGTTGCACCTCGTTCCCAGCATAAGGCGCTGGTAGATTCAGGCGCAGCTGGGAATTTTATAGATCGCCAGTTCTGTTTAGAGTTAGGGATTCCCCTTCTTCCAGTGGATAAGCCTTTCCCCGTCCATGCCCTAGATAGCCGTCCGTTAGGGTCTGGGTTGATTAGGGAGGTCACAGCACCACTTCAGATGATGGCGCAGGAGGGTCATGAGGAGAGAATTCAGCTTTATCTGATTGACTCTCCTGCGTATCCGGTGGTGCTGGGTCTTCCCTGGTTGATGACTCATGACCCTATTATTGGGTGGCGAGAGAAAGCTCTTAAAGGGTGGTCTGCTCAATGTGAGGGGCGGTGTCTGGGTGTTTCCATAGGGGCGACCTCGGTGGAGAGTCCGAATCTAATGCCAGCACTGCAGATTCCCCCCGAGTATGAGGATTTGGCATTGGCGTTCAGTAAGACTAGGGCTGCGCAGCTGCCGCCTCATAGACGGGGGGATTGTGCGATAGATCTCCAGTCAGGCGCAGCTCTCCCGCGGAGCCATGTGTATCCCTTGTCTCAAGAGGAGAAGAAATCTATGGAGACATACATCTCTGAGTCTCTTAGACAGGGATACATACGGCCCTCCGTTTCACCCGTTTCCTCAAGTTTCTTTTTTGTGAAGAAGAAGGATGGAGGTCTGCGGCCGTGTATTGATTACCGCGGTCTCAATCAGATCACAGTGAAGTACAGCTATCCACTTCCTCTGATTGCGACTATGACGGAGTCACTGCACGGTGCGCAGTTCTTTACAAAATTGGATCTTAGGAGCGCATATAACTTGGTGCGCATCTGAAAGGGCGATGAATGGAAGACAGCGTTCAGCACGACTTCCGGGCACTACGAGTATCTAGTCATGCCATATGGGTTGATGAATGCTCCCTCAGTCTTCCAATCCTTCGTTGATGAGATTTTCCGGGACATGCAGGGACAGGGAGTGGTTGTGTACATCGACGACATTCTGGTGTATAGTCCTACCCGTGCTGAGCATGTAGCCCTGGTGCGCCGAGTATTGCGGAGGCTGTTGGAGCATGACCTATATGTCAAGGCAGAGAAATGTCTGTTTTTTCAGAAGTCGGTCTCCTTTCTGGGTTACCAGTTATCTGCGTCAGGGGTGAAGATGGAGGTAGACCGGGTGTCAGCTGTGCGTAATTGGCAGACCCCAACTACTGTGAAGGAGGTGCAACGGTTCTTGGGTTTTGCGAATTACTACCGGAGGTTTATCCGGGGTTTTGGACAGGTGGCAGCTCCCATAACGTCTCTGTTAAAGGGGGGTCCGGTGCGCTTGCGGTGGTCAGCTGAGGCGGACAGGGCATTTGGGAGACTGAAGGACCTGTTTACCTCGGCGCCGGTGTTGGCGCATCCGGATCCCTCTTTACCGTTCCAAGTAGAGGTGGACGCGTCAGAGGCCGGGATAGGGGCCGTTCTTTCCCAGCGTTCTGGTACTCCACCTAAACTCCGTCCCTGTGCGTTCTACTCTAAGAAGCTCAGTCCGGCGGAGCGGAATTATGACGTAGGAGACAGGGAGCTGTTAGCCGTAGTACAGGCCCTAAAGGTGTGGCGGCATTGGCTCGAGGGGGCTCAACACCCTTTCCTCATTCAAACTGACCATCGTAACCTGGAGTACATCCGGGCAGCTAGGAGACTGAATCCTCGCCAGGCTCGTTGGACTATGTTCCTGGCCCGGTTTGTGTTTAAGATCACATACATCCCGGGGTCCCAGAACGGGAAGGCAGATGCTCTGTCCCGGCGGTATGACGCAGAGGAGAGGTCAGTTGAGTCCACGCCCATACTACCGGAGTCTTGTCTGGTTGCTCCGGTGGTGTGGGAGGTTGATGGTGAGATCGAGCGGGCGTTACGCACCGACCCGAGTCCTCCTCAGTGTCCTGTGGGTCGGACGTACGTTCCGCTCGAGATACGCGATCGCCTCATTTGTTGGGCTCATACGTCCCCCTCCTCTGGCCATCCGGGTATCGGCCGGACAGTGCACTGCCTTAGCACGAAGTACTGGTGGCCAACGTTAGCTAGGGATGTGAGGATTTATGTCTCCTCCTGTTCGGTGTGTGCCCAGTGTAAGGCGCCCAGACATTTGCCCAGGGGTAAGTTACAACCCCTGCCTATTCCGCAACGACCCTGGTCCCACCTCTCGGTGGATTTTGTTACCGACCTTCCCCCCTCACAGGGGAATACTACCATCCTGGTCGTTGTGGATAGGTTCTCGAAGGCCTGTCGTCTCCTTCCCATGCCGGGTCTACCCACTGCCCTACAGACCGCTGAGGCTCTGTTCACCCATGTCTTCCGGCATTACGGGGTACCCGAGGATATAGTGTCTGACCGAGGCCCCCAGTTCACCTCGAGAGTGTGGAGGGCATTTATGGAACGGTTGGGGGTGTCGGTAAGCCTTACCTCGGGTTACCACCCGGAGAGTAATGGGCAGGTTGAACGTGTCAACCAGGATGTGGGTAGGTTTCTGAGGTCATACTGTCAGGGCCGGCCGGAGGAGTGGGCGAGATATGTGCCCTGGGCCGAGATGGCACAGAACTCTCTTCGCCACTCCTCCACCCAACTAACCCCGTTTCAGTGTGTGTTGGGGTACCAGCCGGTGCTGGCACCATGGCATGAGAGCCAGATCGAGGCCCCCGCTGTGGATGAGTGGGTAAGGCGCTCGGAGGAGACGTGGGACGCTGCACACGTCCATCTGCAGCGTGCCATACGTCGACAGAAGACGAGCGCCGACCTACACCGCAGTGAGGGGCCAGTGTACGCACCTGGAGATCGAGTCTGGCTCTCAACCAGAAACCTGCCCCTCCGCCTGCCCTGCCGGAAGCTGGGTCGGCGGTTTGTGGGGCCGTTTAAAGTCCTGAGGAGATTGAACGAGGTGAGTTATAGGTTAGAACTACCTGTTGACTACAAAAATATTAACCCCTCGTTCCATGTGTCTCTCCTCAGGCCGGTGGTAGCTGGTCCACTCCAGGACTTTGAGATTGAGGAGACTCCTCCGCCCCCGTTGGACATCGAGGGGGCTCCGGCGTACACCGTGAGGTCCATCCTGGATTCTAGACGCCGGATGGGGGGTCTTCAATATCTCGTGGAGTGGGAGGGGTACGGTCCGGAGGAGCGGTGCTGGGTGCCAAGGAGGGACGTGTTAGACCAGTCCCTACTGACCGATTTCCATCGGGGTCATCCTGCGCGCCCTGCTCCACGTCGTCCGGGTCGTCCTCGAGCTCCGGGTCGGCGCACGGCTGGAGCCGCGCGTCAAGGGGGGGGTACTGTCACGGTTTCGGCCGAGGCTGCTCCTCTTCCTTGTTCGGGCGGACTTCGGCGGTCGTCGTCTCCGGAGTACTAGCTGCCACCGTTCTATGTTTCTTGTTCTTTTGGTTTTGTCTGTTCATAACACCTGTCCCTTATTTGTGTCTTGATTGTTCCCCTTATTTAGTTTGTTTGTTTGGGTCAGGTGTTATGCGTGATTGTTTTTGTCAGCCTGCCTTTTCGAGGTTGTTCTCTCGTTGTGTGTATTTACGAGAGCTCGCACTGTGTGCGCTTTTCCTTGTTTTCTCGCACTGTGATTTTCGTGCGTAATTGTTCGCGCCACCCGGTTGGGTTGGCGACGTATCCTTGTGTTTTGGACTCAGTAAAGATCTGTTGACGTCCTCCTGGTTTCCTGCGCCTGATTCCTATCATCCACCTACACCAATCTGACATCTATATGCCATATCTTTCTAACTGTGCTCTTTCACAAAAGCTCCCAACCTACAACCTATATACTTATTATGGACACAGTATGCTTACATTATTAGTTATCTTGTTATTAGTTGTTGTTAGTTGTTATTAGTCCCATCCTTCAACTCCATTCAAAACCACCCATCTATCTCTTAACACCATCCATATAGGATTTCTATTTGCCATATATTTTTCAACTGTACTGTGATGTTTTACAAAAGTTCTGAACCTTTCTATTCTCATTGTTTCTACAGATTGTAAATTGAAAATAATATTTTTTGCTAAGAGTATTATTATATTATTGATCGATTGACTATGACTTTTCAGATCACCCAGTAATGCTATCTGCAAGGTTAGCTCCAGGTAAATATTGCAATCCTTTAGCCATTCCTTGTTCTCAACTGGTTTACCTGGTTAAATAAAAATGAAATAGAAAAAAAATAAAAAAATAAAAAATCCTGGACTTGTGTCCAAAAACAAGCTACAAATGGACAGTACCAAAACAAATGATCTAATGATTCTGTCTCTTCGCAGCAAAATCTGCAGAGCTGGGAAGATTGTATCCCCCATGTAAATAACATTGTATTGGTAGCAATAATTGTATATAATAATTTAAATTGAAAGATTCTAAGTTTTGAATCCGGTGGTGGACATTCTTGATACACACAGGAAACTGTTGAGCGTGGAAAACCCAGCAGCTTTGCAGTTCTTGACACACTCAAACCAGTGCGCCTGGCAAACTGGTGCACCCACTACAATACCCTGTTCAAAGGCACTTAAATATTTTGTCTTGCCCATTCACCCTCTGAATGGCACACATACACAATCAATTTCTCAATTGTCTCAAGGCTTAAAAATCATTCTTTAACCTGTCTTCTCCCCTTGAAGTGGATTTAACAGGTGACATCAATAAGGGACCATGGCTTTCACCTGGATTGACCTGGTCAGTCTATGTCATGGAAAGAGCAGGTGTATCTATTGTTCTGTATACTCAGTGTATATCTTCTCAAAGAAACTACCGTTAGTTCTAAAACTTGGCATCATATTTCTGTCATGCTGCTTTGTTGACAACTCCAACCACGTCACAGCCCAGTGACCACCACTGCACTAGACCAGTGGTGAGGTATTACAACAGCCTTTCTAGATTCTCTAATCAGGTTAGTCTGACCCCCCTGACCTGTCTGCTGTTAGCTTGACCTGCAACCCCTCCCATTGTCTTCATGCTGCAGCTCACTGACCCGCTCACCAGCGTGTGTGTGTGTGTGTGTGTGTGTGTGTGTGTGTGTGTGTGTGAGGGGGAGGACTAATGATGAGTTCAGCGTAATGATAATCGGTATTTATCTATCCTTTGCACAATTTACAAGATTTTACCCCCACTGTGTTTTTGTGTTTTTGTGTGTTTGTGTGTGTGCCTCAATCCTTAAACGGGTAGTTTGGGATTTTGGAAATGAAGCCCCTTCTACTTTCCCAGAGTCAGATGAACTCATGTATACAATTTTTTTGTATCTGTGTTCAGTTTAAAGGAAGTTGCTAAATAGCGTTAGCGCAATTGCTAATTAGTGTTACAATCCCTTTAACCCTACTCACAGAAACACAAATAGATGAGAGCTGCTGTATGAAAATTAAATCCTGTCTCCCTGCCAGGGCACAGTGCATCAGTCCACCTGCATCATCTCTCAGTACAGCTACAATACAAATGCACGCCTGCTTGCACAATGACAACTGCTTGTGTGTACACCCACCCCTGTGCTCTTTGCCCTCTCTTATCCCTGACAGTTTGCATCCATATTAAGATCTACTCCAGAACAACCAAGACTATTTCAGCAATAAAGTCTCATTTGGGGTTATTAGCCTGAGTCTGGGGCTCGTTACTATGAACAGCTTAATGACATTACCACTCTCAGGGCTTTTAAACCGTAGAATTAGAATTGATAGAACAGACATTATCCTTCTAATCAACCGTGCCTGGTGGGTGTACCATATTTGATACATATCGTTTGGAATGTTGGGTCAAATGATGTGGAACTGCTGCGGTCATGGTACTGTAAGTAGGCTATCATTGTTGCATGCAGCAGCTGTAGTGACTAACTGAAAAATGTGTGTATAGCTACTAGCTAGCTAATGTAGCCTAGTTAACTGTTGGCAGATACAAGTTACTTATGAGCAGTTACTTTTGTTCCAGCCTTACTGTAACGCACCTGTTTCTCCTAAGCTCGATCCATGCTAATTCTATGTTTTAAACACTTACAGGAGAGAGATCCACAGAGCCTGAGTTAGATGCTAGAGCTAGACGAACATCAGACCACTCTACTTCTGTAAGTGACTGACTCCTAGGACCTACTGCTGTAAGTGGAACATAATCAGTTTTTTCAATTACACTCCATTTCTAATGACTTATTTCCCCCAAATGATGTCATTAAGGACCGAACATCGCACAAATGCCTGTGTTCTTAAAGAGGATGGGTAAAACTGCAGATATTTATGTCAGATTATAATTAGATCTAATACTTGTCTAAAACCAAAACCAAGGAAGGAGGTAGAGGGAGAGGGGAAGAAAGAGAGGGAAGGAAGGAGGAGGAGAGGGGAAGAAAGAGAGGGACAGAGAGAGGGGAAGAGGGGAAGACAGAGGGACAGAGGGAGGGGGAGAGGGGGAGACAGAGAGGGACAGAGGGAGGGGGAGAGGGGGAAGACAGAGAGGGACAGAGGGAGGGGAAGAGGGGGAAGACAGAGGGACAGAGAGAGGGGAAGAGGGGGAAGACAGAGGGACAGAGGGAGGGGGAGAGGGGGAGACAGAGAGGGAAAGAGGGAGGGGAAGAGGGGAAGACAGAGAGGGACAGAGGGAGGGGGAGAGGGGGAAGACAGAGAGGGACAGAGGGAGGGGGAGAGGGGGGAGACAGAGAGGGACAGAGGGAGGGGGAGAGGGGGAGACAGAGAGGGACGAAGGAGGAATGGGGGAGAGGGGAAGACAGAGAGGGACAGAGGGAGGGGAAGAGGGGGAGAGGGGAAGAAAGAGGGAGCGAGGAAGAGAGGGAAGAGGCAGGGAAAGATAACTAACTAGCTCTCACAGTCTCACGTCAAAATTAGACTTTAATCCATGCTTCTCAAATGTAAAATGTTGAAGTTGTTGGAAACGTCAAATTTCAAAGTGTTTACGGTTAAGATTAGGCATTAACTCCGAATTAAAGGTTAGGGTTAAGTTTAGGCATTATCTCCTAAATCGCTGGATTCAAACTTGCAACCTTTAGAATCAGAGGCAGATGCTTACACCCATCCGCCTTCCCCGTCCACAACACAAAATCTACTTGAAGGTAACAGTCCTCACTGTTGCCCCTAGTGGCTGGTTTCCACATCATCTCCCGACATCCTCAGACATGGATGAACGTCGAATACTGACTTGTATCATGGGTGACCTGGCTGGAGATACCAATAAGCACCACTTAGGCTCTTTGATCTCAGTCTCCAGACTGAACATTCAGCTTTTGCAATATACACATGCACGCAAGCATGCACACACGCACACACACACAATCTTTGATAGTCTCAACAGTTACAGAGAGACATTTCTCATTCATAATCTGGTTGTTTCTTATCTCTGTCTGGAGAGCCCTGTTGTATTATTATGGTAGTGTAACTGAACATTCCTCTAGGAGCTTGTGAAAGGGTGATTCATCTCCACTGTGTTTGTGTAACAGATGGATCAGGGGCCTCTCCACTCCCCCTCTTCTCCTTTCAGCACTCTCTAACACAGGAGAGGAAGGGTTAAGGAGGAACGGACCTTCAAAGGAGCTGTGTGCTTAACCCCGACCCCAGAGAGAGAAAGAGGGAGAGAGGGAGAAAGAGGGAGAGAGAGACGTAGAGAGTAAGAGTGTGTTTACATTTTGGCTGTGACAAAGTCTTGCAGAGAAAGCTGGGGAAAGTCAAGCTGACACACACACACGCAAGTGCACATGTTTCTCTACCATACACTGTGTGTGTCTGAGTGTCTGTTTGTGTTGTAACGGTCTCATCCTTTCCCTGAGCTGTGAGCAGGTGTGAGGAGTCCTTAACCCCACTGAGGAGCAGAAACACGACACCTTAACGAGAATCACTGCAGAGGAAAGAGAGAGGGACAGAGAGTGAGATGGAGGATCACCAACACTCCTCATGGTGATGCCCGCTCCAGCCCAGTCAACCCCACTCCTCTCTGGGCAGCAGGTCATCTGTGTGAGGGGGTACAGCTGGAGGAGACTGGAGAGGCCAAACAAACTGTCAGAGATAAGAGAAAACACACACACATAGCTGCACTCGAACTAGACTACTCTGTTTAACTTCACCTCCTTTATCAACACAGCTCAGCTCACCACATACTGGAAGTGTTCTTTAACCTGCACTGTAGGAGCTACTCCCTACTCAGCCTTAGTGTGTGTGTGTGTGTGTGTGTGTGTGTGTGTGTGTGTGTGTGTGTGTGTGTGTGTGTGTGTGTGTGTGTGTGTGTGTGTGTGTGTGTGTGTGTATGTATGTGATGCACGTCTCTTCAGAAGGAACATAAACATGACAACAGATTGAGTTATTCCAAATACTCTTCAAATGTATTTAAGTTCTGTAAATACATTTGTGCATATATACACATCAGAACAGAAAAAGTAATAAGCCATTTATTACAACCATGTTAAATATTGTATTCAAAAGGAAATGACAGGAGATGGGATGGAGGAAAGCAAATAAAATTAACTTCAATGAGAAACAAACAGCTTGAACAATTCAACCAACAATGTGTCATTTCACGATCTTACAACAAAACCAGCCAATATCTCGAGGCCAATAAATACTATAAACAATAACAATACAATAAAGTACAAACACTTCTCAAATGATCACAGGACGTCTCTTTTTAACGCATTGCTTTCACACAAACACACGCATGCTGGCGCGCACACACACACACACACACACACACACAGGAATGACTCTCGCTCTGCACATACAGTGCTTCTGTACTGATCCTCTGTGAACCAATATGAACTCTTCTTATGTTAGTGCAAAACACCAGGCCATCACCTGGTTCCAACTAATGCACCCACTGACTCTCAAGGAAAATAAAACGACAACTAGACAAGAACAATAATCATATGATGTCTATGTGTAGGAACAAAAATATGTTTTACATTGTGACTATAAATATGACTCCCTTCTACTGGCTTGAAAGGGGCGAGGGCTAGAAACACAGACGGAGAGAGAGGGGTAGAGAGAGAGAGAAATGTAGTGTTGATCAAGTGTTTATTGGTCAGTTCGGGGTAAAGGAGAGTGTTGATTGATTGGTCAGTTCAGAGAAACGGAGAGTGTTGATTGGTCAGTTCAGAGAAACTGAGAGTGTTGTTTGGTCAGTTCAGGGGTAAAGGAGAGGTCAGCAGTGACAGCTGCATGATGATGAGATGTGCGTATAGCCAAAATGCAATGGGAGTGTGTACAGTTCTTCTGCCAGGCGGCTGCCTCTAAACAAGATCTCTGTGTTTGTGAGTGTGTGTGTGCAGGTCTTCCTCCCTGCAGCCTGGTGTAAACTAACAGTTTATCTCTCTTCTGCTCTGCCTGTGGCCACCGCAGCCCCTCTCAGCCGACATTAACTCACAGGAGCCCTGAGCTGAGCTGACACTTACAAAGATTAGAAATATGGTTTCGTCTGTTGGGTCACAGGGATTTCGGTGGGTCACAAACCAACTGGGAACCATGGCCACAGAGAGACAGTCTCACTTCTTCAGGGGACAGGGTGACAGGGTGACAGACAGGTCACATACTGTATTAAAAACAGTCTCAGGAATGAAGCTCGGAACATTTTAGCTGATGGCATCATCTTTCTTTCTGTCCCTCTAGTGAGAGTGCTTATCCACCAAGTTCCTCTAACATCAGTTCCTTCCAGAGCGGTCCCAGTCAGAGGGGGATGGAATTAAACGTAACACACAGACGATCCAAGGGAAAGACACAACTGGCCAATGAAATCTCTTCACACATCAAAGAACAACACCTCACATAAATAGAACCCCAAGCCTTTCCCCTACACCTGTGGTCCAATCAGGTGGGCTCGCTCCACTCTGGGACCCCTCCCATGACGTGTGTGTGAAGGGTGTGGTAGTGGGGAGGAGATGGGGAGGAGGGGTAGCGGTGGTATTCTCTGAGGGGTGGGCTGGGGCTCAGCTGAGCGTTCTGGGGACTGGAGGAGTAGGGCTGGTGGGGGAAGGTTGTGTAGGGGTCAGTAGGGGTCATGGGGGCCATGTCAGGAGTCAAAGGGCAGCTGTAGGACCATGATGTACAGCTGAGGTTGTCCAGTCTGGACTCTGAGCCAGCAAACATACACGCCTGCCGCTGCCCCGCCTCTGACCTGTAGGTGGAGTCAGAGAGACCAGGGGGAGGGGGATGGACGGTGGGAGGGAGAGGGGGAGGAGGGTAAGCAGACGGGTGATAGTAAGACTCGTCGTTGCTGGGAGAACTGTCGATGTAGGGCTTCCTGTACTGGTGATTCTCTGCTGTAGAACAGCTATCAACCGCTGTGAGAGAGAGAAAGAGAGAGGTGTAAGATTGAGTAATACACTATAAAAGGGACTGGTCTTCCGCGAGCAACGACAATCATAGAAACAAAACACGCCAGAGACAAAGAGGCAATACAAACTGCTCCAGTGTCTAGAGTGACAGTAATCGGACAAATGCAGCATAGCGTACCTTTTCTCTTGTTGCAGTGCATGTGTTCGTGTGGGTCTGGTTGGGGGAGGGTGTAGGGTGCTGGAGGGGGGATGAGGAGGTCCTGGGTGGTGCTGCTCACCCCATTCTCACAGGAATAGGGGTGCAAACCCAACCCCCTCGCATTCCCCCCAAACAGACTCCCACTAGGACCCACCCTCTGACGCACTGAGCTACGAGGAACAACCGGATACTCCTTACTGAAAGACAGAGAGAGAGCAAGAGAGAGGGGGGGGGGGGGGGGAGCAATATATTATTTGCAACACATTTCAAATAATATTTTAGTCCAAGCACAGTAAAGAGACAGGTCTCCAGTACTAAGAAAACTCAACTACCACCCACTGGGCACACACTGGTTAAATCAACCTTCAATGTAATTTGTCAACATATTGTGACGTGGAATCAATGTGGAAAATACATTGGATTTGAAAAAAGTAATCAACCAGTATTGTTTTCATCTAATTTCAACCAGCATTATAAACATTTAAATTAGGGTAAAACTTTAACCTAAATATATTGACTTAACCTGACTAACAGGTTGTTACATCAATCTAATTTCAACATAATCATCAGAAATATGTATACGTTTAAATTGCGTGAAAATTTCCACATTTTGTTGAATACCTAGCGACACGTTGAAATTATGGTGTCCTTTGTTGGGCAAATCAGATGTCAATGTAGCCTACATAAACTCAACCTCACTCCAAATGTACTTTCACATACAGCTTGTGTAAAAAGGGTTAGAGGAGTTACGTTATTTAGGTGGTCTACGCAAATGAGTATGGAAGCTGATCAATGTCTCAATGTGTTGACATGATAGCTCAGCTGAAACGAACACAGGTTGTTTCCAAAGCTAAGCAGGGTACATAGAGGTAGGCATCTGGATGGTAGACTTGTTATCACTGAAGTGCATTACCCCTCATATACCAGTAGAAGTCACTGTTCAGGCAGAAATCGTTGGACTGTGGCTTCACATTATATTTCAATATACCTCTTTATTTAGGTTGATTCAAACATAACATTTTACTATCAACATTGAAACATGGTCAAATAAAATACTTCTAATTAAATAAAAAATGCAACATACTTTCAACCATTCATTGAATATAGGATGAAAAATATTTTTTACTTTTCTATGTGGAATTTTAAACTCAATTTCAATGTATACATAGTTGGAATTAGATTGATGTAAGAATCTGTTAGTCAAGTTAAGTCAATGTATTCAAGTTGAAGTTTTACCCTAATTTCAATGTTTATAATGCTGTTTGAAATTAGATAAAAACAGTACTGGTTGATGATTCTTTTTAAATCCAATGTATTTTCCACATTGATTCCACGTCACAATACGTTGACAAATTACGTTGAAAGAACATTGATTCAACCAGTGTGTGCCCAGTGAGCAGATATATTAATATATTTTAGGCCAAACAATCTAATTAATGTAGATGTGAAAATATTGTCTAAGCTGCTTGCCAAAATATTACACAAGATTTTACTTCCACCTGTTCTTCAATATACTGTATATTTCCATACTTGTGTCTATGCCTTATGATTCAAAAACCTCAATTCACACTCAGTATTGCGTTCTTTTTGTAGTCTCCCTCCCAGTTTGATGATTATTTGTCTATTATACACTTGCATGTTATGATGTCATTGTATTGTTCTCTGTAGGCCCTACTCTATTTATGTCTAAATGTTTTCTGCTAGTTTTGACTGCCTGCTGTACAGCAAATATCCCCTCTGGTAAAATAAAGATTTTCTCTACTCTCTTTCTCTTGTACACTGGCCTCTCGGTGGCCTCAGTGGTATGTAGGGGACAGTGGTCTGTGGCACTCTACCTCTCATCCTGCTGTGACACACCCACACACACATGCACGCACACACACACACACACACTGTGCTGAGAGATAATATACTACTCTAAAAATAAACTCTCAGCCTCATGCCACTTCAGATACACTCTCTCCCTCATCTCTCTCTCTCTGCTCTCATCGTCTCTCTCTGTCTCCCTAACACCACAGTCCATTCCCTCTCTTCTTTTCACATCCCTCAGTCTTCACCTAGAGCAGAACAGTGACTCAGGAAATAACTCTCCAGTCCTCCCTCCTCATCCGCTCTCCTCCCCTCCTCCTCCTAAGTTAGTCTATCTGAGAGGAGACTTAACCCTCAAACTGCCTCACACAATATGCACAAAACAGACTGTCCCTTTCAGACGGGCTGGAGCAAAAGTCTGAGAGAGAGAGAGAGAGAGAGAGGGGAGGAGGGAGAGAGTGGGAGAGAGAGTGAGAGAAAGAGAGAGAGGGAGAGAGAGGGAGAGAGAGACGAGGAGGGAGAGAGTGGGAGAGAGAAAGAGAGAGAGGGAGGGAGTCTGTACTCACCCCTGTATCTTAGCCATGCGGTGCAGCTCCATGTCATCACTGCCTCTGAAGCCCTTAGCGAACGGGTTGTTCTCTATCTTCAGCTGGGTGATCTGACAGGGACACAACACTGCCTTAGATCACTAAACACCCTGCCCAGTCCTGTGTGTTACTGTACTGATCCATGAGAAACTAAATGTTGAATCTGGACCTGAACAGTTGCTCGATTCTGGGATTCTGGAACACAACATGGACATTCCACAGACACTGACCATGTTCTGAAAGCATTCATTTAGAACCTGCAGAATCACAGTGTGATTTCCCTAAACAGTCGGCAGGTTTAAAGATGGAATCCGCATTAGGAAAAACAGCGCCACTGTCCGCCCCAGCACCTTTGTTATTGTTTTGTGGACAAAACAGAGGTGAGGTGCGTCGAGCAGTGTGGAAAAAAAAAAATTGCAGTGCATATTCTGCTGTTCTATCGCATGTGCAATGATGTCTGAAGGGGAAAAAACTAAACAATGTTTGTTGTTTGTAGTAACTTCTTTGTTGTTGTAATATCCCAAATGAACGTAGCAGTTTCACCACTAAGGATTCCAGCTTTAAAGTCCTTAAGCCAAATATAGTGGTTCTTGGAACATTTGGGGTGAAAAATATGTATTTTAATTGACAACGACACGGTGGGAAACTTGCCGTTGGTTTGTGTTTTTCTTGTTAGGTGTGGTGATGTGTTTATCACAGTGCACGTGGGCTTTCACTATAGAGCTCTATAAATGCCAACAGGAATAGAATTAAACTGGCCTCCTGAGTGGAGCAGCGGTCTAAGTCAGTGCTTGAGGTGTCACTACAGACCTGGGTTCGATCCCAGGCTGTGTCACAACTGGCCGTGACAGGGAGTCCCATAAAGTGGCGCACAATTGGCCCAGCGTCGTCCGGGTTATGGGAGGGTTTGGCTGGCGGGGTCTTTACTTGGCTCATCGCACTCTAGCTACTCCTTGTGGTGGGCTGACTTCGATCGTCAGTTGAGCGGCGTTTCCTCCAACACATTGGTGCAGGTGTTAAGGAGTGCGGTTTGGCGGGTCATGTTTCGGAGGACGCATGACTTGACCTTCGCCTCTCCTGACCCGTTGGGGAGTTGCAGCGATGAGACAAGATTGAAAAAGGGGGAAAATGCTAAAAATAAATTGAATTAAACAATTTTGAATTTGTGTTCAGGATTCAATTTGAATTCAATAGTTTAGAATTGTGTATTGCACATACAGTACCAGTCAAAAGTTTGGACACACCTACTCCTTCTAGGGTTTTTCTTTATTTTTACTATTTTATACATTGTAGAATAATAGTGAAGACATCAAAACTATGAAATAATACATATGGAATCATGTAGTAACCAAAAAAGTGTTAAACAAATCAAAATATATTTTATATTTTATATTCTTCAAAGTAGCACTTCATCACTCTCCTTCTTGGTCAAATAGCCCTTACACAGCCTGGAGGGGTGTTGGGTCATTGTCCTGTTGAAAAACAAATGATAGTCCCACTAAGCGCAAACCAGATGGGATGGCGTATTGCTGCAGAATGCTTTGGTAGCCATGCTGGTTAAGTGTGCCTTGAATTCTAAATAAATCACTGACAGTGTCACCAGCAAAGCCCCCCCACACCATCACACCTCCTCCTCCATGCTTCACGGTGGTATCCACACATGCGGAGATCATCCGTTCACCTACTCTGCGTCTCACAAAGACACACCGTTGGGAACCACATTTGACTCCAGACCAAAGGACAGATTTCCACCGCCTGTGTTTCTTGGCCCAAGCAAGTCTCTTCTTATTATTGGTGTCCTTTAGTAGTGGTTTCTTTGCAGCAATTTGACCATGAAGGACTGATTCACGCAGTCTCCTCTGAACAGTTGATGTTGAGATGTGTCTGTTACGTGAACTCTGTGAAGCATTTATTTGGGCTGCAATTTCTGAGTCTGGTAACTCTAATGAACTTATCCTCTGCAGCAGAGGTGACTCTGGGTCTTCCTTTCCTGTGGCGGTCCTCATGACAGCCAGTTTCATCATAGCGCTTGATGGTTTTTGCGACTGCACTTGAAAAAACTTTCAAAGTTCTTGACATTTTCCGTATTGACTGACCTTCATGTCTTAATGTAATGATGGACTGTCATTTCTCTTTGCTTATTTGAACTGTTCTTGACATAATATGGACTTGGTCTTTTACCAAATAGGGCTAATTTCTGTATACCACCCCTACCTTGTCACAACACAACTGATTGGCTCAAATGCATTAAGAAGGATAGAAATTACACAAATTAACTTTTAAGAAGGCACACCTGTTAATTTAAATGCATTCCAGGTGACTACCTCATGAAGCTGGTTGAGAGAATGCCAAGAGTGTGCAAAGCTGTCATCAAGGCAAAGGGTGGCTACTTTGAAGAATCTCAAAATTAAAATATATTTTGATTTGTTTAACACTTTCTTGGTTACTACATGATTCCATACGTGTTATTTCATAGTTTTGATGTCTTCACTATTATTGTACAATGTAAAAATAAAGAAAAACCCTGGAATGAGTAGGTGTGTCCAAACTTTTGACTGGTACTGTAATTTGAACTTGTGTTTCAGTGTGTGTGTGTGTGTGTGTGTGTGTGTGTTTGAGTGAGTGAGTGAGGAGAGAGAGAGAGAGTGAGAGAAACTACAGGTAACTGCCAAAATAAAGGAAACACCAACATAAAGTATTTTAATAGGGCGTTGGGCCACCACGAGCCGCCAGAACAGCTTCAATGCGCCTTGGCGTAGATTCTACAAGTGTCTGGAATGCTATTGGAGGGATGCAACACCATTCTTTCATGAGAAATGCTATCATTTGGTGTTTTGTTGATGTTGGTGGAAAACGCTGTCTCAGGCACCACTCCAGAAACTCTCATAAGTGTTCAATTGGGTTGAAATCTGGTGATTGACACACATACACACACACCATTTAAACCCCCCTATGCTCCTTTGAGACCCCTCTTTCAAAGTCAGTGAGATCTCTTCTTCTAGCCATGGTAGCCAAAATATTGGGCAACTGGGCATTTCTATACATGACCCTAAGCATGATGGGATGTTAATTGCTTAATTAACTTAGGAACCACACCTGTGTGAAAGCACCTGCTTTCAATATACTTTGTATCCCTCATTTACTCAAGTGTTTCCTTTATTTTAGTAGTTACCTGTGAGAGCGATTTCTCTATGGTGCTGGAACCATAACAGATATGATCAAAGGAAAGGAACAGGTCAGAGCTGCCCTGTGACGCGTAAACACTGTGACGTAATCAAACTGGACATGCTGAAATGAGAACAGTGATGCACTGATTCACATGGCTAACACAAAACAATATACCCATAAGACAACTCTGGCCTGCACAACAGGACCTGGACAATTTTACTTTATCTATGAAAAAATAATCCTGAAATATCTGATAAAATAAGATATTTTGGACCCCTTCCGACACGTCAGTCCTCAACCTCTCTACCCGAATACAAAATTTGACTTTTTGAAAAAGAAAAATCATAATTATTTTGTGTGTTCAGTGTTTCGGTACCTTGTGGTTCTGGTATGATGTCACGGCAATGAAGGCGGTCTCTGAGAACACGTGCGTGCAGAAGGCGGTGTTCTTGGAACCAAACCTGTTGTATTCGTCTGCTTTGACGATATGGAGACGGGGCTGGTATTTATGCATGGAGTTTAATATGATCTGTAATACAACAAAAACAGATACATAAACCAATGCTCTAGCTCCATCCCACTTGTAGGAGGATATATTCAATAGGCCTATCCATACATTTGCCATTGTGTCTGGACGCATGCTATGCTGAAGCTAAGTTGTTTATTTCCAAATGCGTGTCTTTATGTACCAATGCACTGTGCGTATGTTTGTCGTGTCAGTGACTTTGCTCCATCTCTGGTAGCCATGCTCTGTGTGTAATAATAACGTATTAACAGATAATAGGCCTAGCAGAAAGCAGATAATAGTGTGTGTGTGTGTTTGTGCGCGCGTGTGTGTGTTTGTTCGTCGAGAGGCCTAATCCTAATTGGTGTGACGTTCCTACCAGGCATGGATGAGCTAATGACCCTTAACGTACCTAACATCATTATTGAGGTTACCGCTGTTCTAACAGAACCACAGCAGACAGCAGCACTATCCCTTCACACACACACACACACACACACACACACACACACACACACACACACAGGGTAGAGAGGTTGAGGACTGACGTGTCCGAAGGGGTCCAGATGGTTGTTGGTGAGTTTCAGTTTCTGGAAGGAGACAAGCTGGCGTGTCCAGTGGCTTCCGGTGGCTGGAGAATCAGGATGGACGTACAACCTCCCTGGCATGGCCGGCTCCGCCTTCCCCATCACAGACCTGACGCATACACACACACACACACACACACACACACACACACACACACAATATTCACTCAACCAAATATCAATCACAATTGGATGCTGATGTAAGAGTCAGTTAGCCCTGCCCTTTTTCCTGCCCCTCGTACTGTGTGTCTTTCTCACTCTCGCTCTCCCGCACACACACACACACACACACACACACAGTCTAACCTGGCCATGCTCTCTACTGTGTTCCTCGTGCTGTCACACTGGCACAGGGGACACACAGATCTGACATGCCATGGTGCGCTGCTGGCTATATCTATTATGATCTATTATTATTATTAGACCAACATCCTCCTCACGCTTCAACTGCTTTTTTTAAACGAAGAGACACCGCTGGCCCCCGTCTGTTACATCAGGATATGTTAATACCAATACAGGTGTTAATCAGAGCGATGAGGTACAAGCAAATCCCAACCATGTGAAAATATACACATGGAACATACAGTACCAGTCAAAAGTTTGGACACACCTACTCATTCAAAGGTTTTTCTTTATTTTTACTATTTTCTACATTGTAGAATAATAGTGAAGACATCAAAACTATGAAATAACACATATGGAATCATGTAGTAACCAAAAAAGTGTTAAACAAATCAAAATATATTTCATATTTGAGATTCTTCAAAGTAGCCACCCTTTGCCTTGATGACAGCTTTGCACACTCTTGGCACTCTCTCAACCAGCTTCATGAGGAATACTTTTCCAACAGTCTTGAAGGAGGTGTGTCCAAACTTTTGACTGGTACTGTATTTCCGAAAGCTATTGTCTTTGTAGGACTATCAACTAATCTGATCTATACTGAACAAAAATATAAATGCAACATGTAAAGTGTTGGTCCTATGTTTCATGAGCTGAAATAAAAGATCCCCGAAATTTTCCATAAGCACAAAAAAATTGTTTCTCTCAAATTTTGTGCAGAAATTTGTTTACATCCCTGTTAGTGAGCATTTCTCCTTTGCCAAGATAATCCATCCACCTGACTGGTGTGGCATATCAAGAAGCTGATTAAACAGCATGATCATTACACAGGTGCACCTTGTGCTGGGGACAATAAAATGGCACTATAGAATGTGCAGTTTTGTCATACAACACAATGCCACAGATGTCTCAAGTTTTTAGGGAGCGTGCAATTGGCATGCTGACTGCAGGAATGTCCACCAGAGCTGTTGCCAGATCATTTAATGTTAATTTCTCTACTGTAAGCCGCCTCCAACGTCATTTTAGAGAATTTGGCAGTACGTCCAACTGGCCTCACAACCGCAGACCACGTGTAACCATGACACCCCAGGACCTCCACATCCGGCTTCTTCACCTGCGGGATCGTCTGAGACCAGCCACCCGGACAGCTGATGAAACTGAGGAGTATTTCTCTGTAATAAAGCCCTTTTGTGGGGAAAAACGTATTCTGATTGGCTGGGCCTGGCTCCCCAGTGGGTGGGCCTGGCTCCCAAGTGGGTGGGCCTATGCCCTCCCAGACCCACCCATGGCTGCGCCCCTGCCCAGTCATGTGAAGTCCATAGATTAGGGCCTAATGAATTTATTTAAATTGACTGATTTCCTTATATGAACTGTAACTCAGTAAAATTGTTGAAATTGTTGCATGTTGCGTTTATATTTCTGTTCAGTATATTTCAAACATGCAACATTTTCTGGTTCACTTTACAGGATTGGGGTCAATTTCATTTAAATTCCAGTCAATTCAGAAACTAAACCAAATTCCAATTCCAAATTTTCCTCATTGAATTTCAGTGTACTTCCTGAATTGAAAAGGAATTGATCCCAACCCTGTCACTTTAAAGACAATAGCCTATGACGTGTGTGTGTGTGTTGTTTTCGTGTGTATGACTCCTTATATTGGAATCTGTCAACTGGACCGAGCTGGCAAACATGTTCACTGAAGTTATTCCACTTCTGTCAAATATGACAGGGAAATGACAGACCACCGCTGATATTTACAAACAAATAATCTACCCATGCATAACAACGTTCACATTAGGCATTAACATCGTTCCTTGTCTAAACATATGACTGAAAATGGAGCGCCCGCCTTCTATTGTATCAGATGAATGATGTGTCCTTAAGGGCACCACCGGGCTTCATCACGTGACCAGGGAGAGGATGAGACTCACGCAGCACGAGATAGTTTATGCAGTGTTCACGTCATGTCGGAAACCTGGGACCTCCTAGTTAAAGGGAACGTAAGTTATTTGCGTAGAGCTTCGTATTGGTTGTATCTGATACTTCCCAAGAGGGAAACTCGGGTAAGATCTTTCTACAATGAGTAAGCAAATCAGAAATGTCTGAGTTTCCGAGTTTCCGACACGATGTGAACGCGGCTTTAGATCTCCCCTGCAGCCTGGTGCTGACCTCAGTGAAACCTCGCTTTTAATCTGCCCGCCACATGAACCCATGGTACTGAGACTGAACCGGCGGTCAGGGGCAGGAAACTAGGCCACAGAGCACAGGGCACTGAGTGGGACTGTGACATCACGGCAGCGTGTTAGCAGGCCTAAACATCCACGTCCCTGCTCTGTGTTGTTATGTTTCGCTCTCTATAATGCTGTTAAAATATATACTGTTTTATTATTTATTTTTATCAGCTCAAAACACATACTGTAGGCTATTTAAATATACAAAGTTTTGATATGTAGCTAGCTTACCATTTATTATCTGCAAACTTGTAGCGGTGGTCATCCGCTGGCACGATATCCATGAGGAGGATGTACTTGGCTTTAGGGCTGAGGCCCGTCACCTTCACCTTGTAGCAGGGGAACATCCGCCTGGCAAGACAGCAACAACACAGGCAGTCAGCATCATAGCAATATCAGTAGTCTATCACTGAGGCATAGCAACCATTGCTACAGTTGTGAGCAAAATCAAAACCCTAAACATCAAAATAATTTACAGAGTGGCTGCGGTTCCGGATTTTCTGGAGGCCCAATTTGCTGTGGCTAAAGATACTGAGATTTCTGCACATGTGTGTCACGATCGTCGGTGAGAGATGAGGACCAAGGCGCAGCGTTGAATGTGAACATATTTATTTAATTTGATGATCACACGATCAAAACAACAAAACGATGACGTGACAGTCAATGGTCATACACAAACCAAATCCGAACAAGAAACCACAAACACAAAAGGGAAAGATAGACAGTTTAAATATGGCTCCCAATCAGAGACAACCAGCTGACACTCGTTGCCTCTGATTGGGAGTCACTCAGGCCAACATAGAAATACAAACATAGAATTACACACCCTGGCTCAACATAACAGTGTCCCCAGAGCCAGGGCGTGACAGTACCCCCCCCTAAAGGCGCGGACTCCGACCGCGCCAACTAAATACCACAGGGGAGGGACCGGGTGGGCACTCCGCCTTGGCGGCGGATCCGGCTCCGGGCCTGATCCCCACTCCCTCTCCAACCCCCCAAAGTACCCCTGGTCCGGTCTGGCCCCGCTGGCCGGAGCTGGACTGCACACTGATGGAGCGGATTGCTCTAGCTCCGGCGTAACGCATCTGACCGGTGCCGGACCAGGCACCAGTGGAACAGGCACGGGCCGTGCCGGACCGACGATGCACACCACTGGCTTGGTGTGGGGAACAGGCACGGGCCGTGCTGGACTGACGACGCACACCACTGGCTTGGTGTGGGGAGCAGGAGCGGGCCGGACAGGGCTGACGAAACGCACCACTGACTTGGTGCGGGGAGCAGGCCGGGCCGAGCTGGCGACACGCACCGTAGACTTGGTGCGGGGAGCAGGAACGGGCCGAGCCGGGCTGACGAAACACACCACAGACTTGGTGCGGGGAGCAGGAATGGGCCGGACTGGGCTGGCGACGCGCACCACAGACTTGGTGCGGAGAGCAGGAACGGGCCGGACAGGGCTGACGAAACGCACCACAGACTTGGTGCGAGGAGCAGGAATGGGCCGGACTGGGCTGGCGACGCGCACCACAGACTTGGTGCGGAGAGCAGGAACGGGCCGGACAGGGCTGACGAAACGCACCACAGACTTGGTGCGGGGAGCAGGAACAGACCGGACCGTACTGGGGACACACACCACTGGCCCTACATCGGGATCTGGAACGGGCCGGACCGGACTGGTAACACACCCCAGTACCTCTCGCCGTGCCTCTCCACCTTCCATCCCCTCTTCGACCAGTGGCCCCCGTAACCTGGCGGCCTCCTCTGCTAACCCGCTGGACCGCTCTATCGCGGCCTCCTGCTGCCCCGACGTCGTGAGCCCCCCCCTAAAAATGTTCTGGGGGTCTCTCCTCCCCGTGGGCCAGGCCTCTATCGTTCTCGCCCAACTCTCGCTCTTCTGTCTCCAACTCCCGCTATTCAGCTCCTCAATGGGCTTGACCCAGTCGAAGCTCTTCCTCAACTGTTCCCAAGTCCACCCTCTCTGCTCCTCACTAGGCTTGACCCAGTCAAGGTTGCCACGGAGATCTGCTAGCGATGGCTCCTGGACACGCTGCTTGGTCCGGTTTTGGTGGTTTCTTCTGTCACAATCGTCGGTGAGAGATGAGGACCAAGGCGCAGCGTTGAATGTGAACATATTTATTTAATTTGATGATCACACGATCAAAACAACAAAACGATGACGTGACAGTCAATGGTCATACACAAACCAAATCCGAACAAGAAACCACAAACACAAAAGGGAAAGATAGACAGTTTAAATATGGCTCCCAATCAGAGACAACCAGCTGACACTCGTTGCCTCTGATTTGGAGTCACTCAGGCCAACATAGAAATACAAACATAGAATTACACACCCTGGCTCAACATAACAGTGTCCCCAGAGCCAGGGCGTGACAATGTGCAGGAATTTTTTTTACGTAACTGCTGCCCACTCCGGTGCCTGCATAGCTGCTGCCCACTGCTCTGCTGCCGCTTCCCCCTCCTTAATCCGCGATTAACAACTTTGTCTGGTGTAGCCTACAAACTTCATGTTGTACACAAAGGATATGGTCGACATGTTCTAACTATTGCATTCCATGCCTCAATAGGATGTTAAGCATAAGCACGATTTATTATAGCAATTGTAAAGATTTGCACAGACCTACAACCTTTGCATGCTATCTTGAACATGCACGCTTTCTAAGATGACATAAAAATACATTTATAGTTACAGTAGGCTAACCTCAAAATGTGGCCATTTTAAGGTTGAATAAATACTGTTACATTAGTTTCCAAAATAGCCTTAACTTTAGGCTATTGACAACACAACCAAATATCAACATTTAAAGGATATCGAATGCTTGGATAGTTTCATCTGAGCCACAGCCTTAATCCTATTCTTTAAAGTTTATTTTAGGTTTAGTTGGAGATGTGAATCCAACATTTAGTATCATTTGTTAACTTGTCGACAAGTTAATAGGCTATTTATTGTATTACAAAAGTGATATTGAATTGTTTTGTTGTCAACGCAACCAAATATCAACATTTGAAGGAGATGTATCTTTTGTGCCACTGATTTAGTCTGGCTTTAATTCCAGTTTGTCTACAAATTATTAATTGATCAATTGGATTCACATCTCCATCTCAACAAAGAATCAAAGTTAAATAATAGTACTAAATCAAATCAAACTTTATTTAAAGTGTATTTAAAATTTGATTGTTTAACAGATTTTTGGTTGAGATGCAGAAGTGAATCCAACATATCAATTATGAATTTGTAGACAACCTGGAATTAAACAAAGTCAGTGGCACAGATGGAACTATCCAAGCAGAAGATACATCTCCTTCAAATGTTGATATTTGGTTACGTTGACACAATTCAATATCCAGATTGTCTAGAAATGAATAATTGATATAGACGTCTCAACCTCAACCAAATATCTAAGTTAAATAATAGACCGGGAGACTCATGGGCGGCGCACAATTGGCCCAGCGTCGTCCAGGGTAGGGGAGGGAATGGCCGGCAGGGATGTAGCTCAGTTGATAGAGCATGGCGTTTGCAACGTCAGGGTTGTGGGTTCGATTCCCACGGGGGGGGGCAGTATTAAAATTAAAAAATTAAAATAAAAAAGGTATTCACTAACTGTAAGTCGCTCTGGATAAGAGCGTCTGCTAAATGACTTAAATGTAATAGGACTCAGTCTAATCTAATCAAACTTTAAATGCACTTTAAATAAAGTTTGATTTAGTCCTATTCTTTAGCCTTGATTTTTGGTTAAGATGGAGACTTGAATCCAATGATTAACTTGAAGATTAAATTTGAAATCAACCAAAGCTTGAAACCCTAGGCCTATACAGTGCCTTTAGAAAGTATTCACACCCCTTGACTTTTTCCACATTTTATTGTGTTACAGCCTACATTTATAATGGATTAACCTTTCTTTAGATGTTGTGTCACTGATCTACACACAATACCCCATAATGTCAAAGTAAAATTATGTTTTTAGACATTTTTACAAATTAATACTGTGTAACTGTGTGCAATAATGGTGTTTAACATGATTTTTTTCACACTTTGGATGGTGTATTAATACACCCAGTTACTACAGAAATACAGGTGTCCTTCCTAACTCAGTTGATGGAGAGGAAGGAAACCGCTCAGGGATTTCACAATGAGCCCAATGGTGATTTTAAACCAGTTACAGAGTTAAATGGCTGTGATAGGAGAAAACTGAGGATGGATCACCAACAGTGTAGCTACTCCACAATACTATCCTAAATGTATTTTGGAATATAAAACTATTACAAAACATGCATCCTGTTTGCAATAAGGCACTAAAGTAATACTGCAAAAAATGTGGAAAATAAATACACTCTTTGTCCTGAATACAAAGCATTATGTTTGGGACAAATCCAACACAACACATCACTGAGTACTACTCTTTATATTTTCAAACATCGTGGTGGCTGCATCATGTTATGGGTATGCTTGTCATTGGCAAGGACTAGTGAGTTTTTTTAGGATAAAAAATAAAAGGAATAGAGCTAAGCACAGGCAAAGTCCTAGAGGAAAGCCTGGTTCAGTTTGCTTTCCAACAGACACTGGGAGACAAATCTACTTTTCAGCAGGAAAATAACCTAAAATACAAGGTCAAATATACTACTTACCAAGACGGCATTGAATGTTCCTGAGTAGCCTAGTTACAGTTTTGACTTAAATTGGCTGAAAAATATATGGCAAGACTTGAAAATGGCTGTCTAGCAATGATCAACAACTAACTTGACAGAGCTTGAAGAATTTTGAAAAGAATAATGGGCAAATATTGAACAATCCAGGTTTGCAAAGCTCTTAAGAGACTTACCCAGAAAGACTCCCAGCTGTAATTGCTGCCAAAGGTGCTTCTAACATGTATTGACTCAGGGGGTTGAATACTTATCTAATCAAAATACATTAGTGTTTTATTAATTTTTTTTATCTTCCACTTTGAAATTACGGAGTATTTTGTGTCGATCGTTGACAAAAAATGACAATTAAATCCATTTTAATCCCACTTTGTAAAACAACAAAATGTGGAAAAAGTCGAGGGGTATGAATACTCTGAGGGCACTGTATGTATTGTTTATTTTTAGTGAACCCTGGGTTGAATTGAAACATAGCCGTTGATGACTTTGCAAATGCTATATAGGCCTAAATAGTATAATTGATGATCTATGATTTCTAAAGTATGGTTAAATGTCATTTGCTCTGTTAAACCTACCATTTGGAATGACTTCGATAGCTATAGTGAATTTTGTTATTAAGAGATCTCTCAATAACCATTCTCACGATAGCACATTGGTATTAGTCAGTGACAAATATCAAAGCTAAGCAGGGCTTGGTTAAAACCCTGGATGAGAAACCAAATGAATAGCTGTAGAAAGAGCATCTCTCCAGTAGGAGGTGCTGCTCAGCCTATTGTTTTTATCTGATGGTGAGCTCCAAAAGGGACCAAAAGTACTGGGACAAATTAACTTATATGGATGTGTATTAAAGTAGTCATGCATCTGTAACTTTCTCACTCATCAATATTCACGATTCATTCAGGTTTATCCATCATCCTGGTAGCATCCATATTAATGTAGAAGTGTTTTGAAACATATTATATTCTCATTTACAATAAAAGTGACTCCAAAATGACACAAAACAGTATTGACCGTTAATTTCTATTGGGCACAAAAATATTCTGAAACACAACCAAAACAAACAGCAAATGCATCCAACAAGTTTGTAGAGTCACAAGCTTGATGGAATCATTGCGTGCTAGGAATATGGGACCAAATACTAAACTTTTGACTACTTTAATACATACAGTGGGGAGAACAAGTATTTGATACACTGCCGATTTTGCAGGTTTTCCTACTTACAAAGCATGTAGAGGTCTGTAATGTTTATCATAGGTACACTTCAACTGTGAGAGACGGAATCTAAAACAAAAATCCAGAAAATCACATTGTATGATTTTTAAGTAATTAATTTGCATTTTATTGCATGACATAAGTATTTGATACATCAGAAAAGCAGAACTTAATATTTGGTACAGAAACCTTTGTTTGCAATTACAGAGATCATACATTTCCTGTAGGTCTTGACCAGGTTTGCACACACTGCAGCAGGGATTTTGGCCCACTCCTCCATACAGACCTTCTCCAGATCCTTCAGGTTTCGGGGTTGTCGCTGGGCAATACGGACTTTCAGCTCCCTCCAAAGATTTTCTATTGGGTTCAGGTCTGGAGGCTGGCTAGGCCACTCCAGGACCTTGAGATGCTTCTTACGGAGCCACTCCTTAGTTGCCCTGGCTGTGTGTTTCGGGTCGTTGTCATGCTGGAAGACCCAGCCACGACCCATCTTCAATGCTCTTACTGAGGGAGAGAGGTTGTTGGCCAAGATCTCACGATACATGGCCCCTTCCATCCTCCCCTCAATACGGTGCAGTCGTCCTGTCCCCTTTGCAGAAAAGCATCCCCAAAGAATGATTTTTCCACCTCCATGCTTCACAGTTGGGATGGTGTTCTTGGGGTTGTACTCATCCTTCTTCTTCCTCCAAACACGGCGAGTGGAGTTTAGACCAAAAAGCTCTATTTTTGTCTCAGACCACATGACCTTCTCCCATTCCTCCTCTGGATCATCCAGATGGTCATTGGCAAACTTCAGACGGGCCTGGACATGCGCTGGCTTGAGCAGGGGGACCTTGCGTGCGCTGCATGATTTTAATCCATGACGGCGTAGTGTGTTACTAATGGTTTTCTTTGAGACTGTGGTCCCAGCTCTCTTCAGGTCATTGACCAGGTCCTGCCGTGTAGTTCTGGGCTGATCACTCACCTTCCTCATGATCATTGATGCCCCACGAGGTGAGATCTTGCATGGAGCCCCAGACCGAGGGTGATTGACCGTCATCTTGAACTTCTTCCATTTTCTAATAATTGCGCCAACAGTTGTTGCCTTCTCACCAAGCTGCTTGCCTATTGTCCTGTAGCCCATCCCAGCCTTGTGCAGGTCTACAATTTTAACCCTGATATCCTTATACAGCGCTCTGGTCTTGGCCATTGTGGAGAGGTTGGAGTCTGTTTGATTGAGTGTGTGGACAGGTGTCTTTTATACAGGTAACGAGTTCAAACAGGTGCAGTTAATACAGGTAATGAGTGGAGAACAGGAGGGCTTCTTAAAGAAAAACTAACAGGTCTGTGAGAGCCGGAATTCTTACTGGTTGGTAGGTGATCAAATACTTATGTCATGCAATAAAATGCAAATTAATTACTTAAAAATCATACAATGTGATTTTCTGGATTTTTGTTTTAGATTCCGTCTCTCACAGTTGAAGTGTACCTATGATAAAAATTACAGACCTCTACATGCTTTGTAAGTAGGAAAACCTGCAAAATCGGCAGTATATCAAATACTTGTTCTCCCCACTGTATATTAAATAAATACTCCCGAGTGGCGCAGTGGTCTAATGCACTGCATCGCAGCGCTAGCTGTGCCGCTAGAGACCCTGGTTCGAATCCAGGCTCTGTCATAGCCGGCCGCAACCGGGAGACCAATGGGGCGGCGCACAATTGGCCCAGCGTCGTCTAGGGTAGGGGAGGGAATGGCCGGCAGGGAGGTAGCTCAGTTGTTAGAGCATGGCGTTTGCAACGCCAGGGTTGTGGGTTCGACTCCCACGGGGGGCCAGTATTTAAAAAAAACTGTAAGTCGCTCTGGATAAGAGCGTCTGCTAAATGATATAAGTGAATTTGTCCCAATACTTTTGGTGTAAAAGAACCCCCAGCTTTGGTGTTAATAACCAGAACCACGCTTATCATTATCATATTTCCAAGCATGCTCTACTGCGGTTGATATTTTAGGATTGTTTTTAATATCTGTGTTTTTGCTTTTGGTTTTGATTGATTGATTGATTAATCGTATGCTCCACAAAGATAAATAACATACATTTTTCTAAACTAATACAATCAATTAGTAAGATTTATTGCACCTGTCACCTAAATGGTTGTTCCAGTTTAAATGGTTTAGGTAGTCTTCTTATCAAATTTCCTAACCCTGAAAGTAATTCTGAATGCAGGTTGCTGGTGAATAAATATTCAAACTGTTGAATATCCTAACTCTGGCTGGATTCCAATAGGAATTACACATCACTTTGCAAGCCAGCATAATGTGACTTGCAGGCCTGATGTGGCCTGTAAACCAGGAGTTTCCTAACACCACTGTGTAAGGGTAAAACTAGGCCATCAAAGTAAGGTCTTATGATATATGTATTGTATTGTCATAGAGTTTAATTTTAATGATAGCATTCGACTAGGTACTCACTTGGTGAAAGCCACAGGCCTTTAAAATTAAAGAATTCAATAACCATGTCTCTGTCACTAACAAATACAGTCATGGGTGGAAACTCTACAATTCACTCAAAAAAAGAAAAGGCACCCTGGGAAATATGCAAATTAGGCGTTACACCATACAGTGTTAAAACAACACCTACAAATTATTTCCTGTAACACTACAGGTGTTAATTTCTTACACTGAGAAAGTGTAGCAGCGTCAGCACTAAGCAAAGTGAGTCCAGTTTACTCTAAATCAAGTGTTATGTTTTACGCTGTAGGTGCTGCATATTACTCTACAGTAGAGCTATGCAAACACCACAATCAAGTTAATTTGAACACTTTAAGAGTTGAATTGGGAACACTGTAACATAGTTAAATCTTTAACACTTTCAAAAGTGTTAGTTTAACACCAGTTCAATGTGACTCATATGTTCACTGAACATAGTGTATGTTTAACACTTTCAGACTTAAATGTACACCATTGATTTTACTGTATACTTTTGGAGCTCACTGTAAGTTGAAGATCTAAAGTTGTTTCAAATGCACAAATTGAACATATTTTATACAAGGTTTGTCTATGTTGAAAATTGGTGGATGAAATTTCACCCTCCAAACAACAGTTTACATTGATTACTTTTTTCAAATCCAATGTATTTTCCTCGTACATCCCACGTCACAATATATTGACAAGTTACTAGCTACGTTGATTCAACCAACCAGTTTGTGCCCAGTGGGAGGCTACATCATCATGGTTCGTTCAGAAGAGGGTGAGTAAAGAGAGAAACGTGAAGGGAAGTGAAATGTGAGCAGCAAGAAAAAATGTGTGCGTAGAATTACACATGTGCGTAGCTTTGAGAAGAGGTTTCCAGAGGGGCGGGGCGAGTGCGAAAACTCCATATTCACAGCCACCGCCAATAATTTATTAGGCTAATGAGAAAATGATGTTTTGTGAAAATGTGTACCCGGACAATATCCTACTTGTTATATGCCTAATTATAAATACAAACGTTACAAACATTATGCCTAATCACAAAAATTTGACGTTTAACAGGTCTAGGCCTAGTGGATATTATATTTGTTTTCCTAAATGTTCAGTGTTAATTAACGGAAGTTCAAAAAACCTATAGCCTAAGAGAGAAAACAATATTTGCTAGTTTATAGGCTTAATTGTAGCCTATAATGGACACGATTTTTAATTCTTACCTAATGCAAGAAAATATGGAGCACGCATTTACCTTCCCGCTTTAGTGATGATCATCTCTGTTCCGACCTCGTGGAACTTCTCCCACAGCTCGCGCTCGTGCAGGTAGAATTTTATTCCTTCCATCCCCTGAGAATAGAGAACAGATGAGGTAAGAGATATATATACTAAATATTTAAACCAATGTCCCGATCCATCCTTGCATGAATATCCTACCGATAGGCCTAAATAAATTCCATTGAACATTGTAAAAACAGTTTTTTAAACAAACCTAAGCCTATACAGTCTGGCCAATAACATTTAATTTGATATTAATGAGACTGTTGTATTATTGGAACGGTTTGATTAAAATGACAATACGTTAGGTCCTATATTAATATTAATAACAGCAAGCCTGTTTATTAGATGCTGCATAGGCCTACACAGTTAAATAGGCTACTGAAGGTTTCAAATGTATACGAGAACCACGATATTTTTACTAACGGGATTTGACACAGATTTAACCAGATAGTCAGTCAGTGTTGCTCTGGGCATGTTTTGGTAACCAACCGACTGTTTAGAAACCAAATCTAGGTCATATTTAGCTCCTGCGTTCCTAAAATCGTCTGTCTGTTTCTGCTTTGACATGACATGCACTACTTCGCCGACTTTTGTTATTATATTGGGGGAATAATCGTTTAAATTAGTTGCCTATATTATTCAGAGTATTTTCATTTTTTTCTCTTCAATAGGCTATGGGCCTACTATAGATTATTAATCTAATTACATTATTTTCAACAATTATTTTTCCATTTCGCTTTAGTAGAGACAATCATGCATAAATCGTGATCACCCACAATTTAAAAATAAATAAAAGTGCATCGTTTTCATGTTTTGACAAATTCAACATTTACACACACAGACACACACACACGGGAAGTTACCTGCTGTGTGCACGTGGTCTCCGGTGACAGTGGAGAGCTGGAGCAAGTGTGATTCTCCGGTTTGGTCTCTTTCGGTGAGTCCGTGTCTGTGTCCATGCGCTCTGGGATGGCGAACGGGTCTCCACCGTTAGCCATGACAAACACTACCTGACACCAAGGGACACACTGACGGGATAGACACACACACACACACACACACACACACACTATTATCTGATAGGCCTAATATACAGTATGTTAATACTTTATTTTTAGCCTATTAGGCCTGGGATAATAGAGCTGATAATAATGACTTGAATTCAATACACACCTCAGTCTCATTTCACAGAAAATATGACAAAATAATAATGCAATTCAAACTAAAACTATATTACAAAATAAACTGTGTTGTGCATTTTTTAAAATGTAGGTCCTAAAGAAATAGGCTCATGCATAAATGGTCTAGATAATCAAATGAAACAAATTAAGAAAAATAAGCATAATTAAAATATATATTTTAATAGTCATTTAAATGTGTATTTAGATAGTCAATTAAATGTATATTATTCTGATTTAGATAGCCACCTGCAACATGTAGGCTAGTTTAATATCAGTAGGCTAAGGCTTTGTGGCTTAATCTATTATAAATCTATTATTTAAAATAATATTATGGCTATGTCACAGTGTGTGCATATTTAACAACATGTAATAATAACAATAATAATAATAACAATCATCATCATCATCATCATCATAATAATCGAATAACAGTCATAATTAATAATAAGATAACAATAATAGGAATAGGTTTACTGATCATAATAATGAAGCTTTAATTAAGTAGGTCTATAAATAATGTAGCCTATCCTTAATAATAACGCGTAACAATATCCTACTAGTGATTAAATATGCTATTAGTAAGCTAATAGATGGACGGTTATATAAGGATGCTATTATTATAAGCTGTGAAAGATCAGGGCCCACTGGTAAAACATTGTTTTGTTTTCGATAAATTATTGACAATAACATTTCCAGTGACACTAAATCCAAACAGTGTTTCTAGACGACCGAAGAGAGGTCCAGTTTGGCTTATTGTTGGTAAAATCCCTGACTGCACCTCTCACTGTACTAGATCTGGGCTCAAATACATGCGTTTTTAAGCAGGCCTATTTGTTATTTAAATACTTATTTTCTGTGTATTTGAGTATTTTCAAATAATATGGCCAAATCAGCTACTTATATTTTACATTATTTGAAAGTATTTTCAAATAAATTCCTATAAAAGCCGAAACTACAGTATTTTTAAATAGGATACAATATTTGTATTTGAAAATACTTTCCAAGTGTTTCCAAAAACATTCCAATATTCAACTAGCCTACATGTATTTTCAAAGAAAAATTATCCAAATACTTACTTCGAAATGTCTTTAGGGTATTTCAATTAATTTCAAAGTATTTGAACCCAGGTCTGCACTCTACATCAACTCTGGACCCGAACAGTGAAGACATGGAGACAGCCGTCTAAAGCCAATCTGCTGAGACTAAACAACACTACATCCAGCCGCACACATTCACTCAAACACTCCTCACACACACTTCGGGTCTGTGTACCTCATGCGCTGTTCTGTTTCGGACCTGGAGACCACAGTTCCACGGTCATCCTGGTGTGTGTGTGTGTGTTAGATCGGTGTCCAGAGTCGCTGTGTCACCTAATCCGCAATTCTCCAAAGGCGCAGACCCACAGAGTTCACCGAATTAAATTGAACACTCCGTCAGACCTCCTTCAGTAACGCATTATTATCGTAAATAATCACACTGGACGAAGGTTAGGCTATATACGTTTAGTATTTTAAAACTGGATTGTACCATATGTCTGGATGAACATTCCTCACTATGTCTGACTCTGACGGTTGCAGAAGCCAGGTCCACCCTCAAGAGACCCCCAATATT